>NC_136065.1:1650173058-1650195558 GCF_964261635.1 Lissotriton helveticus | reverse complement strand
ACGCAGCCAGGCGCCCCGGGACGGGTCCCGGGGCGGACCGGTCGCCTGGCCCCTTTCTCGGGGGCCAGACGCGCCGGCGGCGGACCTCCGCGGCAGGACCCGGCGAGGGACCCTGCCACGAGCGATCGGGGGGGTCTGAACTTGTGGGGGGACCAAGGGGAAGCGGAGCTAACCCTGTGACGGCCCCAGCCGCGTCCCGGGGAAGCCCCGGGGCGATTGACGATCGAGCGACCCTCAGACAGGCGTAGCCCCGGGAGGAACCCGGGGCCGCAAGGTGCGTTCGAAGTGTCGATGATCAATGTGTCCAGCAATTCACACTAATTCTCGCAGCTAGCTGCGTTCTTCATCGACGCGCGAGCCGAGTGATCCACCGCCAAGAGTCACAGGCAACAATTCCAAAACGTTCACCCACCTGCCGGAGCAGGAGAGGTGGGAGGAAGGCGACGCCGTCCGTCCTGCCGCCCGCGCGGCAAGACGGCCCGGGCGCCCCGTTCAAGGCTTCCCCTCTGGGAGTCAGACTGCACCGTTGGGTGAAAAAAACCATTGCCGGGCGCTCGGCCCGGGAGTCCCACCACACCCGCCCGGCGGGCGGGAGAGGAAGGGGGCTCCCGGTGCGACGGGAGCAGGCTGCCCTGCAGCCGCCGGTCCCTCCCGGGGTAACCGGGAGGGACCACGCGAGTCTTTTCCAACCCCTCGGCCCGGCCTCACGGGACCGGGTCGAACCGGGTACCTGGCAACGAGGGACGGTCGCTCCACCTGCACATCGGCCGCCCGCCGCCGGGCGGCCCCCCGAGCCATGCCCGCGGGCTGGCGATCGGCCCACCCCACCCTTTGCCCGTGTCAGAGGCGCCGGATGGGGAAGAGCCAGGCGGCTCTCCCCATCCCGCACGCCTCCCACCGAGAGGAGCCGGGGTCCCCTCGCAGGCCCGTGGCCCGGGGAGGCTCTCCCCAGCCTGGCTAGGGTTCAGAAGGTGGGACCGGACCCGGGGCTTGAACTCCATCTGGCCAGGCCCCGAGGGTGCTGGAGCCCCCTGTCCCGCAGGCCACCAGTGGGTCCGGGCGCTGGGGACGGGGCTCCACCGGGGCCCGGGGAGGCTCTCCCCAGCCTGGCTAGGGTTCGGAAGGTGGAACCGGACCCGGGGCTTGCACTCCATCTGGCCAGGCCCCGAGGATGCTGGAGCCCCCTGTCCCGCAGGCCACCAGTGGGTCCGGGCGCTGGGGACGGGAGTCCACCGGGACCCGGGGAGGCTCTCCCCAGCCTGGCTAGGGTTCGGAAGGTGGGACCGGACCTGGGGCTTGAACTCCATCTGGCCAGGCCCCGAGGGTGCTGGAGCCCCCTGTCCCGCAGGCCACCAGTGGGTCCGGGCGCTGGGGACGGGGCTCCACCGGTTCCCGGGGAGGCTCTCCCCAGCCTGGCTAGGGTTCGGAAGGTGGGACCGGACCCGGGGCTTGAACTCTATCTGGCCAGGCCCCAAGGGTGCTGGTACCCCTCCGTCCAGCAATCCGGCCGGGGGTCCGGGGCGCCCGGGACGGAGGGTCCACCGGGGGCCCAGGGGAGGCTCTCCCCGGCCCGGCCTAGGGTTCGGAAAGCCGGGACTGGGGCCGGGGACCGGGCCCGGGGCTTGAGCCCCGTCCGGCAGGGCCCAGTGGTGCGGGAATCCCCCCTCCGTCCTGCAAGCCGGCCGGTGGTCGGAGGCGCCCGGGACGGAGGGTCCATCAGGGCCCGGGGAGGCCTGAAGCCCCGGAGCCCTGCAGCCCCAGAGACCTGCAGCTCTGCAGCCCCCGGAACCCTGCAGCCCCAGAGCCCTGGAGCTCCGGGGCAGGCAGATTGGCGTCATTTTGGTCCCGGCCATCTGGTCGCCCCTCTCGCCTCGGCCATCTGGTCGCCCTGGAAGTCATGATGAGGTGCCATTCGCCTCCCGGATCCCAGCGAGGGCTCCAGGAGGTCGGGTACTTTCGCGCCTTGGGTCCCCTCTGTCACCTCGTGTGCACAGATTGCAAGAAAGTCAGGTAATTTCCCTCCGGATTACTAGGGACAGGGTACGCCCGGACACCCCTCCAAGGCTGGTGGTTCTCTGCTAGGGGGACCAGATGGGCTATGCCTGGGTAACACCTCCCTAGGCCACCCGGGGCTTCCTTCCTCCAGGCCAACGGCTTGTCAAATTGCCCAGGACGGGCTCCATGGCCCTTGGGCAGTCGTCCCCCGGGCGTCCGGGGCTCCATCCCTGCCGACGGCATGGAAAAGTGCCCGGGACGGGCTCCATAAGTCCCGGGCAGTCCTCCCCCGGGCGCCCATCTCCAGGAGGCCAACAGCATGGCAAAGTACCCGGGACGGGCTCCATGGGTCCCGGGCAGTCCTCCCCCAGGCATCCGGGGCTTCCATCTCCAGGCCAACGGCAGGTCAAAGTGCCCAGGACGGGCTCCACGGGTCCCTGGCAGTCCTCCCCCCCCGGGCGTCCGGGGCTCCCTTCCCCAGGCCAACGGCATGCCAGAGTGCCCAGGACGGGCTCCACGAGTCCCGGGCGTCCGGGGCTCCCTTCCCCGGGACACCGGCTTGTCAGAGTGCCCATGACGGGCTCCACGGGTCCCAGGTATCTGGGACTCCCTTCCCCGGGCCAACGGCATGCCGGAGTTCGCAGGACAGGCTCCACGGGTCCCGGGCGTCCGGGGCTCCCTTCCCCGGTCCGACGGCTTGTCAGAGTGCCCAGGACGGGCTCCACGGTTCCCGGGCGTCCGGGGTTCCCTTCCCCGGGTCAGCGGCATGTCAGAGTGCCCAGGACGAGTTCCACGGGTCCCGGGCAGTCCTCCCCCGGGCGTCCGGGGCTCCCTTCCCCGGGCCGTCGGCAGGTCCGAGTGCCCAGGACGGGCTCCATGGGTCCCGGGCAGTCCTCCCCCCGGGCGTCCGGGGCTCCCTTCCCCGGGCCGACGGCAGGTCAGAGTGCCCAGGACGGGCTCCACGGGTCCCGGGCAGTCCTCCCCCCGGGCGTCCGGCGCTCCCTTCTCCAGGCCGATGGCAGGTCAGAGTGACCAGGACGGGCTCCACGGGTCCCGGGCAGTCCTCTCCCGGGCGTACGTGGTTGTCCGACAGATTCGGGCAGATGTGCTTTTACGAACCGGATCGGAATCGGCCCAAATAATAATAATAATAATAATAATCCACATTTGTAAGGTGCACAATCACCCGTAAGGGTCTCTAGGCGCTAGGGGCCGTCGGGAAGATTAAGCAAGCTATTGCTCAGAGTCACATGGTGCTGGGCTAATCTGCCGCCGGTGCCGGGGATCGAACCGTGATCCCCAGATTCCGGAGTCAGCCGCCCTAGCCGCGGCGCCAGCTATTGCCCAGAGTCACATGGTGCTGGGCTAATCTGCGGCCGGTGCCGGGGATCGAACCCTGATCTCTGGGATGCTCGAGGGTTACTACGCGCTCTACAAAAACCTTAAATAAAAAAATCTCCAGATTCCGGAGTCAGCCGCCCTAGCCCCGGCGCCAGCTATTTCCCAGAGTCACCTGGTGCTGGGCTAATCTGCCGCCGGTGCCGGGGATCGAACCGTGATCTCCAGATTCCGGAGTCAGCCTCCCTAGCCGCGGCGCCAGCTATTTCCCAGAGTCACGTGGTGCTGGGCTAATCTGCGGCCGGTGCCGGGGATCGAACCCTGATCTCTGGGATGCTCGAGGGTTACTACGCGCTCTACAAAAACCTTAAATAAAAAAATCTCGAGATTCCGGAGTCAGCCGCCCTAGCTGCGGCGCCAGCTATTTCCCAGAGTCACCTGGTGCTGGGCTAATCTGCCGCCGGTGCCGGGGATCGAACCGTGATCCCCAGATGGGGATATCCCAAAAATCTGGCATGGATACGGCCCGCCAGGACAGGTTTGGGCACCCCTGATATAGAGGCAGTCAACGCGAAATCTGCTGGGTTTGATTCCGATCCGTGTCAGAAGGTCCGTAGGAATCTGTCGGGCTTGGGAGTCCGTACAACAGGGGTGCCCAAACCTGTCCTGGCGGGCCGTATCCATGCCAGATTTTTGGGATATCCCCATCTGGTGATCACGGTTCGATCCCCGGCGCCGGCGGCAGATCAGAGTGCCCAGGACGGGGTCCATGTGACCCGGGCAGTTCTATCCCCTGGGTGTACGTGGTTGTCCGACATGTCGGTCGGATGTGCTTTTACGTACCGGATCGGAATCGGCCCCCATAAAATCGTACGTAAAGTATATAGCAAATCAACCTGAAATCTGCTGGGTCAGAAAGGGCTCGATTCCGATCCGTGTCGGAAGGTTAGGAGTCCGTACGAATTTGTCGGGACGGCATGGCAGAGTGCCCGGGATGGGCTCCATGGCTCTTGGGCAGTCGTCCCCCGGGCGTCCGGGGCTCCATCCAGGCCGACGGCATGGCAGAGTGCCCGGGACGGGCTCCATGCGTCCCGGGCATTCGTCCCCCGGGCGCCCGGGGCTACATCCAGGCTGACGGTATGGCAGAGTGCCCGGGTCGGGCTCCATGGTTTTCACGGTGGTCCTCCCCTGGGTGTCTGGGGGCTCCTGGCCGACGGCATGGAAAAGTGCCCAGGACGGGCTCCATGCGTCCCGGGCATTCGTCCCCCGGGCGTCCGGGGTTCCATCCAGGCCGACGGCATGGCAGAGTGCCCGGGTCGGGCTCCATGGTTTCCAGGGTGGTCCTCCCCAGGGTGTCATGGCGCTCCAGGCCGACGGCATGAAAAAGTGCCCAGGACGGGCTCCATGCGTCCTGGGCATTCGTCCCGGGACGGGGACGGGGATGGGGTGGGGAAGAGTCCAGGCGGCTTCACCTCCATGACCAGCCATCTGATCGCCCAGATTTCCTCGGCCATCTGGTCGCCCCCAACGCTTTCCTATGGGGGGGGGGGACCAGATGGCCGAACTTCCCTGGAAGTCCCGATGAGGTGCCATTCGCCTCCCGGATCCCAGCGAGGGCTCCATGAGGTCGGGTTCTTTCACGCCTTGGGTCCCCTCTGTCACCTCGCGTGCACAGATTGCAAGAAAGGGGGGGTAATTTCCCTCCGGATTACTAGGGGCAGGGTACGCCCGGACACCCCTCCAGGGCTGGTGGTTCTCTGCCATGGGGACCAGATAGGCTATGCCTGGGCAACACCTCCCTAGGCCACCCGGGGCTTCCTTCCTCCAGGCCAACTGCATGTCAAATTGCCCAGGACGGGCTCCATGGCTCTTGGGCAGTCGTCCCCCGGACGTCCGGGGCTCCATCCAGGCCGACGGCATGGCAGAGTGCCCGGGACGGGCTCCATGCGTCCCGGGCCTTCGTCCCCCGGGCGTCCGGGGCTCCATCCAGGCTGACAGCATGGCAGAGTGCCCGGGTCGGGCTCCATGGTTTTCAGGGTGGTCCTCCCCTGGGTGTCGGGGCGCTCCAGGCCAATGGCATGGAAAAGTGCCCAGGACGGCCTCCATGCGTCCCGGGCATTCGTCCCCCGGGCGTCCGGGGCTCCATCCAGGCTGACGGCATGGGAGAGTGCCCGGGTCGGGCTCCATGGTTTTCAGGGTGGTCCTCCCCTGGGTGTCGGGGCGCTCCAGGCCAATGGCATGGAATAGTGCCCAGGACGGGCTCCATGCGTCCCGGGCATTCGTCCCGGGACGGGGACAGGGTCGGGAGAGTCCAGGCGGCTTCACTTCCGTGTCCAGCCATCTGATCGCCCGGATTCCCTCGGCCATCTGGTCGCCCGGATCCCCTCGGGCATCTGGTCGCCCGCAACGCTTTCCTATGGGGCGACCAGATGGCCGAACTTCCCTGGAAGTCCCGATGAGGTGCCATTCGCCGCCCGGATCCCAGCGAGGGCTCCAGGAGGTCGGGTACATTCGCTCCTTGGGTCCCCTCTGTCACCTCGCGTGCACAGATTACAAGAAAAGGGGGTAATTTTCCTCCGGATTACTAGGGAGAAGGGTACGCCCGGACACCCCTCCGAGGCTGGTGGTTCTCTGCCATGGGGACCAGATGGGCTATGCCTGGGCAACACCTCCCTAGGCCACCCGGGGCTTCCTTCCTCCAGGCCAACTGCATGTCAAATTGCCCAGGACGGGCTCCATGGCTCCTGGGCAGTCGTCCCCCGGGCGTCCAGGGCTCCATCCAGGCTGACGGCATGGAAAAGTGCCCAGGACAGGCTCCATGCGTCCCGGGCATTCATCCCCCGGGCGTCCGGGGCTCCATCTAGGCTGACGGTATGGAAGAGTGCCCAGGTCGGGCTCCATGGTTTTCACGGTGGTCCTCCCCTGGGTGTCTGGGGGCTCCAGGCCAAATGCATGGAAAAGTGCCCAGGACGGGCTCCATGCGTCCAGGGCATTCGTCCCCTGGGCGTCCGGGGCTCCATCTAGGCTGACGGTATGGCAGAGTGCCCAGGTCGGGCTCCATGGTTTTCACGGTGGTCCTCCCCTGGGTGTCTGGGGGGGCTCCAGGCCGAAGGCACAGAAAAGTGCCCAGGACGGGCTCCATGCGTCCCGGGCATTCGTCCCCCGGGCGTCCGGGGCTCCATCCAGGCTGACGGCATGACAGAGTGCCCGGGTCGGGCTCCATGGGTCCCGGGCAGCCCTCCCCCGGGCGTCCTGGGCTCCCACCGCCAGGCCGACGGCATGTCAAAGTGCCCAGGACGGGCTCCATGAGTCCGGGACAGTCCTCCCCCGGGCGTCCGGGACACCCATCTCCAGGAGGCCAACGGCATTGGCAAAGTACCCAGGACGGGCTCCATGGGTCCCGGGCAGACCTCCCTCGGGCGTCCGGGGCACCCATCTCCATGAGGCCAACGGCATTGGCAAAGTACCCAGGACGGGCTCCATGAGTCCCGGGCAGACCTCCCCCGGGCGTCCGGGGCACCCATCTCCATGAGGCCAACGGCATTGGCAAAGTACCCAGGACGGGCTCCATGGGTCCCGGGCAGACCTCCTCCCGGGCGTCCGGGGCTCCCACCTCCAGGCCGACGGAATGTCAAAGTACCCAGGACGGGCTCCATGGGTCCCGGGCAGCTTCCCCCGGGCGTCCGGGGCACCCACCTCCAGGCCGACGGCATGTCAAAGTACCCAGGACGGGCTCCACGGGTCCCGGGCATTCCTCCCCCAGGTCGTCCGGGACCTAGAGCTCCGGTGGTCCAACCTGCGCCTGAGGCCCAGCCGGGGTCCAAGAGCCCTGCCTTGCGTGGGCAGGCAGTCAGGAACCCTACCGCGAAGGCTTGGGATGGATGGGGAGCTGGGAGTCCTTTCGATCCCGGCCCTCTGGTCGCCCGCGATGCTTTCCAATGGGGCGACCAGATGGCCGGGCTTCCCTGGAAGTCCCGATGAGGTGCCATTCGGCTCCCGGATCCCAGCTAGGGCTCCATGAGGTAGGGTTCTTTTACGCCTTGGGTCCCCTCTGTCACCTCGCGTGCACGGATTGCAAGAAAGGGGGGTAATTTCCCTCCGGATTACTAGGGGCAGGGTAAGCCCGGACACCTCTCCAGGGCTGGTGGTTCTCTGCCCGGGGGACCAGATGAGATATGCCTGGGCAACACCTCCCCCGGGCGTCTGGGGGCTCCATTCTCCGGGCCAACGGCATGGCTCAATGCCCAGGACGGGCTCCACGTGTCCCGGACAGACCTCCCCTGGGCGTCCGGGGCACCCATCTCCAGGAGGCCAACGGGATGGCAAAGTACCCGGGAAGGGCTCCATGGGTCCCGGGCAGCCCTCCCCCGGGCGTCCGGGGCTCCCACCTCCAGGACGACGGCATGTCACACTGCCCAGGACGGGCTCCATGGGCCCCGGACAGACCTCCCCCGGGCGTCCGGGGCACCCATCTCCAGGAGGCCAACGGGATGGCAGAGTAACCGGGAAGGGCTCCATGGGTCCCGGGCAGCCCTCCCCCGGGCGTCCGGGGCTCCCACCTCCAGGACGACGGCATGTCAAAGTGCCCAGGGCAGGCTCCACGGGCCCCGGGCAGCCCTCCCCCCGGGCGTTCGGGGCACACATCTCCAGGAGGCAAACGGCGTTGCAAAGTACCCGGAAAGGGCTCCACGGGTACCGGGCAGTCCTCCCCCCCGGGCGTCCGGGGCACCCATCTCCATGAGGCCAACGGCATTGGCAAAGTACCCGGGAAGGGCTCCACGGGTCCCGACCAGGCTTCCCACGGGCGTCCCGGGCACCCTCCTCCAGGCCGACGGCATGTCAAAGTGTCCAGGACGGGCTCCATGGGTCCCGGGCAGCCCGCTCCCGGGCGTCCGGGGCTCCCACCTCCAGGCCGACGGCATGTCAAAGAGCCCAGGACGGGATCCACGGGTACCGGGCAGTCCTCCCCCGGGCGTCCGGGGCTCCCATCTCCAGGCCAACGGCATGGCTCAATGCCCAGGACGGTCTCCATGGGTCCCGCGCAGGCCTCCCCCGGGCGTCCGGGGCAACCATCTCCATGAGGCCAACGGCATTGGCAAAGTACCCGGGAAGGGCTCCACGGGTCCCGGGCAGGCCTCCCCCGGGCGTCCAGGGCACCCACCTCCAGGCCGACGGCATGTAAAAGTGCCCAGGACGGGCTCCATGGGTCCCGGGCAGCCCGCCCCCGGGCATCTGGGGCACCCATCTCCAGGAGGCCAACGGCGTTGCAAAGTACCCGGGAAGGGCTCCACCGGTACCGGGCAGTCCTCCCCCGGGCGTCCGGGGGCTCCCTTCTCCAGGCCAACGGCATGGTTCAATGCCCAGGACGGGACGTCAAGTGGCCAGGACGGGCTCCATGAGTCCCGGGCATTCGTCCCGGGACGGGGACGGGGTGGGGAAGAGTCCAGGCGGCTTCACCTCCATGCCCGGCCATCTGATCGCCCAGATTCCCTCGGCCATCTGGTCGCCCGGATCCCCTCGGGCATCTGGTCGCCCGCAACGCTTTCCTATGGGGGGGGGACCAGATGGCCGAACTTCCCTGGAAGTCTTAATGAGGTGCCATTCGCCTCCCGGATCCCAGCGAGGGCTCCATGAGGTCGGGTTCTTTCACGCCTTGGGTCCCCTCTGTCACCTCGCGTGCACAGATTGCAAGAAAGGGGGGTAATTTGCCTCCGGATTACTATGGGGCAGGGTATGCCCGGACACCCCTCCAGGGTTGGTGGTTGTAGGAGAGTAGGGTCTGCAATCCTATGATCACCCAGATTTTTGCTTTTTGCTGCACTGGTTTACGACTTTCCCTGGCTGTGGGCCTGCTAATCAGACCCACAGCCTAGCTGTTCTCTCTATCCAAATTGTACTCAGGTACTGAATTGGCACTGGGCCCTCTCCAAGTCCCTGTACTCAGGGCTGAGGTGTACCCAGAAGTCTCCCAGGGGCTGAAGCATGTATTATGCCACCCCTGGGCTGACTAACTAAACTGACACAACTGGCTGCACGACAGCTGGGGCAAGGTGGTGTACTCACCCTTTGCTTTAGATATAGTATACCTATATCTAACCCTAAAAATGGACACACAGATCTCCTATCAGTCACTCCTATGGCAGGCCTTAACAATCCTGAAGGCAGAGTGCTTGGAATCGTGTGAGATGGTGCTCTGGCATGAGCTGAGCCTGTCTACGGCTTTCGGGATCCATCCCTTAGCCGTTTCCATGATATCGCATACCATATACTCTTAAGTGCATTATAATCCTCGCGGTTATATCCCAACTCTGGTATCGCTTTATCAAAACATGTCGAGTAAGGTGTCATACGAATTGGAATACTAACCCCTCGCCAATTCTGGCGACGGGGTTAGCATTCCACCCTTCTAGAGGGACACGACATGTATGTAACCCCTAACCCCGGTTAAAGTCAAACAGAGCCTCAGCTCCACAAAATGGATGCTGCCACCGAGACACAAGTCTGCCCTCCTGCTGCTGGGAGTCCTCCCAGAGCAGGAGATAAGGACAAAGGGTTTCCTGCCAGGGGCGGTGCCAGCACCGTCCCAGACAGGGTTTTGTGTATTGTAGGTAGGCAGGGCTTTAGAGGAAGGTGACTGCACGTGGCACCCCGGTGCTCACTGTGCATAGGCTGGCTGGAACCAGTTCCAGGGTCACTCCAGACCCTGTGCTGGGGAAAAGCCCGCCAAGGAAGTGGGTGTAACCACCCCCCTCCTAGTCCCACCCCTAGGGCAGGACTTAGTCGCGTGCCAGCCCCTTTTTACAGGATAAAGGTAGGAACTGGCCCCCTTCCAAATCAGATCATCTTTGAATCCTGAAACTACTTTCCACAAAAGGAACTCAAGACTTCTTCCTAAGATTTCTCCCTTGTGACTAAGGAGTAGTCACCCTGCATCCGCAGGCACCATCTTAAGAACACTGCGGTCTGCTGCAAGTCTCTCCTCCGGATCAAGACTGCCCAGCTCGACGAGAACCGGCTTCCCTGGCACCTCTGACCTCTACCTGCATCATCAGTCACGCTGAGATTCGTGGGTGTGACGAGACCTCGAGGGACCGGCCATCTTCAAGACTGCACGACTTCTTTCCAGCAAGCCCGCCGAGTAATTTCCTGGTGAGTGCTTTGGGGTCCGAGAAGCCCCGACCCTGAGCAGCTCCAGCACCGAAGTGCAGCCTCCCAGCATCTCCACGATCTGCGTGGGGCCCTTCTGCTTTTTGCTGCTCACCGCGTTGTTTGGCTACTAGCCCGCTGGCTTGTGGCCTTCTGAACGACGCCCGACGACATTTCTGCTGCTGGTCTGGTTGCTCCAGGCTGGCCCTTGCTCCCTTCCAAAAGAGGAGCCCCCCGGACCCTCCTGGTCCACTCAAGACGCCATTTTGAGTCCACCGCGTGGGCTTGAATTAGCCAAGGCTTGTTGCCCAATCCTGGGTAACTTCGACGCCGACAGCTTCATCCATCGTGGGACAGCTCGCCTCTCCATCCTGGTCGCCGACAACGCCTCCTGGTCCGTGAGATCTGCAGAGCCAACGTCGCCCACTCACCTAGTCGAGGTGACTTCGCCCGGTGCCATCCTGGTGCCCACTTAATCACTGGCTAGTGATTCAAGAACTTGGTCCCCTCTGCTTTCAGGTTTCTTCTTCCTCGATCCAGGCTTGGATCCAACGAACTTTCCTTCACTGGTCGCCTGCCAGCAACTTCCTTCTTCCAGGCTCCTGGTCCGGCAACGAGATCCCCGACGTCTTTTCAGACCTATGCAGCTGCAGCCCCTGGGCTAGGTAACTTCGGCACTTCGGTGTCCCAGCATAGCCTCACTATCCTAGGGTCAGGATCCACTGTCGTTTTCTTCCTACCAGGTCGGGTTCGCCCGTGAACACTAACTTTGCCTTTACTAGCTTCCATAGACTTTGTCCCGCATCCCGCGTGAGAGTGCACACTCTGCACCCGAGTCCCCTAGGTCTCCTAGAAGTAATCTAACGATTCTATAGTCAAGTCCTAGCGATTCCAAAGCCTATTAGTACTGTACTTACCTGCTAGTAATTTCGCATTCCACTTTTAGAATATATGGTTTTTCGTGCCCCTCGGGCATTTGTGTATAACGTGCTAACTTAAGTATTTTCGTAAGAGTTTTTGTTGTGTGCCTAGCACCCTGTCCTCATAAAGAGTACAGGGTTGTTGTGATTCTAATAAATACACTGTTTATTTTCATAACACTTGTGTGGTGTCCTTTCACTGGGTGTTCAAGGGGTAATGTGATGGTAAAACAGCTGGCTTAACACGCCCTCTAGAGTCTTAGCCTTAGACTGCTCGTATCCATGCTACTAGGATAGCTGGTCTATAAGGTTGACTTACAACCAATCATCAATAAGGGTTGTTTGGACTGATATATAGTGATCACTAGAATAGTGAACACTGCACATCAGGCCAACTTCTCACATTGGTGAGCAGCGGTTGGGATTTGAGCTTGCTGTTGTTTTACCACACATGCCCTAAGAATATCTTGTGAAAGATCACATGAGTACTAAAGGTACATATAACTTAGCTTAGAATACTCTGAGTTCTACTGAACCAGCTGTTGTAGCTCCTAGGGCCTAGCACACCCTAAACTACAACTCTAGCAAGGGATCAGTAGGCAAACATATAGTGTAGGTAAGTGCACCACTTACACCTCACTAGAAAAGCATGTCTACCCAGGGAGATTCTACTGAGACTCCCCTGGTCAGTGTTGACCCTCCACAGGTCACTTCAAGATATGCAGCTCTCAGTTTCCAGGAGATGAGACAAATCTGTGTCTCCAGAAAACTGAAGCAGGGGTCTAACCCCACCATTCCCTTTCTGATAGGTCTCTTAGAGACATATGATGCCAGAAAGCTTTCTCAGTTACATGAGAACATGCCAGCCTTAGAGGGAACCTCTGGGGATCCAGACCTCCCCAACACTGCTACTGCAGTTGAGGAGGAGGAGGATCAGGAGGAACTCTCTGGGGATGAGGTAGACAAAGGTCTTGAGGTAGTCAGAAGGCTAACTAGGACCAACTTAGACTTACTTGGGCTAGGATCTGGGGGACCCCCAGTACTAACCCGAAGTGGGCCTAACCTTGGAGTTAGGAGAGATAGATCTCTTTCTAGGGACTCCAATAGATCTCTGCACTCTAATGCCTCTTCTCAGGGGAGAAGGAATCCTCCACAGAGGAGATTTACTTCCCCTCAGAGAAAAGAGCATGAAGCTAGAATGAGACAAGCTGAACTGAGGATTGAAAGGGAAGAACTTGCCCTGGCCAAAGAGAAGCTTGCCTTTGCTAGAGAGCAGCAGATGAGTGGGCTAGCTCCCACTGGTGGCAGCAATCTCCCAAGAGATAGAGAGAAGGGTTTAGATACTAAACACCTGACTAAAATAGTGCCCCCCTTTAAGCAAGGGGATGATATCCAGAAATGGATGGCTGCTCTGGAGAGGGCCTGCACTGTGCAGTGCATTCCCCAGAGTCAGTGGGCAGCTATACTGTGGCTCTCCTTTGATGGTAAAGGTAGAGATAAGCTCCTCACTACAAGAGTAGAGGATGCTAACAATTACCAGGTCCTGAAGAATACACTGGTTGATGGGTTTGGTTTAACCACTGAGCAGTACAGGTTGCTGTTCAGAGACACCCAGAAAACTCAGTCTCAGGACTGGTCTGACTTTGTGGATTGTGCCACTAAGGCTTTGGAGGGCTGGTTGCTGGGTAGCAAGGTTACAGATTACACAGGATTGTATAATCTAATGATGAGAGAACAAATTTTAAACAATTGTCAGAACCAGTTGCTGCACCAGCACCTTGTTGATTCAGATCTGACCTCTCCCCAAGAATTGGGAAAGAAGGCAGACAAATGGGTCAGGACAAGGATCAAGCAGAACCAGAACCAGAACCAGGGTGGTCAGAAGAAAGCAGACCAGAAGGGTAATGTTAAGAATGAGCAAATGACCAGAAGTCTTCACCAGGTCCCCAACAAACCAAAGAGGGTGGGGGTCAGGCTTCCCAGAAGAAGAAGACTCAAGAAGGCCAGTCAAAAAGGTGGTGCCAGTACTGTAAAAGTAAATCTCACTGGTTTAGTGAGTGCACCAAAAGAGGAGGACAAACTCCTGCCACTACAGCCCCTAAGGCAACTGCACCCCCTAGTACAGTCAGTAGTGGTAGTGTACCTCCCAAGGCATTAGTTGGGTTAACCTTGGGTACTGAGGGGTCTGACAACTTAGTTGGCACACTCACTCAGGCTGTCCTTGTCTGTACAGGGGATATGGATATGTCCCCTGAGATAAGTCCCAATACTTTGGGCAAATACAGGCAGACACCTTTGATAAATGGCAAAATGGCTCAGGCCTATAGGGACACTTGTGCCAGTGTCACCATGGTGACACCTAACTTTGTGGACCCTGGACAGATCATGCCAGGTACTGATTTCCTGGTGACCAATGCCAGCAATGTCACTACTAGTCATAGTGTGGCAATTGTGGCTTTCTCCTGGGGTGGAGTGAAGGGACAAAAGAAAGTTGTAGTCAGTTCAGACCTCCCAGTGGATTGTTTGTTGGGCAATGATTTGGAGTCATCACAATGGTCAGAAGTGGAGCAGAGGACTCACATGGAAATGTTAGGCTTGCCAGCACATGTGCTTGCTGTGACTAGGTCACAGGCCAGAAAATGCCCCACTGAACAGGTGCTGGATCCTGAAATGATGGACCAGACACCTTCCAAGAAGAAGAGCAGTAAGGGTAAGGCTTTGCCTTCCCTCTTACCCCAGGTTGAGGATCAAGTCTCTGAGGAGGCTGATCTGGAAGAGCTGAGGGAAACTGAGCCTAAAGAGCTTGAACTTGATCAAGTTGAGTTTCTGGGCTCAGGGGGACCCTCCAGAGCAGACCTGGGGAAGGAACAGTTGAGCTGCCCTTCCCTTGAACCCCTCAGACAGCAGGCTGCTGCTGAGGCTGCAGGGAATGCCACAGGTGCCCACAGGGTATACTGGGAAGATGGACTCCTGTACTCTGAGTCAAGAGACCCCAAGCCTGGTGCAACCAGGAGGCTGGTCATCCCCTTGTCTCTGAGAGGTTTCCTTCTCACCTTGGCCCATGAGATTCCCCTTGCAGGTCACTTAGGTCAGACAAAGACTTGGGACAGGCTTGTCTCACACTTTCACTGGCCCCATATGAATGAGAATACCAAGGAGTTTTGTCGCTCCTGTGTCACTTGCCAAGCCAGTGGTAAGTCAGGTGGCACAACAAAGGCCCCCCTCATACCACTACCTGTGGTGGGGGTTCCCTTTGAAAGAGTGGGGATTGACATTGTTGGTCCAATGGAACCCCAGACAGCATCAGGGCACAAGTTTATACTGGTGGTAGTGGATCATGCCACCAGGTATCCTGAAGCTATTCCCCTTAGGACCACTACAGCCCCTGTAGTGGCAAGAGCCCTAGTTGGAGTGTTCTCCAGAGTGGGTTTCCCTAAGGAGGTCGTTTCTGACAGAGGTACAAACTTCATGTCAGGATATCTGACTGCAATGTGGAAGGAGTGTGGTGTGAACTACAAGTTCACCACACCCTACCACCCACAATGCAATGGGCTTGTTGAGAGATTCAACAGGACCCTGAAAGGGATGATTCATGGACTACCTGAAACTCTTAGGAGAAGATGGGATGTCCTGATCCCCTGCCTCTTGTTTGCTTACAGAGAGGTCCCACAGAAGGGGGTTGGCTACAGCCCTTTTGAGCTTCTGTATGGGCATCCTGTAAGAGGACCTCTGTGTTTGGTGAAGGAAGGATGGGAGAGACCTCTCAAAAAGCCTGCCACCAACATAGTGGACTATGTACTTGGTCTCCGCTCCAGGATGGCTGAGTATATGGAAAAGGCATCCAAAAACCTTGAGGCCAGCCAAGAACTTCAAAAAGCTTGGCATGACCAAAAGGCTGTTCTGACTGTGTACCAGCCAGGACAGAAGGTGTGGGTGCTGGAGCCAGTGGCCCCAGCAGCTCTGAAAGACAAATGGTCTGGGCCCCACACCATCATTGAGCAAAAGGGAGAGGTTACCTACTTGGTGGACCTTGGAACTCCCAGGAGCCCTCTCAGAGTGCTCCATGTTAACAGGCTCAAGGCATATGTTGACAGGAAGGACATGACCTTGCTCATGGCCACAGATGAGGGACAGGAGGAAGAGAGTGACCCTCTCCCAGACCTGCTCACTCAGAATCCTGATGATGGATCAGTTGATGGTGTTGTCTTTTGTGGCAGCCTCACTGAACATCAGCAACAGGATTGCAGGCAAGTCTTGCAATCCTTCAGACATATGTTCTCTCTGACACCCAGCCAAACTGATTGGTGTACCCATGATGTTGACACTGGAGACAGTCTGCCTGTCAAGAGTAAAATCTACAGACAGCCTGATCATGTTAGAGACTGCATCAAAACTGAAGTGCAGAAAATGTTGGAGCTGGGAGTCATTGAGCCCTCAGATAGCCCTTGGGCTAGCCCAGTAGTTCTAGTGCCAAAGCCTCACACCCAGGGTGGTAAGAGAGAGATGAGGTTTTGCGTAGACTACAGAGGCCTCAATGCAGTCACTAAGACTGATGCCCACCCAATACCAAGAGCAGATGAACTTATAGATAAATTGGCTTCTGCCAACTTCTTAAGTACATTTGATTTGACAGCTGGGTATTGGCAAATCAGGTTAGCTGAGGAGGCCAAACCCAAGACAGCATTTTCTACCCCTGGAGGGCATTATCAATTTGTGGTAATGCCCTTTGGACTGAAAAATGCCCCTGCCACCTTCCAAAGGTTGGTGAATCAAGTCCTCACTGGGCTGGATGACTTCTGTGCAGCTTATCTTGACGATATTGCTGTCTTTAGCTCCACCTGGGAGGATCACCTGGTCCACCTGAGGAAAGTGTTAGAGGCCCTGCAAAAGGCAGGCCTCACTATCAAGGCCACAAAGTGCCAGATAGGGCAGACACAGGTTGTATACCTGGGCCACCTTGTAGGTGGAGGCCAGGTTCAGCCACTGGAGAGTAAGATACAGGCCATCAAGGACTGGACTCCTCCAATCACCCAGACTCAGGTTCGAGCTTTCTTGGGCCTGACTGGGTACTATAGGAAGTTTGTCAGAAATTATGGGTCCATAGTGACCCCTCTTAATGACCTGACAAGCAAAAAGATGCCAAAGAAAGTTCAGTGGACAGCAAGCTGTCAGAAAGCATTCGATGACCTAAAGCAGGCCATGTGCACAGCACCTATCCTAAAGAGTCCAGATTACTCCAAGCCATTCATTGTCCAAACAGATGCTTCTGAGTTGGGTGTGGGGGCTGTTCTGTCTCAACTGAATTTTGATGGTAATGATCAGCCTATTGCTTTCATTAGTAGGAGGTTGACACCCAGAGAGAAAAATTGGTCAGCTATTGAGAGGGAGGCCTTTGCTGTGGTCTGGGCCCTGAAGAAGCTGAGGGCCTACTTGTTTGGCACTCACTTCACCATTCAGACAGACCATAAGCCCCTCTTGTGGCTAAATCAGATGAAGGGTGAAAACCCCAAACTGCTTAGGTGGTCCATTTCCCTACAGGGGATGGATTTTACAGTGGAGCATAGACCTGGTACTGATCACAGCAATGCTGATGGGCTCTCCAGGTATTTCCACTTAGAGCAAGAAGACTCACCTGGTCAAGGTTAGTTTATTGTCCCAAAGTTTGGGGGGGGGGGGGTCATGTAGGAGAGTAGGGTCTGCAATCCTATGATCACCCAGATTTTTGCTTTTTGCTGCACTGGTTTACGACTTTCCCTGGCTGTGGGCCTGCTAATCAGACCCACAGCCTAGCTGTTCTCTCTATCCAAATTGTACTCAGGTACTGAATTGGCACTGGGCCCTCTCCAAGTCCCTGTACTCAGGGCTGAGGTGTACCCAGAAGTCTCCCAGGGGCTGAAGCATGTATTATGCCACCCCTGGGCTGACTAACTAAACTGACACAACTGGCTGCATGACAGCTGGGGCAAGGTGGTGTACTCACCCTTTGCTTTAGATATAGTATACCTATATCTAACCCTAAAAATGGACACACAGATCTCCTATCAGTCACTCCTATGGCAGGCCTTAACAATCCTGAAGGCAGAGTGCTTGGAATCGTGTGAGATGGTGCTCTGGCATGAGCTGAGCCTGTCTACGGCTTTCGGGATCCATCCCTTAGCCGTTTCCATGATATCGCATACCATATACTCTTAAGTGCATTATAATCCTCGCGGTTATATGCCAACTCTGGTATCGCTTTATCAAAACATGTCGAGTAAGGTGTCATACGAATTGGAATACTAACCCCTCGCCAATTCTGGCGACGGGGTTAGCATTCCACCCTTCTAGAGGGACACAACATGTATGTAACCCCTAACCCCGGTTAAAGTCAAACAGAGCCTCAGCTCCACAAAATGGATGCTGCCACCGAGACACAAGTCTGCCCTCCTGCTGCTGGGAGTCCTCCCAGAGCAGGAGATAAGGACAAAGGGTTTCCTGCCAGGGGCGGTGCCAGCACCGTCCCAGACAGGGTTTTGTGTATTGTAGGTAGGCAGGGCTTTAGAGGAAGGTGACTGCACGTGGCACCCCGGTGCTCACTGTGCATAGGCTGGCTGGAACCAGTTCCAGGGTCACTCCAGACCCTGTGCTGGGGAAAAGCCCGCCAAGGAAGTGGGTGTAACCACCCCCCTCCTAGTCCCACCCCTAGGGCAGGACTTAGTCGCGTGCCAGCCCCTTTTTACAGGATAAAGGTAGGAACTGGCCCCCTTCCAAATCAGATCATCTTTGAATCCTGAAACTACTTTCCACGAAAGGAACTCAAGACTTCTTCCTAAGATTTCTCCCTTGTGACTAAGGAGTAGTCACCCTGCATCCGCAGGCACCATCTTAAGAACACTGCGGTCTGCTGCAAGTCTCTCCTCCGGATCAAGACTGCCCAGCTCGACGAGAACCGGCTTCCCTGGCACCTCTGACCTCTACCTGCATCATCAGTCACGCTGAGATTCGTGGGTGTGATGAGACCTCGAGGGACCGGCCATCTTCAAGACTGCACGACTTCTTTCCAGCAAGCCCGCCGAGTAATTTCCTGGTGAGTGCTTTGGGGTCCGAGAAGCCCCGACCCTGAGCAGCTCCAGCACCGAAGTGCAGCCTCCCAGCATCTCCACGATCTGCGTGGGGCCCTTCTGCTTTTTGCTGCTCACCGCGTTGTTTGGCTACTAGCCCGCTGGCTTGTGGCCTTCTGAACGACGCCCGACGACATTTCTGCTGCTGGTCTGGTTGCTCCAGGCTGGCCCTTGCTCCCTTCCAAAAGAGGAGCCCCCCGGACCCTCCTGGTCCACTCAAGACGCCATTTTGAGTCCACCGCGTGGGCTTGAATTAGCCAAGGCTTGTTGCCCAATCCTGGGTAACTTCGACGCCGACAGCTTCATCCATCGTGGGACAGCTCGCCTCTCCATCCTGGTCGCCGACAACGCCTCCTGGTCCGTGAGATCTGCAGAGCCAGCGTCGCCCACCCACCTAGTCGAGGTGACTTCGCCCGGTGCCATCCTGGTGCCCACTTAATCACTGGCTAGTGATTCAAGAACTTGGTCCCCTCTGCTTTCAGGTTTCTTCTTCCTCGATCCAGGCTTGGATCCAACGAACTTTCCTTCACTGGTCGCCTGCCAGCAACTTCCTTCTTCCAGGCTCCTGGTCCGGCAACGAGATCCCCGACGTCTTTTCAGACCTATGCAGCTGCAGCCCCTGGGCTAGGTAACTTCGGCACTTCGGTGTCCCAGCATATCCTCACTATCCTAGGGTCAGGATCCACTGTCGTTTTCTTCCTACCAGGTCGGGTTCGCCCGTGAACACTAACTTTGCCTTTACTAGCTTCCATAGACTTTGTCCCGCATCCCGCGTGAGAGTGCACACTCTGCACCCGAGTCCCCTAGGTCTCCTAGAAGTAATCTAACGATTCTATAGTCAAGTCCTAGCGATTCCAAAGCCTATTAGTACTGTACTTACCTGCTAGTAATTTCGCATTCCACTTTTAGAATATATGGTTTTTCGTGCCCCTCGGGCATTTGTGTATAACGTGCTAACTTAAGTATTTTCGTGAGAGTTTTTGTTGTGTGCCTAGCACCCTGTCCTCATAAAGAGTACAGGGTTGTTGTGATTCTAATAAATACACTGTTTATTTTCATAACACTTGTGTGGTGTCCTTTCACTGGGTGTTCAAGGGGTAATGTGATGGTAAAACAGCTGGCTTAACACGCCCTCTAGAGTCTTAGCCTTAGACTGCTCGTATCCATGCTACTAGGATAGCTGGTCTATAAGGTTGACTTACAACCAATCATCAATAAGGGTTGTTTGGACTGATATATAGTGATCACTAGAATAGTGAACACTGCACATCAGGCCAACTTCTCACAGTGGTTCTCTGCCATGGGGACCAGATGGGATATGCCTGGGCAACACCTCCCTAGGCCACCCGGGGCTTCCTTCCTCCAGGCCAACTGCATGTCAAATTGCCCAGGACGGGCTCCATGGCTCTTGGGCAGTTGTCCCCCGGGCGTCCGGTGCTCCATCCAGGCCGACGGCATGGCAGAGTGCCCGGGACAGGCTCCATGCGTCCCGGGCCTTCGTCCCCCCGGGCGTCCGGGGCTCCATCCAGGCTGACGGCATGGCAGAGTGCCCGGGTCGGGCTCCATGGTTTCCACGGTGGTCCTCCCCTGGGTGTCGGGGCGCTACAGGCTGACGGCATGGGAGAGTGCCCGGGACGGGCTCCATGCGTCCCGGGCATTCGTCCCCCGGGCGTCCGGGGCTCCATCCGGGCTGACGGCATGTCAGAGTGCCCAGGACGGGCTCCACGGGTCCCGGGCGTCCGGGGCTCCCTTTCCCCGGGCCAACGGCTTGTCAGAGTGCCCAGGACGGGCTCCACGGGCCCCGGGCGTCCGGGGCTCCCTTCCCCGGGCCAGCGGCATATCAGAGTGCCCAGGACGGGCTCCGGTCATCTGGGGCACCCTTGCCCGGGCCAGCGGCATGTCAGAGTGCCCAGGACCAGTTCCACGGGTCCCGGGCAGTCCTCCCCCGGGCATCCGGGGCTCCCTTCCCCGGGCCAAAGCATTTCAGAGTGCCCAGGACGGGCTCCACGGGTCCCGGGCGTCCAGGGCTCCCTTCCCCGGGCCAACGGCTTGTCAGAGTGCCCAGGACGGGCTCCACGGGCCCAGGGCGTCCGGGGCACCCTTCCCCGGGCCAGCGGCATGTCAGAGTGCCCAGGACGAGTTCCACGGGTCTCGGGCAGTCCTCCCCCGGGTGTCCGGGGCTCCCTTCCCCGGGCCAAAGCATTTCAGAGTGCCCAGGACGGGCTCCACGGGTCCCGGACGTCCGGGGCTCCCTTCCCCGGGCCAACGGCATACAGGAAAGGAGTGCCCAGGACGGGCTCCACAGATCCCGGTCGTCTGGGGCTCCCTTCCCCGGGCCAACGGCTTGTCAGAGTGCCAAGGACGGGCTCCACGGGTCCCGGTCGTCTGGGGCTCCCTTCCCCGGGCCAACAGCTTGTCAGAGTGCCCAGGACGGGCTCCACGGGTCCCGGGCAGTCCTCCCCCCCGGGCGTTCGGGGCACCCATCTCCAGGAGGCCAACGGCGTTGCAAAGTACCCGGGAAGGGCTCCACGGGTACCGGGCAGTCCTCCCCCGGGCGTCCGGGGGCTCCCTTCTCCAGGCCAACGGCATGGTTCAATGCCCAGGACGGGCTCCATGTGTCCCGGACAGACCTCCCCCGGGCGTCCGGGGCACCCATCTCCAGGCCAACGGCATGGCTCAATGCCCAGGACGGGCTCCATGGGTCCGGGGAGGCGTCCCATGCGCCTCCGGGCTTGGGAGCCCCGGCTGTGTCCAGGGGCCCAGCCGGGCCCCGGGTCAGGTGCTCCGGCCCTGGTCCCTGTCTCCCAGCCTACCGCACTGCCAAGGGCCTAGGAAGGGGTTCCGTTGTGCCCGGGGAGCCCCCCCTTGCTTGTCTGTGTTCAGGAGCTCTGTCCGGGGCCCCTAGGGGCCCGGGGGAGGGCGGCCTCCCCACCCCGGGCTCTGTCCTTGGTCCTGCTGCGTGGCAGGGTGCCCGGGACGGGGTCCGGAGGGACCGGGGAGGCGTCCCATGCACCTCCGGGCTTGGGAGCCCCGGCTGCGTCCAGGGGCCCGGCCGGGCCCCGGGTCGGGTGCTCCGGCCCTGGGCCCTGTCTCCCAGCCTGCCGCACTGCCAAGGGCCCGGGAAGGGGTTCCGATGTGCCCGGGGAGCCTCTCCTTGCTTGGCTGGGTTCAGGAGCAGTGGCTAGGGCCCCTGAGGGCCCGGGGAGGGCGGCCTCCCCACCCTGGGCTCTGTCCTTGGTCCTGCTGCGTGGCAGGGTGCCCGGGACGGGGTCCGGAGGGACCGGGGAGGCGTCCCATGCGCCTCCGGGCTTGGGAGCCCCGGCTGGGTCCAGGGGCCCGGGCAGGCCCCGGGTCGGGTGCTCCGGCCCTGGGCCCTGTCTCCCAGCCTGCCGCACTGCCAAGGGCCCGGAAAGGGGTTCCGATGTGCCCGGGGAGCCTCCCCTTGCTTGTCTGTGTTCAGGAGCTCCATCCGGGGCCCCTGAGGGCCCGGGGATGGCGGCCTCCCCACCCCGGGCTCCGTCCTGGGTCCTGGCGCATGGCAGGGTGCCCGGGACGGGGTCCGGCGTGCCAGGGGAGGCTCGCCCTGCGCCTCCGGGCCTGGGAGCCCCGAGTGGGTCCAGGGGCCCGGCCGGGGCCCCGGGTGGGGCGCTCCGTCCCTGGGCCCTGTCCCCCGGCCTGCCGCACTGCCAAAGTCCCGGGACGGGGTTCCGTGGTGCCCGGGGAGCCTCCCCGTGCTTGGCTGGGTTCAGGAGCCCCACCCGGGGCCCCTGAGGGCCCCGGGGAGGGTGGCCTCCCCACCCCGGGCTCCGTCCTGTGTCCTGCCGCGGGGCAGGGTGCCCGGGACGGGGTCCGGCGGGCCCGGGGAGGCTTCCCCTGTGCCTCCGGGCCTGGGAGCCCCGGCTGGGTCCAGGGGCCCGGTCGGGGCCCCGGGTCGGGCGCTCCGGCCCTGGGCCCGGTCCCCCGGGCTGCCGCTCCACCCAGGGCCCAGGACAGGGGTCCGT
>NC_136065.1:1650153058-1650163058 GCF_964261635.1 Lissotriton helveticus | reverse complement strand
AGGGTTCAGAAGGTGGGACCGGACCCGGGGCTTGAACTCCATCTGGCCAGGCCCCGAGGGTGCTGGAGACCCCTGTCCCGCAGGCCACCAGTGGGTCCGGGCGCTGGGGATGGGGCTCCACCGGGGCTTGGGGAGGCTCTCCCCAGCCTGGCTAGCGTTCGGAAGGTGGGACCGGACCCGGGGCTTGAACTCCATCTGGCCAGGCCCCGAGGGTGCTGGAGCCCCCTGTCCCGCAGGCCACCAGTGGGTCCGGGCGCTGGGGACGGGGCTCCACCGGGGCCCGGGGAGGCTCTCCCCAGCCTGGCTAGGGTTCGGAAGGTGGGACCGGACCCGGGGCTTGCACTCCATCTGGCCAGGCCCCGAGGGTGCTGGAGCCCCCTGTCCCGCAGGCCACCAGTGAGTCCGGGTGCTGGGGACGGGGCTCCACCGGGGCCCGGGGAGCCTCTCCCCAGCCTGGCTAGGGTTCGGAAGGTGGGACCGGACCCGGGGCTTGAACTCCATCTGGCAAGGCCCCGAGGGTGCTGGAGCCCCCTGTCCCGCAGGCCACCAGTGGGTCCGGGCGCTGGGGACGGGGCTCCACCGGTTCCCGGGGAGGCTCTCCCCAGCCTGGCTAGGGTTCGGAAGGTGGGACCGGACCCGGGGCTTGAACTTCATCTGGCCAGGCCCCGAGGGTGCTGGTACCCCTCCGTCCAGCAATCCGGCCGGGGGTCCGGGGCGCCCGGGACGGAGGGTCCACCGGGGGCCCAGGGGAGGCTCTCCCCGGCCCGGCCTAGGGTTCGGAAAGCCGGGACTGGGGCCAGGGACCGGGCCCGGGGCTTGAGCCCCGTCCGGCAGGGCCCAGTGGTGCGGGAATCCCCCCTCCGTCCTGCAAGCCAGCCGGGGGTCGGAGGCGCCCGGGACGGAGGGTCCATCAGGGCCCGGGGAGGCCTGAAGCCCCGGAGCCCTGCAGCCCCAGAGACCTGCAGCTCTGCAGCCCCCGGAACCCTGCAGCCCCAGAGCCCTGCAGCTCCGGGGCAGGCAGATTGGCGTCATTTTGGTCCCGGCCATCTGGTCGCCCCTCTCGCCTCGGCCATCTGGTCGCCCTGGAAGTCATGATGAGGTGCCATTCGCCTCCCGGATCCCAGCGAGGGCTCCAGGAGGTCGGGTACTTTCGCGCCTTGGGTCCCCTCTGTCACCTCGTGTGCACGGATTGCAAGAAAGTCAGGTAATTTCCCTCCGGATTACTAGGGACAGGGTACGCCCGGACACCCCTCCAAGGCTGGTGGTTCTCTGCTACGGGGACCAGATGGGCTATGCCTGGGTAACACCTCCCTAGGCCACCCGGGGCTTCCTTCCTCCAGGCCAACGGCTTGTCAAATTGCCCAGGACGGGCTCCATGGCTCTTGGGCAGTCGTCCCCCGGGCGTCCGGTGCTCCATCCCTGCCGACGGCATGGAAAAGTGCCCGGGACGGGCTCCATACGTCCCGGGCAGTCCTCCCCCGGGCGCCCATCTCCAGGAGGCCAACAGCATGGCAAAGTACCCGGGACGGGCTCCATGGGTCCCGGGCAGTCCTCCCCCAGGCATCCGGGGCTTCCATCTCCAGGCCAACGGCAGGTCAAAGTGCCCAGGACGGGCTCCATGGGTCCCTGTCAGTCCTCCCCCCCCCGGGCGTCCGGGGCTCCCTTCCCCAGGCCAACGGCATGTCAAAGTGCCCAGGATGGGCTACACGGGCCCCGGGCGTCCGGGGCTCCCTTCCCCAGGCCAACGGCATGCCAGAGTGCCCAGGACGGGCTCCACGAGTCCCGGGCGTCCGGGGCTCCCTTCCCCGGGACACCGGCTTGTCAGAGTGCCCATGACGGGCTCCACGGGTCCCGGGTATCTGGGACTCCCTTCCCCGGGCCAACGGCATGCCGGAGTTCCCAGGACAGGCTCCACGGGTCCCGGGCGTCCGGGGCTCCCTTCCCCGGTCCGACGGCTTGTCAGAGTGCCCAGGACGGGCTCCACGGTTCCCGGGCGTCCGGGGTTCCCTTCCCCGGGTCAGCGGCATGTCAGAGTGCCCAGGACGAGTTCCACGGGTCCCGGGCAGTCCTCCCCCGGGCGTCCGGGGCTCCCTTTCCCGGGCCGTCGGCAGGTCAGAGTGCCCAGGACGGGCTCCATGGGTCCCGGGCAGTCCTCCCCCCGGGCGTCCGGGGCTCCCTTCCCCGGGCCGGCGGCAGGTCAGAGTGCCCAGGACGGGCTCCACGGGTCCCGGGCAGTCCTCCCCCCGGGCGTCCGGTGCTCCCTTCTCCAGGCCAATGGCAGGTCAGAGTGACCAGGACGGGCTCCACGGGTCCCGGGCAGTCCTCTCCCGGGCGTACGTGGTTGTCCGACAGATTCGGGCAGATGTGCTTTTACGAACCGGATCGGAATCGGCCCAAATAATAATAATAATAATAATAATCCACATTTGTAAGGCGCACAATCACCCGTAAGGGTCTCTAGGCGCTAGGGGCCGTCGGGAAGATTAAGCAAGCTATTGCCCAGAGTCACATGGTGCTGGGCTAATCTGCCGCCGGTGCCGGGGATCGAACCGTGATCCCCAGATTCCGGAGTCAGCCGCCCTAGCCGCGGCGCCAGCTATTGCCCAGAGTCACATGGTGCTGGGCTAATCTGCGTCCGGTGCCGGGGATCGAACCCTGATCTCTGGGATGCTCGAGGGTTACTACGCGCTCTACAAAAACCTTAAATAAAAAAATCTCCAGATTCCGGAGTCAGCCGCCCTAGCCGCGGCGCCAGCTATTTCCCAGAGTCACCTGGTGCTGGGCTAATCTGCCGCCGGTGCCGGGGATCGAACCGTGATCTCCAGATTCCGGAGTCAGCCTCCCTAGCCGTGGCGCCAGCTATTTCCCAGAGTCACGTGGTGCTGGGCTAATCTGCGGCCGGTGCCGGGGATCGAACCCTGATCTCTGGGATGCTCGAGGGTTACTACGCGCTCTACAAAAACCTTAAATAAAAAAATCTCCACATTCCGGAGTCAGCCGCCCTAGCCGCGGCGCCAGCTATTTCCCAGAGTCACCTGGTGCTGGGCTAATCTGCCGCCGGTGCCGGGGATCGAACCGTGATCCCCAGATGGGGATATCCCAAAAATCTGGCATGGATACGGCCCGCCAGGACAGGTTTGGGCACCCCTGATATAGAGGCAGTCAACGCGAAATCTGCTGGGTTCGATTCCGATCCGTGTCAGAAGGTCCGTAGGAATCTGTCGGGCTTGGGAGTCCGTACAACAGGGGTGCCCAAACCTGTCCTGGCGGGCCGTATCCATGCCAGATTTTGGGGATATCCCCATCTGGTGATCACGGTTCGATCCCCGGCGCTGGCGGCAGATCAGAGTGCCCAGGACGGGGTCCATGTGACCCGGGCAGTCCTATCCCCTGGGTGTACGTGGTTGTCCGACATGTCGGTCGGATGTGCTTTTACGTACCGGATCAAAATCAGCCCCCATAAAATCGTACGTAAAGTATATAGCAAATCAACCTGAAATCTGCTGGGTCAGAAAGGGCTCGATTCCGATCCGTGTCGGAAGGTTAGGAGTCCGTACGAATTTGTCGGGACGGCATGGCAGAGTGCCCGGGATGGGCTCCATGGCTCTTGGGCAGTCGTCCCCCGGGCGTCCGGGGCTCCATCCAGGCCGACGGCATGGCAGAGTGCCCGGGACGGGCTCCATGGCTCTTGGGAATTCGTCCCCCGGGCGTCCTGGGCTCCATCCAGGCTGACGGCATGGCAGAGTGCCCGGGACGGGCTCCATGCGTCCCGGGCATTCGTCCCCCGGGCGCCCGGGGCTACATCCAGGCTGATGGTATGGCAGAGTGCCCGGGTCGGGCTCCATGGTTTTCACGGTGGTCCTCCCCTGGGTGTCAGGGGGCTCCTGGCCGACGGCATGGAAAAGTGCCCAGGACGGGCTCCATGCGTCCCGGGCATTCGTCCCCCGGGCGTCCGGGGCTCCATCCAGGCCGACGGCATGGCAGAGTGCCCGGGTCGGGCTCCATGGTTTACAGGGTGGTCCTCCCCAGGGTGTCGGGGCGCTCCAGGCCGACGGCATGAAAAAGTGCCCAGGACGGGCTCCATGCGTCCTGGGCATTCGTCCCGGGACGGGGACGGGGACGGGGTGGGGAAGAGTCCAGGCGGCTTCACCTCCATGCCCAGCCATCTGATCGCCCAGATTTCCTCGGCCATCTGGTCGCCCGCAACGCTTTCCTATGGGGGGGGGGGCCAGATGGCCGAACTTCCCTGGAAGTCCCGATGAGGTGCCATTCGCCTCCCGGATCCCAGCAAGGGCTCCATGAGGTCGGGTTCTTTCACGCCTTGGGTCCCCTCTGTCACCTCGCGTGCACAGATTGCAAGAAAGGGGGGTAATTTCCCTCCGGATTACTAGGGGCAGGGTACGCCCGGACACCCCTCCAGGGCTGGTGGTTCTCTGCCATGGGGACCAGATAGGCTATGCCTGGGCAACACCTCCCTAGGCCACCCGGGGCTTCCTTCCTCCAGGCCAACTGCATGTCAAATTGCCCAGGACGGGCTCCATGGCTCTTGGGCAGTCGTCCCCCGGGCGTCCAGGGCTCCATCCAGGCCGACGGCATGGCAGAGTGCCCGGGACGGGCTCCATGCGTTCCGGGCCTTCGTCCCCCGGGCGTCCGGGGCTCCATCCAGGCTGACAGCATGGCAGAGTGCCCGGGTCGGGCTCCATGGTTTTCAGGGTGGTCCTCCCCTGGGTGTCGGGGCGCTCCAGGCCAATGGCATGGAAAAGTGCCCAGGACGGCCTCCATGCGTCCCGGGCATTCGTCCCCCGGGCGTCCGGGGCTCCATCCAGGCTGACGGCATGGGAGAGTGCCCGGGTCGGGCTCCATGGTTTTCAGGGTGGTCCTCCCCTGGGTGTCGGGGCGCTCCAGGCCAATGGCATGGAAAAGTGCCCAGGACGGGCTCCATGCGTCCCGGGCATTCGTCCCGGGACGGGGACGGGGACAGGGTCGGGAGAGTCCAGGCGGCTTCACTTCCGTGTCCAGCCATCTGATCGCCCGGATTCCCTCGGCCATCTGGTCGCCCGGATCCCCTCGGGCATCTGGTCGCCCGCAACGCTTTCCTATGGGGCGACCAGATGGCCGAACTTCCCTGGAAGTCCCGATGAGGTGCCATTCGCCGCCCGGATCCCAGCGAGGGCTCCAGGAGGTCGGGTACATTCGCGCCTTGGGTCCCCTCTGTCACCTCGCGTGCACAGATTACAAGAAAAGGGGGTAATTTTCCTCCGGATTACTAGGGAGAAGGGTACGCCCGGACACCCCTCCGAGGCTGGTGGTTCTCTGCCATGGGGACCAGGGCAGCCTTCCCCCGGGTGTCCAGGGCTCCCACCTCCAGGCCGACGGCATGTCACACTGCCCAGGACGGGCTCCATGGGCCCCGGACAGACCTCCCCCGGGCGTCCGGGGCACCCATCTCCAGGAGGCCAACGGGATGGCAGAGTAACCGGGAAGGGCTCCATGGGTCCCGGGCAGCCCTCCCCCGGGCGTCCGGGGCTCCCACCTCCAGGACGACGGCATGTCAAAGTGCCCAGGGCGGGCTCCACGGGCCCCGGGCAGCCCTCCCCCCGGGTGTTCAGGGCACACATCTCCATGAGGCCAACGGCATTCGCAAAGTACCCGGGAAGGGCTCCACGGGTCCCGACCAGGCTTCCCACGGGCGTCCCGGGCACCCTCCTCCAGGCCGACGGCATGTCAAAGTGTCCAGGACGGGCTCCATGGGTCCCGGGAAGCCCGCTCCCGGGCGTCCGGGGCTCCCACCTCCAGGCCGACGGCATGTCAAAGAGCCCAGGACGGGATCCACGGGTACCGGGCAGTCCTCCCCCGGGCGTCCGGGGCTCCCATCTCCAGGCCAACGGCATGGCTCAATGCCCAGGACGGGCTCCATGGGTCCCGCGCAGGCCTCCCCCGGGCGTCCGGGGCAACCATCTCCATGAGGCCAACGGCATTGGCAAAGTACCCGGGAAGGGCTCCACGGGTCCCGGGCAGGCCTCCCCCGGGCGTCCAGGGCACCCACCTCCAGGCCGACGGCATGTAAAAGTGCCCAGGACGGGCTCCATGGGTCCCGGGCAGCCCGCCCCCGGGCATCTGGGGCACCCATCTCCAGGAGGCCAACGGCGTTGCAAAGTACCCGGGAAGGGCTCCACGGGTACCGGGCAGTCCTCCCCTGGGCGTCCGGGGGCTCCCTTCTCCAGGCCAACGGCATGGTTCAATGCCCAGGACGGGACGTCAAGTGGCCAGGACGGGCTCCATGCGTCCCGGGCATTCGTCCCGGGACGGGGACGGGGTGGGGAAGAGTCCAGGCGGCTTCACCTCCATGCCTGGCCATCTGATCGCCCAGATTCCCTTGGCCATCTGGTCGCCCGGATCCCCTTGGGCATCTGGTCGCCCGCAACGCTTTCCTATGGGGGGGGGACCAGATGGCCGAACTTCCCTGGAAGTCTTAATGAGGTGCCATTCGCCTCCCGGATCCCAGCGAGGGCTCCATGAGGTCGGGTTCTTTCACGCCTTGGGTCCCCTCTGTCACCTCGTGTGCACAGATTGCAAGAAAGGGGGGTAATTTGCCTCCGGATTACTATGGGGCAGGGTATGCCCGGACACCCCTCCAGGGTTGGTGGTTCTCTGCCATGGGGACCAGATGGGATATGCCTGGGCAACACCTCCCTAGGCCACCCGGGGCTTCCTTCCTCCAGGCCAACTGCATGTCAAATTGCCCAGGACGGGCTCCATGGCTCTTGGGCAGTCGTCCCCCGGGCGTCCGGTGCTCCATCCAGGCCGACGGCATGGCAGAGTGCCCGGGACAGGCTCCATGCGTCCCGGGCCTTCGTCCCCCCGGGCGTCCGGGGCTCCATCCAGGCTGACGGCATGGCAGAGTGCCCGGGTCGGGCTCCATGGTTTCCACGGTGGTCCTCCCCTGGGTGTCGGGGCGCTCCAGGCTGACGGCATGGCAGAGTGCCCGGGACGGGCTCCATGCGTCCCGGGCATTCGTCCCCCGGGCGTCCGGGGCTCCATCCGGGCTGACGGCATGTCAGAGTGCCCAGGACGGGCTCCACGGGTCCCGGGCGTCCGGGGCTCCCTTTCCTCGGGCCAACGGCTTGTCAGAGTGCCCAGGACGGGCTCCACGGGCCCCGGGCGTCTGGGGCTCCCTTCCCCGGGCCAGCGGCATGTCAGAGTGCCCAGGACGGGCTCCGGTCATCCGGGGCACCCTTCCCCGGGCCAAAGCATTTCAGAGTGCCCAGGACGGGCTCCACGGGTCCCGGGCGTCCAGGGCTCCCTTCCCCGGGCCAACGGCTTGTCAGAGTGCCCAGGACGGGCTCCACGGGCCCCGGGCGTCCGGGGCACCCTTGCCCGGGCCAGCGGCATGTCAGAGTGCCCAGGACGAGTTCCACGGGTCCCGGGCAGTCCTCCCCCGGTTGTCCGGGGCTCCCTTCCCCGGGCCAAAGCATTTCAGAGTGCCCAGGAGGGGCTCCACGGGTCCCGGACGTCCGGGGCTCCCTTCCCCGGGCCAACGGCATACAGGAAAGGAGTGCCCAGGACGGGCTCCACAGGTCCCGGTCGTCTGGGGCTCCCTTCCCCGGGCCAACGGCTTGTCAGAGTGCCAAGGACGGGCTCCACGGGTCCCGGTCGTCTGGGGCTCCCTTCCCCGGGCCAACAGCTTGTCAGAGTGCCCAGGACGGGCTCCACGGGTCCCGGGCAGTCCTCCCCACCGGGCGTTCGGGGCACCCATCTCCAGGAGGCCAACGGCGTTGCAAAGTACCCGGGAAGGGCTCCACGGGTACCGGGCAGTCCTCCCCCGGGCGTCCGGGGGCTCCCTTCTCCAGGCCAACGGCATGGTTCAATGCCCAGGACGGGCTCCATGTGTCCCGGACAGACTTCCCCCGGGCGTCCGGGGCACCCATCTCCAGGCCAACGGCATGGCTCAATGCCCAGGACGGGCTCCATGGGTCCGGGGAGGCGTCCCATGTGCCTCCGGGCTTGGGAGCCCCGGCTGTGTCCAGGGGCCCAGCCGGGCGCCGGGTCGGGTGCTCCGGCCCTGGTCCCTGCCTCCCAGCCTACCGCACTGCCAAGGGCCTAGGAAGGGGTTCCGTTGTGCCCGGGGAGCCTCCCCTTGCTTGTCTGGGTTCAGGAGCTCTGTCCGGGGCCCCTAGGGGCCCGGGGGAGGGCGGCCTCCCCACCCCGGGCTCTGTCCTTGGTCCTGCTGCGTGGCAGGGTGCCCGGGACGGGGTCCGGAGGGACCGGGGAGGCGTCCCATGCACCTCCGGGCTTGGGAGCCCCGGCTGCGTCCAGGGGCCCGGCCGAGCCCCGGGTCGGGTGCTCCGGCCCTGGGCCCTGTCTCCCAGCCTGCTGCACTGCCAAGGGCCCGGGAAGGGGTTCCGATGTGCCCGGGGAGCCTCCCCTTGCTTGGCTGGGTTCAGGAGCAGTGGCTAGGGCCCCTGAGGGCCCGGGGAGGGCGGCCTCCCCACCCCGGGCTCTGTCCTTGGTCCTGCTGCGTGGCAGGGTGCCCAGGACGGGGTCCGGAGGGACCGGGGAGGCGTCCCATGCAACTCCGGGCTTGGGAGCCCCGGCTGGGTCCAGGGGCCCGGGCGGGCCCCGGGTCGGGTGCTCCGGCCCTGGGCCCTGTCTCCCAGCCTGCCGCACTGCCAAGGGCCCGGAAAGGGGTTCCGATGTGCCCGGGGAGCCTCCCCTTGCTTGTCTGTGTTCAGGAGCTCCATCCGTGGCCCCTGAGGGCCCGGGGATGACGGCCTCCCCACCCCGGGCTCCGTCCTGGGTCCTGGCGCGTGGCAGGGTGCCCGGGACGGGGTCCGGCGTGCCAGGGGAGGCTCGCCCTGCGCCTCCGGGCCTGGGAGCCCCGGCTGGGTCCAGGGGCCCGGCCGGGGCCCCGGGTGGGGCGCTCCGTCCCTGGGCCCTGTCCCCCGTCCTGCCGCACTGCCAAAGTCCCGGGACGGGGTTCCGTGGTGCCCGGGGAGCCTCCCCGTGCTTGGCTGGGTTCAGGAGCCCCACCCGGGGCCCCTGAGGGCCCCGGGGAGGGTGGCCTCCCCACCCCGGGCTCCGTCCTGGGTCCTGCCGCGGGGCAGGGTGCCCGGGACGGGGTCCGGCGGGCCCGGGGAGACTTCCCCTATGCCTCCGGGCCTGGGAGCCCCGGCTGGGTCCAGGGGCCCGGTCGGGGCCCCGGGTCGGGCGCTCCGGCCCTGGGCCCGGTCCCCCGGGCTGCCGCTCCAGCCAGGGCCCAGGACAGGGGTCCGTCGGTCCCTTGCAGGCCTCCCCTGCTTGTCAAGGTGTAAGCGGGCCCCGGGTCGGAGGGCCCGCCGGCCCCTGGCAGCCTCCATGGCTGTGGCCCGGCTGGGGCCCCAGGCCTCCGGCCCGCCATGCCCCGGGCGCCCGCTCCCTCCTTCGTGGGGGCACGGGGCGACCGGATGGCGTCCCTTTCGTGCCCGGCCATCTGGTCGCCCGGATCCCCTCGGCCATCTGGTCTCCCGGATCCCCTCGGCCATCTGGTCTCCCGGATCCCCTCGGCCATCTGGTCTCCCGGATCGCCTCGGCCATCTGGTCAATGGGGGGGCGACCAGATGGCCGAACTTCCCTGGAAGTCCCGATGAGGTGCCATTTGCCTCCCGGATCCCAGCGAGGGCTCCAGGAGGTCGGGTACTTTCGCGCCTTGGGTCTCCTCTGTAACCTCTAGTGCACGGATTACAAGAAAGGAGGGTAATTTTCCTCCGGATTACTAGGGAGAGGGTCAGTCAGACCTCCGTGTGGTCTGGCGATTCTGAATCAGGGGAAGGCAGGACCCGGGCCGGCCCGCCGGGGCCCCCAGGGGCCCGGGTACGCTTCTGCCTCTTGGCCCCTTCCGATGGGCCTTTTCCTCCGAGTTTTCTCAGGCAGGCCTCCGCGAGGTCTGGCCATGCTGAGACAGGGCCAGGCAGCACCCGGGCCCGCCCGCTGGGGCCCCCAGGGGCCCGGGAACGCACCTGCC
>NC_136065.1:1650085558-1650143058 GCF_964261635.1 Lissotriton helveticus | reverse complement strand
GGACCCGGGGCTTGAACTCCATCTGGCCAGGCCCCGAGGGTGCTGGAGCCCCGTGTCCCGCAGGCCACCAGTGGGTCCGGGCGCTGGGGACGGGGCTCCACCGGGGCCCGGGGAGGCTCTCCCCAGCCTGGCTAGGGTTCGGAAGGTGGGACCGGACCCGGGGCTTGCAATCCATCTGGCCAGGCCCCGAGGGTGCTAGAGCCCCCTGTCCCGCAGGCCACCAGTGAGTCCGGGCGCTGGGGACGGGGCTCCACCGGGGCACGGGGAGGCTCTCCCCAGCCTGGCTAGGGTTCGGAAGGTGGGACCGGACCCGGGGCTTGAACTCCATCTGGCCAGGCCCCGAGGGTGCTGGAGCCCCCTGTCCCGCAGGCCACCAGTGGGTCCGGGCGCTGGGGACGGGGCTCCACCGGTTCCCGGGGAGGCTCTCCCCAGCCTGGCTAGGGTTCGGAAGGTGGGACCGGACCCAGGGCTTGAACTCCATCTGGCCAGGCCCCGAGGGTGCTGGTACCCCTCCGTCCAGCAATCCGGCCGGGGGTCCGGGGCGCCCGGGATGGAGGGTCCACCGGGGGCCCAGGGGAGGCTCTCTTCGGCCCGGCCTAGGGTTCGGAAAGCCGGGACTGGGGCCGGGGACCGGGCCCGGGGCTTGAGCCCCGTCCGGCAGGGCCCAGTGGAGCGGGAATCCCCCCTCCGTCCTGCAAGCTGGCCGAGGGTCGGAGGCGCCCGGGACGGAGGGTCCATCAGGGCCCGGGGAGGCCTGAAGCCCCGGAGCCCTGCAGCCCCAGAGACCTGCAGCTCTGCAGCCCCCGGAACCCTGCAGCCCCAGAGCCCTGCAGCTCCGGGGCAGGCAGATTGGCGTCATTTTGGTCCCGGCCATCTGGTCGCCCCTCTCGCCTCGGCCATCTGGTCACCCTGGAAGTCATGATGAGGTGCCATTCGCCTCCCGGATCCCAGCGAGGGCTCCAGGAGGCGGGTACTTTCGCGCCTTGGGTCCCCTCTGTCACCTCGTGTGCACAGATTGCAAGAAAGTCAGGTAATTTCCCTCCGAATTACTAGGGACAGGGTACGCCCGGACACCCCTCCAAGGCTGGTGGTTCTCTGCTAGGGGGACCAGATGGGCTATGCCTGGGTAACACCTCCCTAGGCCACCCGTGGCTTCCTTCCTCCAGGCCAACCGCTTGTCAAATTGCCCAGGACGGGCTCCATGGCTCTTGGGCAGTCGTCCCCCGGGCGTCCGGGGATCCATCCCTGCCGACGGCATGGAAAAGTGCCCGGGACGGGCTCCATACGTCCCGGGCAGTCCTCCCCCGGGCGTCCGGGGCACCCATCTCCAGGAGGCCAACAGCATGGCAAAGTACCCGGGACGGGCTCCATGGGTCCCGGGCAGTCCTCCCCCAGGCTTCCATCTCCAGGCCAACGGCAGGTCAAAGTGCCCAGGACGGGCTCCACGGGTCCCTGGCAGTCCTCCCCCCCGGGCGTCCGGGGCTCCCTTCCCCAGGCCAACGGCATGTCAAAGTGCCCAGGATGGGCTCCACGGGCCCCGGGCGTCCGGGGCTCCCTTCCCCAGGCCAACGGCATGCCAGAGTGCCCAGGATGGGCTCCACGAGTCCCGGGCGTCCGGGGCTCCCTTCCCCGGGACACCGGCTTGTCAGAGTGCCCATGACGGGCTCCACGGGTCCCGGGTATCTGAGACTCCCTTCCCCGGGCCAACGGCATGCCGGAGTTCCCAGGACAGGCTCCACGGGTCCCGGGCGTCCGGGGTTCCCTTCCCCGGTCCGACGGCTTGTCAGAGTGCCCAGGACGAGTTCCACGGGTCCCGGGCAGTCCTCCCCCGGGCGTCCGGGGCTCCCTTCCCCGGGCCGTCGGCAGGTCAGAGTGCCCAGGACAGGGCTCCATGGGTCCCGGGCAGTCCTCCCCCCGGGCATCCGGGGCTCCCTTCCCCGGGCCGACGGCAGGTCAGAGTGCCCAGGATGGGCTCCACGGGTCCCGGGCAGTCCTCCCCCCGGGCGTCCGGCGCTCCCTTTTCCAGGCCGATGGCAGGTCAGAGTGACCAGGATGGGCTCCACGGGTCCAGGGCAGTCCTCTCCCGGGCGTACGTGGTTGTCCGACAGATTCGGGCAGATGTGCTTTTACGAACCGGATCGGAATCGGCCCAAATAATAATAATAATGATCCACATTTGTAAGGCGCACAATCACCCGTAAGGGTCTCTAGGCGCTAGGGGCCGTCGGGAAGATTAAGCAAGCTATTGCCCAGAGTCACATGGTGCTGGGCTAATCTGCGGCCGGTGCCGGGGTTCGAACCCTGATCTCTGGGATGATCGAGGGTTACTACGCGCTCTACAAAAACCTTAAATAAAAAAATCTCCAGATACCGGAGTCAGCCGCCCTAGCCGCGGCGCCAGCTATTTCCCAGAGTCACCTGGTGCTGGGCTAATCTGCCGCCGGTGCCGGGGATCGAACCGTGATCTCCAGATTCCGGAGTCAGCCTCCCTAGCCGCGGCGCCAGCTATTTCCCAGAGTCACGTGGTGCTGGGCTAATCTGCGGCCGGTGCCGGGGATCGAACCCTGATCTCTGGGATGCTCGAGGGTTACTACGCGCTCTACAAAAACCTTAAATAAAAAAATCTCCAGATTCCGGAGTCAGCCGCCCTAGCCGCGGCGCCAGCTATTTCCCAGAGTCACCTGGTGCTGGGCTAATCTGCCGCCGGTGCCGGGGATCGAACCGTGATCCCCAGATGGGGATATCCCAAAAATCTGGCATGGATACGGCCGCCAGGACAGGTTTGGGCACCCCTGCTCTAGTTAGTATGTCCACAATCAGTGACAGATAGAGAACTCACTTATTAGAAGTGATCTGTCTCTGCGGGGCAGACATATGTCAACAGTCATACACTTGAGATGGCTGAAACTTTAGGAGTAAGAGCTGCTTTCTTATCAGTCTATCTATCCAAACTGGTTAGAAGGCCAGGAGTGAGGGAAAGGCAATCCTCTGGACACTTCATGAAAGATCTAATTTCAATTAAGCACAAAACACTTCCCTTAATTTGACATATTGCCAAAATGGAATAGTCAATTGGGCCCTTCTAGTGGATTATGGCTGTGTCTTGAAAGAGAGTGTAATTGTACTACGAGACATGCCCACCTTCAAAAGAGTGTCTGATGGCGTTCCGACGAAGGTGGGATTCAAACCCATGCGTGCAGAGCACAATGGATTAGCAGTCCATCGCCTTAACCACTCGGCCACCTCGTCTGCCTTAGGTGACTATGTTTCATTTTTTAGGAAATTCTTACTATGTGCTAATTACAAATAATCATAAGTTTCTCCTAGACTGTGTCAGAACTGGCAAATGTATGTGGTGTTCAATAGACAGAGCACATGATATAGCAGAATTATCAAATCTGTTCCATTAACTGTAGTTTTTAATAGTCATGATAACATGCTAGCATGTGAGTCGATCTTGCACAGTGAATAAGGGAGCAGTGCCAGTATCTACTTGGTCAACTCTAGATGGCTCAACTAGGGAGATATGAGAACAGTGAGCTCCAGTGGCGCAATCGGTTAGTGCGCGGTCCTTATACAGCAGTACTTGCATTGAGGCATGCCGAGGTTGTGAGTTCGAGCCTCACCGGGAGCAGCTTACTGTTTTTTCAAAAACCATTTCACTAAAAGTAAAGATTAAACTCAGGGTAAAGACGGCCCTTGCTAGAGAGTCTTTACTTCTTTTCAGGATCTGTGTGTCCGACTCTTCCAGGTGCAAATATCACAATCCTATTCGATGCTCCTTATAAACATTCCATGATGTGCCGTCTTGCATAGCATGCAAACACCACATCAGTGCATTTAAAAATAAATTTGTAGAATAAATATGATGAAAACATTGTTGTCACGGGATAACCATATACTGAGGAGCTGCAAACAGTGCTGTATCAGCTACTTACAATACAATTTTACTGAAAGACATATAAAAAGAAGAGCGTCATCATATTAATGTTTCTAGTCAACATAAGAGTTGCACCATAGCAGCTTATGGTGCTTTCTGCTCAGATTGTGCCTCCAATCCCACATTGATTTTTTAATTCTTTGCAGTTTAAAAAACACAATTCATGCTCAAAGTTAACTTTTTAAAACCATCCAACCTATTACATTTATTTCTCTAACTTGTGAATGTGGTCCATGTTCTCTTTTCTTTTCTTCATCCCCATCACGATACTCCTTTTCCCGAAATCAGGTTCACTTCTTTATCCAGCCGACCCTTCCAAGGTCACCAAATCTATGAAGCGATTCTGCTTTTTCTCACATTCTCTCTATGTACAAGATACCTTGTATCATTTGAATGGACAGCAGGAGAGTCGGATATTTATGGTTAGTGAGGGTGGGGTTTTGAAGATTAACCTCATTTGACTAAGAGCCGGGGCATCTGGGAGGAAAAGTATTTTAAGGGGGATGAAGTTCACATCTCCTTGGTGAAATTTCTAGATCCTTATTTCATCCTTTCTGTGGATGCAGACTCAGTCGGAACAGAGGTCATAGTCCTCGCTCTGACTTTCAAAGGAACTTCAAATATGCATGGCTTATTTGGCTTTGCCCGGCGGGGTGAGAATGGCGTTTGTCAGGCGATCGGAAGGGGTGAGGCAATAGTTTATGGTTCAATGGTTTTCATGAAGTCTTCTTGATAGGATGAAAGCAGGAAAGGGAAGCTTGTCAATAAGCAAACTTAAGACAAGGTGTGACTCCTAGAAAGAATGACTTGGAAACAACATACAGAAACTCACATATACAAAGGCCCTGATGAGGCTTGAACTCATGACCCCTGGTTTACAAGACCAGTGTTCTGCCACTGAGCTACAAGGCCAGCCTGCCTGCAGTATGTAAATCGCTTCATGTATTCTTACTGCGGTATGAAGATATCTATGATTTTGAGACTCTGTATGGAAATGCAGTTGCATTTGAATGTCTACATGCGTGCACAAATTGAAGAGCATGCTTAAGACACTTTTCTTGGAAGTAGGAAAAACTCCATTTTGATTTGAGAACATAAGAGTATTCACATTTATGACCATACTGATAGCTCTAGTTAGTATGTCCGCAATCAGTGACAGATAGAGAACTCACTTATTAGAAGTGATCTGTCTCTGTGGGGCAGACATATGTCAACAGTCATACACTTGAGATGGCCGAAACTTTAGGAGTAAGAGCTGCTTTCTTATCAGTCTATCTATCCAAACTGGTTAGAAGGCCAGGAGTGAGGGAAAGGCAATCCTCTGGACACTTCATGAAAGATCTAATTTCAATTAAGCACAAAACACTTCCCTTAATTTGACATAATTGCCAAAATGGAATAGTCAGTTGGGCCCTTCTAGTGGATTATGGCTGTGTCTTGAAAGAGAGTGTAATTGTACTACGAGACATGCCCACCTTCAAAAGAGTGTCTGATGGCGTTCCGACGAAGGTGGGATTCGAACCCACGCGTGCAGAGCACAATGGATTAGCAGTCCATTGCCTTAACCACTCGGCCACCTCGTCTGCCTTAGGTGACTATGTTTCATTTTTTAGGAAATTCTTACTATGTGCTAATTACAAATAATCATAAGTTTCCCCTAGACTGTGTCAGAACTGGCAAATATATGTGGTGTTCAATAGACAGAGCACATGATATAGCAGAATTATCAAATCTGTTCCATTAGGACTGTAGTTTTTAATAGTCATGATAACCTTCTAGCATGCGAGTCGATCTTGCACTGTGAATAAGGGAGCAGTGCCAGTATCTACTTGGTCAGCTCTAGATGGCTCAACTGGGGAGATATGAGAACAGTGAGCTTCAGTGGCGCAATCGGTTAGCGTGCGGTACTTATACAGCAGTACTTGCATTGAGGCATCCCGAGGTTGTGAGTTTGAGCCTCACCTGGAGCAGCTTACTGTTTTTTCATAAACCATTTCACTAAAAGTAAAGATTAAAATCAGGGTAAAGACGGCCCTTGCTAGCGAGTCTTTACTTCTTTTCAGGATCTGCGTGTCCGACTCTTCCAGGTGCAAATGTCACAATCCTATTCGATGCTCCTTATAAACATTCCATGATGTGCCGTCTTGCATAGCATGCAAACACCACATCAGTGCATTTAAAAATACATTTGTAGAATAATAAATATGTTGAAAACATTGTTGTCACGGGATAACCATATACTGAGGAGCTGCAAACAGTGCTGTATCAGCTACTTACAATACAATTTAACTGAAAGACATATCAAAAGAAGAGCGTCATCATATTAATGTTTCTAGTCAACATAAGAGTTGCACCATAGCAGCTTATGGTGCTTTCTGCTCAGATTGTGCCTCCAATCCCACATTGATTTTTTAATTCTTTGCAGTTTAAAAAACACAATTCGTGCTCAAAGTTAACTTTTTAAAACCATTCAACCTATTACATTTATTTCTCTAAATTGTGAATGTGGTCCATGTTCTCTTTTCCTCATCCCCATCACGATACTCCTTTTCCCGAAATCAGGTTCACTTCTTTATCCAGCCGACCCTTCCAAGGTCACCAAATCTATGAAGCGATTCTGCTTTTTCTCACATTCTCTCTATGTACAAGATACCTTGTATCATTTGAATGGACAGCAGGAGAGTCGGATATTTATGGTTAGTGGGGGTGGGGTTTTGTAGATTAACCTCATTTGACTAAGAGCCGGGGCATCTGGGAGGAAAAGTATTTTAAGGGGGATGAAGTTCACATCTCCTTGGTGAAATTTCTAGATCCTTATTTCATCCTTTCTGTGGATGCAGACTCAGTCGGAACAGAGGTCATAGTCTTCGCTCTGACTTTCAAAGGAACTTCAAATATGCATGGCTTATTTGGCTTTGCCCGGCAGGGCTTGCCCGGCGGGGTGAGAATGGCGTTTGTCAGGCGTTCCTCAGGCGATTGGAAGGGGTGAGGCAATAGTTTATGGTTCAATGGTTTTCATGAAGTCTTCTTGATACGATGAAAGCAGGAAAGGGAAGCTTGTCAATAAGCAAACTTAAGACAAGGTGTGACTCCTAGAAAGAATGACTTGGAAACAACATACAGAAACTCACATATAAAAAGGCCCTGATGAGGCTTGAACTCATGACCCCTGGTTTACAAGACCAGTGCTCTGCCACTGAGCTACAAGGCCAGCCTACCTGCAGTATGTAAATCGCTTCATGTATTCTTACTGCGGTATGAAGATATCTATGATTTTGAGACTCTGTATGGAAATGCAGTTGCATTTGAATGTCTACATGCGTGCACAAATTGAAGAGCATGCTTAAGACACTTTTCTTGGAAGTAGGAAAAACTCCATTTTGATTTGAGAACATAAGAGTATTCACATTTATGACCATACTGATAGCTCTAGTTAGTATGTCCGCAATCAGTGACAGATAAAGAACTCACTTATTAGAAGTGATCTGTCTCTGTGGGGCAGACATATGTCAACAGTCATACACTTGAGATGGCTGAAACTTTAGGAGTAAGAGCTGCTTTCTTATCAGTCTATCTATCCAAACAGGTTAGAAGGCCAGGAGTGAGGGAAAGGCAATCCTCTGGACATTTCATGAAAGATCTAATTTCAATTAAGCACAAAACACTTCCCTTAATTTGACATAATTGCCAAAATGGAATAGTCAGTTGGGCCCTTCTAGTGGATTATGGCTGTGTCTAGAAAGAGAGTGTAATTGTACTACGAGACATGCCCACCTTCAAAAGATTGTCTGATGGCGTTCCGACGAAGGTGGGATTCGAACCCACGCGTGCAGAGCACAATGGATTAGCAGTCCATCGCCTTAACCACTCGGCCACCTCGTCTGCCTTTGGTGACTATGTTTCATTTTTTAGGAAATTCTTACTATGTGCTAATTACAAATAATCATAAGTTTCTCCTAGACTGTGTCAGAACTGGCAAATGTATGTGGTGTTCAATAGACAGAGTACATGATATAGCAGAATTATCAAATCTGTTCCATTAGGACTGTAGTTTTTAATAGTCATGATAACATGCTAGCATGTGAGTCGATCTTGCACAGTGAATAGGGGGGCAGTGCCAGTATCTACTTGGTCAGCTCTAGATGGCTCAACTGGGGAGATATGAGAACAGTGAGCTCCAGTGGCGCAATCGGTTAGTGCGCGGTACGTATACAGCAGTACTTGCATTGAGGCATGCTGAGGTTGTGAGTTCAAGCCTCACCTGGAGCAGCTTACTGGTTTTTCATAAACCATTTCACTAAAAGTGAAGATTAAACTCAGGGTAAAGACGGCCCTTGCTAGAGAGTCTTTACTTCTTTTCAGGATCTGCGTGTCCGACTCTTCCAGGTGCAAATATCACAATCCTATTCGATGCTCCTTATAAACATTCCATGATGTGCCGTCTTGCATAGCATGCAAACACCACATCAGTGCATTTAAAAATACATTTGTAGAATAATAAATATGATGAAAACATTGTTGTCACGGGATAACCATATACTGAGGAGCTGCAAACAGTGCTGTATCAGCTACTTACAATACAATTTAACTGAAAGACATATCAAAAGAAGAGCGTCATCATATTAATGTTTCTAGTCAACATAAGAGTTGCACCATAGCAGCTTATGGTGCTTTCTGCTCAGATTGTGCCTCCAATCCCACATTGATTTTTTAATTCTTTGCAGTTTAAAAAACACAATTCGTGCTCAAAGTTAACTTTTTAAAACCATTCAACCTATTACATTTATTTCTCTAACTTGTGAATGTGGTCCATGTTCTCTTTTCCTCATCCCCATCACGATACTCCTTTTCCCGAAATCAGGTTCACTTCTTTATCCAGCCGACCCTTCCAAGGTCACCAAATCTATGAAGCGATTCTGCTTTTTCTCACATTCTCTCTATGTACAAGATACCTTGTATCATTTGAATGGACAGCAGGAGAGTCGGATATTTATGGTTAGTGGGGGTGGGGTTTTGAAGATTAACCTCATTTGACTAAGAGCCGGGGCATCTGGGAGGAAAAGTATTTTAAGGGGGATGAAGTTCACATCTCCTTGGTGAAATTTCTAGATCCTTATTTCATCCTTTCTGTGGATGCAGACTCAGTCGGAACAGAGGTCATAGTCCTCGCTCTGACTTTCAAAGGAACTTCAAATATGCATGGCTTATTTGGCTTTGCCCAGCACGGCTTGCCCGGCAGGGTGAGAATGGCGTTTGTCAGGCGATCGGAAGAGGTGAGGCAATAGTTTATGGTTCAATGGTTTTCATGAAGTCTTCTTGATACGATGAAAGCAGGAAAGGGAAGCTTGTCAATAAGCAAACTTAAGACAAGGTGTGACTCCTAGAAAGATTGACTTGGAAACAACATACAGAAACTCACATATAAAAAGGCCCTGATGAGGCTTGAACTCATGACCCCTGGTTTGCAAGACCAGTGCTCTGCCACTGAGCTACAAGGCCAGCCTGCCTGCAGTATGTAAATCGCTTCACGTATTCTTACTGCGGTATGAAGATATCTATGATTTTGAGACTGTATGGAAATGCAGTTGCATTTGAATGTCTACATGCGTGCACAAATTGAAGAGCATGCTTAAGACACTTTTCTTGGAAGTAGGAAAAACTCCATTTTGATTTGAGAACATAAGAGTATTCACATTTATGACCATACTGATAGCTCTAGTTAGTATGTCCGCAATCAGTGACAGATAAAGAACTCACTTATTAGAAGTGATCTGTCTCTGTGGGGCAGACATATGTCAACAGTCATACACTTGAGATGGCTGAAACTTTAGGAGTAAGAGCTGCTTTCTTATCAGTCTATCTATCCAAACTGGTTAGAAGGCCAGGAGTGAGGGAAAGGCAATCCTCTGGACACTTCATGAAAGATCTAATTTCAATTAAGCACAAAACACTTCCCTTAATTTGACATAATTGCCAAAATGGAATAGTCAGTTGGGCCCTTCTAGTGGATTATGGCTGTGTCTAGAAAGAGAGTGTAATTGTACTACGAGACATGCCCACCTTCAAAAGAGTGTCTGATGGCGTTCCGACGAAGGTGGGCTTCGAACCCACGCGTGCAGAGCACAATGGATTAGCAGTCCATCGCCTTAACCACTCGGCCACCTCGTCTGACTTTGGTGACTATGTTTCATTTTTTTGGAAATTCTTACTATGTGCTAATTACAAATAATCATAAGTTTCTCCTAGACTGTGTCAGAACTGGCAAATGTATGTGGTGTTCAATAGACAGAGCACATGATATAGCAGAATTATCAAATCTGTTCCATTAGGACTGTAGTTTTTAATAGTCATGATAACCTTCTAGCATGCGAGTCGATCTTGCACAGTGAATAAGGGAGCAGTGCCAGTATCTACTTGGTCAGCTCTAGATGGCTCAACTGGGGAGATATGAGAACAGTGAGCTCCAGTGGCGCAATCGGTTAGCGCGCGGTACTTATACAGCAGTACATGCATTGAGGCATGCCGAGGTTGTGAGTTCGAGCCTCACCTGGAGCAGCTTGCTGGTTTTTCATAAACCATTTCACTAAAAGTAATGATTAAACTCAGGGTAAAGACGGCCCTTGCTAGAGAGTCTTTACTTCTTTTCAGGATCTGCGTGTCCGACTCTTCCAGGTGCAAATATCACAATCCTATTCGATGCTCCTTATAAACATTCCATGATGTGCCGTCTTGCATAGCATGCAAACACCACATCAGTGCATTTAAAAATACATTTGTAGAATAATAAATATGATGAAAACATTGTTGTCACGGGATAACCATATACTGAGGAGCTGCAAACAGTGCTGTATCAGCTACTTACAATACAATTTAACTGAAAGACATATCAAAAGAAGAGCGTCATCATATTAATGTTTCTAGTCAACATAAGAGTTGCACCATAGCAGCTTATGGTGCTTTCTGCTCAGATTGTGCCTCCAATCCCACATTGATTTTTTAATTCTTTGCAGTTTAAAAAACACAATTCGTGCTCAAAGTTAACTTTTTAAAACCATTCAACCTATTACATTTATTTCTCTAACTTGTGAATGTGGTCCATGTTCTCTTTTCCTCATCCCCATCACGATACTCCTTTTCCCGAAATCAGGTTCACTTCTTTATCCAGCCGACCCTTCCAAGGTCACCAAATCTATGAAGCGATTCTGCTTTTTCTCACATTCTCTCTATGTACAAGATACCTTGTATCATTTGAATGGACAGCAGGAGAGTCGGATATTTATGGTTAGTGGGGGTGGGGTTTTGAAGATTAACCTCATTTGACTAAGAGCCGGGGCATCTGGGAGGAAAAGTATTTTAAGGGGGATGAAGTTCACATCTCCTTGGTGAAATTTCTAGATCCTTATTTCATCCTTTCTGTGGATGCAGACTCAGACGGAACAGAGGTCATAGTCCTCGCTCTGACTTTCAAAGGAACTTCAAATATGCATGGCTTATTTGGCTTTGCCCGGCGGGGTGAGAATGGCGTTTTTCAGGCGATCGGAAGGGTGAGGCAATAGTTTATGGTTCAATGGTTTTCATGAAGTCTTCTTGATACGATGAAAGCAGGAAAGGGAAGCTTGTCAATAAGCAAACTTAAGACAAAGTGTGACTCCTAGAAAGAATGACTTGGAAACAACATACAGAAACTCACATATAAAAAGGCCCTGATGAGGCTTGAACTCATGACCCCTGGTTTACAAGACCAGTGCTCTGCCACTGAGCTACAAGGCCAGCCTGCCTGCAGTATATAAATCGCTTCATGTATTCTTACTGCGGTATGAAGATATCTATGATTTTGAGACTCTGTATGGAAATGCAGTTGCATTTGAATGTCTACATGCGTGCACAAATTGAAGAGCATGCTTAAGACACTTTTCTTGGAAGTAGGAAAAACTCCATTTTGATTTGAGAACATAAGAGTATTCACATTTATGACCATACTGATAGCTCTAGTTAGTATGTCCGCAATCAGTGACAGATAAAGAACTCACTTATTAGAAGTGATCTGTCTCTGTGGGGCAGACATATGTCAACAGTCATACACTTGAGATGGCTGAAACTTTAGGAGTAAGAGCTGCTTTCTTATCAGTCTATCTATCCAAACTGGTTAGAAGGCGAGGAGTGAGGGAAAGGCAATCCTCTGGACACTTCATGAAAGATCTAATTTCAATTAAGCACAAAACACTTCCCTTAATTTGACATAATTGCCAAAATGGAATAGTCAGTTGGGCCCTTCTAGTGGATTATGGCTGTGCCTTGAAAGAGAGTGTAATTGTACTACGAGACATGCCCACCTTCAAAAGAGTGTCTGATGGCGTTCCGACAAAGGTGGGATTCGAACCCACGCGTGCAGAGCACAATGGATTAGCAGTCCATCACCTTAACCACTCGGCCACCTCGTCTGCCTTAGGTGACTATGTTTCATTTTTTAGGAAATTCTTACTATGTGCTAATTACAAATAATCATAAGTTTCTCCTAGACTGTGTCAGAACTGGCAAATGTATGTGGTGTTCAATAGACAGAGCACATGATATAGCAGAATTATCAAATCTGTTCCATTAGGACTGTAGTTTTTAATAGTCATGATAACATGCTAGCATGTGAGTCGATCTTGCACAGTGAATAAGGGAGCAGTGCCAGTATCTACTTGGTCAGCTCTAGATGGCTCAACTGGGGAGATATGAGAACAGTGAGCTCCAGTGGCGCAATCGGTTAGCGCGCGGTACTTATACAGCAGTACATGCATTGAGGCATGCCGAGGTTGTGAGTTCGAGCCTCACCTGGAGCAGCTTACTGGTTTTTCATAAACCATTTCACTAAAAGTGAAGATTAAACTCAGGGTAAAGACGGCCCTTGCTAGAGAGTCTTTACTTCTTTTCAGGATCTGCGTGTCCGACTCTTCCAGGTGCAAATATCACAATCCTATTCGATGCTCCTTATAAACATTCCATGATGTGCCGTCTTGCATAGCATGCAAACACCACATCAGTGCATTTAAAAATACATTTGTAGAATAATAAATATGATGAAAACATTGTTGTCACGGGATAACCATATACTGAGGAGCTGCAAACAGTGCTGTATCAGCTACTTACAATACAATTTAACTGAAAGACATATCAAAAGAAGAGCGTCATCATATTAATGTTTCTAGTCAACATAAGAGTTGCACCATAGCAGCTTATGGTGCTTTCTGCTCAGATTGTGCCTCCAATCCCACATTGATTTTTTAATTCTTTGCAGTTTAAAAAACACAATTCGTGCTCAAAGTTAACTTTTTAAAACCATTCAACCTATTACATTTATTTCTCTAACTTGTGAATGTGGTCCATGTTCTCTTTTCCTCATCCCCATCACGATACTCCTTTTCCCGAAATCAGGTTCACTTCTTTATCCAGCCGACCCTTCCAAGGTCACCAAATCTATGAAGCGATTCTGCTTTTTCTCACATTCTCTCTATGTACAAGATACCTTGTATCATTTGAATGGACAGCAGGAGAGTCGGATATTTATGGTTAGTGGGGGTGGGGTTTTGAAGATTAACCTCATTTGACTAAGAGCCGGGGCATCTGGGAGGAAAAGTATTTTAAGGGGGATGAAGTTCACATCTCCTTGGTGAAATTTCTAGATCCTTATTTCATCCTTTCTGTGGATGCAGACTCAGTCGGAACAGAGGTCATAGTCCTCGCTCTGACTTTCAAAGGAACTTCAAATATGCATGGCTTATTTGGCTTTGCCCAGCACGGCTTGCCCGGCAGGGTGAGAATGGCGTTTGTCAGGCGATCGGAAGGGGTGAGGCAATAGTTTATGGTTCAATGGTTTTCATGAAGTCTTCTTGATACGATGAAAGCAGGAAAGGGAAGCTTGTCAATAAGCAAACTTAAGACAAGGTGTGACTCCTAGAAAGATTGACTTGGAAACAACATACAGAAACTCACATATAAAAAGGCCCTGATGAGGCTTGAACTCATGACCCCTGGTTTGCAAGACCAGTGCTCTGCCACTGAGCTACAAGGCCAGCCTGCCTGCAGTATGTAAATCGCTTCACGTATTCTTACTGCGGAATGAAGATATCTATGATTTTGAGACTGTATGGAAATGCAGTTGCATTTGAATGTCTACATGCGTGCACAAATTGAAGAGCATGCTTAAGACACTTTTCTTGGAAGTAGGAAAAACTCCATTTTGATTTGAGAACATAAGAGTATTCACATTTATGACCATACTGATAGCTCTAGTTAGTATGTCCGCAATCAGTGACAGATAAAGAACTCACTTATTAGAAGTGATCTGTCTCTGTGGGGCAGACATATGTCAACAGTCATACACTTGAGATGGCTGAAACTTTAGGAGTAAGAGCTGCTTTCTTATCAGTCTATCTATCCAAACTGGTTAGAAGGCCAGGAGTGAGGGAAAGGCAATCCTCTGGACACTTCATGAAAGATCTAATTTCAATTAAGCACAAAACACTTCCCTTAATTTGACATAATTGCCAAAATGGAATAGTCAGTTGGGCCCTTCTAGTGGATTATGGCTGTGTCTAGAAAGAGAGTGTAATTGTACTACGAGACATGCCCACCTTCAAAAGAGTGTCTGATGGCGTTCCGACAAAGGTGGGATTCGAACCCACGCGTGCAGAGCACAATGGATTAGCAGTCCATCGCCTTAACCACTCGGCCACCTCGTCTGACTTTGGTGACTATGTTTCATTTTTTAGGAAATTCTTACTATGTGCTAATTACAAATAATCATAAGTTTCTCCTAGACTGTGTCAGAACTGGCAAATGTATGTGGTGTTCAATAGACAGAGCACATGATATAGCAGAATTATCAAATCTGTTCCATTAGGACTGTAGTTTTTAATAGTCATGATAACCTTCTAGCATGCGAGTCGATCTTGCACAGTGAATAAGGGAGCAGTGCCAGTATCTACTTGGTCAGCTCTAGATGGCTCAACTGGGGAGATATGAGAACAGTGAGCTCCAGTGGCGCAATTGGTTAGCGCGCGGTACTTATACAGCAGTACATGCATTGAGGCATGCCGAGGTTGTGAGTTCGAGCCTCACCTGGAGCAGCTTGCTGGTTTTTCATAAACCATTTCACTAAAAGTAAAGATTAAACTCAGGGTAAAGACGGCCCTTGCTAGAGAGTCTTTACTTCTTTTCAGGATCTGCGTGTCCGACTCTTCCAGGTGCAAATATCACAATCCTATTCGATGCTCCTTATAAACATTCCATGATGTGCCGTCTTGCATAGCATGCAAACACCACATCAGTGCATTTAAAAATACATTTGTAGAATAATAAATATGATGAAAACATTGTTGTCACGGGATAACCATATACTGAGGAGCTGCAAACAGTGCTGTATCAGCTACTTACAATACAATTTAACTGAAAGACATATCAAAAGAAGAGCGTCATCATATTAATGTTTCTAGTCAACATAAGAGTTGCACCATAGCAGCTTATGGTGCTTTCTGCTCAGATTGTGCCTCCAATCCCACATTGATTTTTTAATTCTTTGCAGTTTAAAAAACACAATTCGTGCTCAAAGTTAACTTTTTAAAACCATTCAACCTATTACATTTATTTCTCTAACTTGTGAATGTGGTCCATGTTCTCTTTTCCTCATCCCCATCACGATACTCCTTTTCCCGAAATCAGGTTCACTTCTTTATCCAGCCGACCCTTCCAAGGTCACCAAATCTATGAAGCGATTCTGCTTTTTCTCACATTCTCTCTATGTACAAGATACCTTGTATCATTTGAATGGACAGCAGGAGAGTCGGATATTTATGGTTAGTGGGGGTGGGGTTTTGAAGATTAACCTCATTTGACTAAGAGCCGGGGCATATGGGAGGAAAAGTATTTTAAGGGGGATGAAGTTCACATCTCCTTGGTGAAATTTCTAGATCCTTATTTCATCCTTTCTGTGGATGCAGACTCAGTCGGAACAGAGGTCATAGTCCTCGCTCTGACTTTCAAAGGAACTTCAAATATGCATGGCTTATTTGGCTTTGCCCGGCAGGGTGAGAATGGCGTTTGTCAGGCGTTCGGAAGGGGTGAGGCAATAGTTTATGGTTCAATGGTTTTCATGAAGTCTTCTTGATACGATGAAAGCAGGAAAGGGAAGCTTGTCAATAAGCAAACTTAAGACAACGTGTGACTCCTAGAAAGAATGAATTGGAAACAACATACAGAAACTCACATATAAAAAGGCCCTGATGAGGCTTGAACTCATGACCCCTGGTTTACAAGACCAGTGCTCTGCCACTGAGCTACAAGGCCAGCCTGCCTGCAGTATGTAAATCGCTTCATGTATTCTTACTGCGGTATGAAGATATCTATGATTTTGAGACTGTATGGAAATGCAGTTTCATTTGAATGTCTACATGCGTGCACAAATTGAGGAGCATGCTTAAGACACTTTTCTTGGAAGTAGGAAGAACTCCATTTTGATTTGAGAACATAAGAGTATTCACATTTATGACCATACTGATAGCTCTAGTTAGTATGTCCGCAATCAGTGACAGATAAAGAACTCACTTATTAGAAGTGATCTGTCTTTGTGGGGCAGACATATGTCAACAGTCATACACTTGAGATGGCTGAAACTTTAGGAGTAAGAGCTGCTTTCTTATCAGTCTATCTATCCAAACTGGTTAGAAGGCCAGGAGTGAGGGAAAGGCAATCCTCTGGACACTTCATGAAAGATCTAATTTCAATTAAGCACAAAACACTTCCCTTAATTTGACATAATTGCCAAAATGGAATAGTCAGTTGGGCCCTTCTAGTGGATTATGGCTGTGCCTTGAAAGAGAGTGTAATTGTACTACGAGACATGCCCACCTTCAAAAGAGTGTCTGATGGCGTTCCGACAAAGGTGGGATTCGAACCCACGCGTGCAGAGCACAATGGATTAGCAGTCCATCACCTTAACCACTCGGCCACCTCGTCTGCCTTAGGTGACTATGTTTCATTTTTTAGGAAATTCTTACTATGTGCTAATTACAAATAATCATAAGTTTCTCCTAGACTGTGTCAGAACTGGCAAATGTATGTGGTGTTCAATAGACAGAGCACATGATATAGCAGAATTATCAAATCTGTTCCATTAGGACTGTAGTTTTTAATAGTCATGATAACATGCTAGCATGTGAGTCGATCTTGCACAGTGAATAAGGGAGCAGTGCCAGTATCTACTTGGTCAGCTCTAGATGGCTCAACTGGGGAGATATGAGAACAGTGAGCTCCAGTGGCGCAATCGGTTAGCGTGCGGTACTTATACAGCAGTACTTGCATTGAGGCATGCCGAGGTTGTGAGTTCGAGCCTCACCTGGAGCAGCTTACTGGTTTTTCATAAACCATTTCACTAAAAGTAAAGATTAAACTCAGGGTAAAGACGGCCCTTGCTAGAGAGTCTTTACTTCTTTTCAGGATCTGCGTGTCCGACTCTTCCAGGTGCAAATATCTCAATCCTATTCGATGCTCCTTATAAACATTCCATGATGTGCCGTCTTGCATAGCATGCAAACACCAATCAGTGCATTTAAAAATACATTTGTAGAATAATAAATATGATGAAAACATTGTTGTCACGGGATAACCATATACTGAGGAGCTGCAAACAGTGCTGTATCAGCTACTTACAATACAATTTAACTGAAAGACATATCAAAAGAAGAGCGTCATCATATTAATGTTTCTAGTCAACATAAGAGTTGCACCATAGCATCTTATGGTGCTTTCTGCTCAGATTGTGCCTCCAATCCCACATTGATTTTTTAATTCTTTGCAGTTTAAAAAACACAATTCGTGCTCAAAGTTAACTTTTTAAAACCATTCAACCTATTACATTTATTTCTCTAACTTGTGAATGTGGTCCATGTTCTCTTTTCCTCATCCCCAGCACGATACTCCTTTTCCCGAAATCAGGTTCACTTCTTTATCCAGCCGACCCTTCCAAGGTCACCAAATCTATGAAGCGATTCTGCTTTTTCTCACATTCTCTCTATGTACAAGATACCTTGTATCATTTGAATGGACAGCAGGAGAGTCGGATATTTATGGTTAGTGGGGGTGGGGTTTTGAAGATTAACCTCATTTGACTAAGAGCCGGGGCATCTGGGAGGAAAAGTATTTTAAGGGGGATGAAGTTCACATCTCCTTGGTGAAATTTCTAGATCCTTATTTCATCCTTTCTGTGGATGCAGACTCAGTCGGAACAGAGGTCATAGTCCTCGCTCTGACTTTCAAAGGAACTTCAAATATGCATGGCTTATTTGGCTTTGCCCGGCGGGGTGAGAATGGCGTTTGTCAGGCGATCGGAAGGGGTGAGGCAATAGTTTATGGTTCAATGGTTTTCATGAAGTCTTCTTGATACGATGAAAGCAGGAAAGGGAAGCTTGTCAATAAGCAAACTTAAGACAAGGTGTGACTCCTAGAAAGATTGACTTGGAAACAACATACAGAAACTCACATATAAAAAGGCCCTGATGAGGCTTAAACTCATGACCCCTGGTTTACAAGACCAGTGCTCTGCCACTGAGCTACAAGGCCAGCCTGCCTGCAGTATGTAAATCGCTTCATGTATTCTTACTGCGGTATGAAGATATCTATGATTTTGAGACTGTATGGAAATGCAGTTGCATTTGAATGTCTACATGCGTGCACAAATTGAAGAGCATGCTTAAGACACTTTTCTTGGAAGTAGGAAAAACTCCATTTTGATTTGAGAACATAAGAGTATTCACATTTATGACCATACTGATAGCTCTAGTTAGTATGTCCGCAATCAGTGACAGATAAAGAACTCACTTATTAGAAGTGATCTGTCTCTGTGGGGCAGACATATGTCAACAGTCATACACTTGAGATGGCTGAAACTTTAGGAGTAAGAGCTGCTTTCTTATCAGTCTATCTATCCAAACTGGTTAGAAGGCCAGGAGTGAGGGAAAGGCAATCCTCTGGACACTTCATGAAAGATCTAATTTCAATTAAGCACAAAACACTTCCCTTAATTTGACATAATTGCCAAAATGGAATAGTCAGTTGGGCCCTTCTAGTGGATTATGGCTGTGTCTTGAAAGAGAGTGTAATTGTACTACGAGACATGCCCACCTTCAAAAGAGTGTCTGATGGCGTTCCGACGAAGATGGGATTCGAACCCACGCGTGCAGAGCACAATGGATTAGCAGTCCATCGCCTTAACCACTCGGCCACCTCGTCTGCCTTAGGTGACTATGTTTCATTTTTTAGGAAATTCTTACTATGTGCTAATTACAAATAATCATAAGTTTCTCCTAGACTGTGTCAGAACTGGCAAATGTATGTGGTGTTCAATAGACAGAGCACATGATATAGCAGAATTATCAAATCTGTTCTATTAGGACTGTAGTTTTTAATAGTCATGATAACATGCTAGCATGTGAGTCGATCTTGCACAGTGAATAAGGGAGCAGTGCCAGTATCTACTTGGTCAGCTCTAGATGGCTCAACTGGGGAGATATGAGAAAAGTGAGCTCCAGTGGCGCAATCGGTTAGCACGCGGTACTTATACAGCAGTACATGCATTGAGGCATGCCGAGGTTGTGAGTTCGAGCCTCACCTGGAGCAGCTTACTGGTTTTTCATAAACCATTTCACTAAAAGTAAAGATTAAACTCAGGGTAAAGACGGCCCTTGCTAGAGAGTCTTTACTTCTTTTCAGGATCTGCGTGTCCGACTCTTCCAGGTGCAAATATCACAATCCTATTCGATGCTCCTTATAAACATTCCATGATGTGCCGTCTTGCATAGCATGCAAACACCACATCAGTGCATTTAAAAATACATTTGTAGAATAATAAATATGATGAAAACATTGTTGTCACGGGATAACCATATACTGAGGAGCTGCAAACAGTGCTGTATCAGCTACTTACAATACAATTTAACTGAAAGACATATCAAAAGAAGAGCGTCATCATATTAATGTTTCTAGTCAACATAAGAGTTGCACCATAGCATCTTATGGTGCTTTCTGCTCAGATTGTGCCTCCAATCCCACATTGATTTTTTAATTCTTTGCAGTTTAAAAAACACAATTCGTGCTCAAAGTTAACTTTTTAAAACCATTCAACCTATTACATTTATTTCTCTAACTTGTGAATGTGGTCCATGTTCTCTTTTCCTCATCCCCAGCACGATACTCCTTTTCCCGAAATCAGGTTCACTTCTTTATCCAGCCGACCCTTCCAAGGTCACCAAATCTATGAAGCGATTCTGCTTTTTCTCACATTCTCTCTATGTACAAGATACCTTGTATCATTTGAATGGACAGCAGGAGAGTCGGATATTTATGGTTAGTGGGGGTGGGGTTTTGAAGATTAACCTCATTTGACTAAGAGCCGGGGCATCTGGGAGGAAAAGTATTTTAAGGGGGATGAAGTTCACATCTCCTTGGTGAAATTTCTAGATCCTTATTTCATCCTTTCTGTGGATGCAGACTCAGTCGGAACAGAGGTCATAGTCCTCGCTCTGACTTTCAAAGGAACTTCAAATATGCATGGCTTATTTGGCTTTGCCCGGCGGGGTGAGAATGGCGTTTGTCAGGCGATCGGAAGGGGTGAGGCAATAGTTTATGGTTCAATGGTTTTCATGAAGTCTTCTTGATACGATGAAAGCAGGAAAGGGAAGCTTGTCAATAAGCAAACTTAAGACAAGGTGTGACTCCTAGAAAGATTGACTTGGAAACAACATACAGAAACTCACATATAAAAAGGCCCTGATGAGGCTTAAACTCATGACCCCTGGTTTACAAGACCAGTGCTCTGCCACTGAGCTACAAGGCCAGCCTGCCTGCAGTATGTAAATCGCTTCATGTATTCTTACTGCGGTATGAAGATATCTATGATTTTGAGACTGTATGGAAATGCAGTTGCATTTGAATGTCTACATGCGTGCACAAATTGAAGAGCATGCTTAAGACACTTTTCTTGGAAGTAGGAAAAACTCCATTTTGATTTGAGAACATAAGAGTATTCACATTTATGACCATACTGATAGCTCTAGTTAGTATGTCCGCAATCAGTGACAGATAAAGAACTCACTTATTAGAAGTGATCTGTCTCTGTGGGGCAGACATATGTCAACAGTCATACACTTGAGATGGCTGAAACTTTAGGAGTAAGAGCTGCTTTCTTATCAGTCTATCTATCCAAACTGGTTAGAAGGCCAGGAGTGAGGGAAAGGCAATCCTCTGGACACTTCATGAAAGATCTAATTTCAATTAAGCACAAAACACTTCCCTTAATTTGACATAATTGCCAAAATGGAATAGTCAGTTGGGCCCTTCTAGTGGATTATGGCTGTGTCTTGAAAGAGAGTGTAATTGTACTACGAGACATGCCCACCTTCAAAAGAGTGTCTGATGGCGTTCCGACGAAGATGGGATTCGAACCCACGCGTGCAGAGCACAATGGATTAGCAGTCCATCGCCTTAACCACTCGGCCACCTCGTCTGCCTTAGGTGACTATGTTTCATTTTTTAGGAAATTCTTACTATGTGCTAATTACAAATAATCATAAGTTTCTCCTAGACTGTGTCAGAACTGGCAAATGTATGTGGTGTTCAATAGACAGAGCACATGATATAGCAGAATTATCAAATCTGTTCTATTAGGACTGTAGTTTTTAATAGTCATGATAACATGCTAGCATGTGAGTCGATCTTGCACAGTGAATAAGGGAGCAGTGCCAGTATCTACTTGGTCAGCTCTAGATGGCTCAACTGGGGAGATATGAGAAAAGTGAGCTCCAGTGGCGCAATCGGTTAGCACGCGGTACTTATACAGCAGTACATGCATTGAGGCATGCCGAGGTTGTGAGTTCGAGCCTCACCTGGAGCAGCTTACTGGTTTTTCATAAACCATTTCACTAAAAGTAAAGATTAAACTCAGGGTAAAGACGGCCCTTGCTAGAGAGTCTTTACTTCTTTTCAGGATCTGCGTGTCCGACTCTTCCAGGTGCAAATATCACAATCCTATTCGATGCTCCTTATAAACATTCCATGATGTGCCGTCTTGCATAGCATGCAAACACCACATCAGTGCATTTAAAAATACATTTGTAGAATAATAAATATGATGAAAACATTGTTGTCACGGGATAACCATATACTGAGGAGCTGCAAACAGTGCTGTATCAGCTACTTACAATACAATTTAACTGAAAGACATATCAAAAGAAGAGCGTCATCATATTAATGTTTCTAGTCAACATAAGAGTTGCACCATAGCAGCTTATGGTGCTTTCTGCTCAGATTGTGCCTCCAATCCCACATTGATTTTTTAGTTCGTTGCAGTTTAAAAAACACAATTCGTGCTCAAAGTTAACTTTTTAAAACCATTCAACCTATTACATTTATTTCTCTAACTTGTGAATGTGGTCCATGTTCTCTTTTCCTCATCCCCATCACGATACTCCTTTTCCCGAAATCAGGTCCACTTCTTTATCCAGCCGACCCTTCCAAGGTCACCAAATCTATGAAGCGATTCTGCTTTTTCTCACATTCTCTCTATGTACAAGATACCTTGTATCATTTGAATGGACAGCAGGAGAGTCGGATATTTATGGTTAGTGGGGGTGGGGTTTTGAAGATTAACCTCATTTGACTAAGAGCCGGGGCATCTGGGAGGAAAAGTATTTTAAGGGGGATGAAGTTCACATCTCCTTGGTGAAATTTCTAGATCCTTATTTCATCCTTTCTGTGGATGCAGACTCAGTCGGAACAGAGGTCATAGTCCTCGCTCTGACTTTCAAAGGAACTTCAAATATGCATGGCTTATTTGGCTTTGCCCAGCACGGCTTGCCCGGCAGGGTGAGAATGGCGTTTGTCAGGCGATCGGAAGAGGTGAGGCAATAGTTTATGGTTCAATGGTTTTCATGAAGTCTTCTTGATACGATGAAAGCAGGAAAGGGAAGCTTGTCAATAAGCAAACTTAAGACAAGGTGTGACTCCTAGAAAGATTGACTTGGAAACAACATACAGAAACTCACATATAAAAAGGCCCTGATGAGGCTTGAACTCATGACCCCTGGTTTGCAAGACCAGTGCTCTGCCACTGAGCTACAAGGCCAGCCTGCCTGCAGTATGTAAATCGCTTCACGTATTCTTACTGCGGTATGAAGATATCTATGATTTTGAGACTGTATGGAAATGCAGTTGCATTTGAATGTCTACATGCGTGCACAAATTGAAGAGCATGCTTAAGACACTTTTCTTGGAAGTAGGAAAAACTCCATTTTGATTTGAGAACATAAGAGTATTCACATTTATGACCATACTGATAGCTCTAGTTAGTATGTCCGCAATCAGTGACAGATAAAGAACTCACTTATTAGAAGTGATCTGTCTCTGTGGGGCAGACATATGTCAACAGTCATACACTTGAGATGGCTGAAACTTTAGGAGTAAGAGCTGCTTTCTTATCAGTCTATCTATCCAAACTGGTTAGAAGGCCAGGAGTGAGGGAAAGGCAATCCTCTGGACACTTCATGAAAGATCTAATTTCAATTAAGCACAAAACACTTCCCTTAATTTGACATAATTGCCAAAATGGAATAGTCAGTTGGGCCCTTCTAGTGGATTATGGCTGTGTCTAGAAAGAGAGTGTAATTGTACTACGAGACATGCCCACCTTCAAAAGAGTGTCTGATGGCGTTCCGACGAAGGTGGGCTTCGAACCCACGCGTGCAGAGCACAATGGATTAGCAGTCCATCGCCTTAACCACTCGGCCACCTCGTCTGACTTTGGTGACTATGTTTCATTTTTTTGGAAATTCTTACTATGTGCTAATTACAAATAATCATAAGTTTCTCCTAGACTGTGTCAGAACTGGCAAATGTATGTGGTGTTCAATAGACAGAGCACATGATATAGCAGAATTATCAAATCTGTTCCATTAGGACTGTAGTTTTTAATAGTCATGATAACCTTCTAGCATGCGAGTCGATCTTGCACAGTGAATAAGGGAGCAGTGCCAGTATCTACTTGGTCAGCTCTAGATGGCTCAACTGGGGAGATATGAGAACAGTGAGCTCCAGTGGCGCAATCGGTTAGCGCGCGGTACTTATACAGCAGTACATGCATTGAGGCATGCCGAGGTTGTGAGTTCGAGCCTCACCTGGAGCAGCTTGCTGGTTTTTCATAAACCATTTCACTAAAAGTAATGATTAAACTCAGGGTAAAGACGGCCCTTGCTAGAGAGTCTTTACTTCTTTTCAGGATCTGCGTGTCCGACTCTTCCAGGTGCAAATATCACAATCCTATTCGATGCTCCTTATAAACATTCCATGATGTGCCGTCTTGCATAGCATGCAAACACCACATCAGTGCATTTAAAAATACATTTGTAGAATAATAAATATGATGAAAACATTGTTGTCACGGGATAACCATATACTGAGGAGCTGCAAACAGTGCTGTATCAGCTACTTACAATACAATTTAACTGAAAGACATATCAAAAGAAGAGCGTCATCATATTAATGTTTCTAGTCAACATAAGAGTTGCACCATAGCAGCTTATGGTGCTTTCTGCTCAGATTGTGCCTCCAATCCCACATTGATTTTTTAATTCTTTGCAGTTTAAAAAACACAATTCGTGCTCAAAGTTAACTTTTTAAAACCATTCAACCTATTACATTTATTTCTCTAACTTGTGAATGTGGTCCATGTTCTCTTTTCCTCATCCCCATCACGATACTCCTTTTCCCGAAATCAGGTTCACTTCTTTATCCAGCCGACCCTTCCAAGGTCACCAAATCTATGAAGCGATTCTGCTTTTTCTCACATTCTCTCTATGTACAAGATACCTTGTATCATTTGAATGGACAGCAGGAGAGTCGGATATTTATGGTTAGTGGGGGTGGGGTTTTGAAGATTAACCTCATTTGACTAAGAGCCGGGGCATCTGGGAGGAAAAGTATTTTAAGGGGGATGAAGTTCACATCTCCTTGGTGAAATTTCTAGATCCTTATTTCATCCTTTCTGTGGATGCAGACTCAGACGGAACAGAGGTCATAGTCCTCGCTCTGACTTTCAAAGGAACTTCAAATATGCATGGCTTATTTGGCTTTGCCCGGCGGGGTGAGAATGGCGTTTTTCAGGCGATCGGAAGGGTGAGGCAATAGTTTATGGTTCAATGGTTTTCATGAAGTCTTCTTGATACGATGAAAGCAGGAAAGGGAAGCTTGTCAATAAGCAAACTTAAGACAAAGTGTGACTCCTAGAAAGAATGACTTGGAAACAACATACAGAAACTCACATATAAAAAGGCCCTGATGAGGCTTGAACTCATGACCCCTGGTTTACAAGACCAGTGCTCTGCCACTGAGCTACAAGGCCAGCCTGCCTGCAGTATATAAATCGCTTCATGTATTCTTACTGCGGTATGAAGATATCTATGATTTTGAGACTCTGTATGGAAATGCAGTTGCATTTGAATGTCTACATGCGTGCACAAATTGAAGAGCATGCTTAAGACACTTTTCTTGGAAGTAGGAAAAACTCCATTTTGATTTGAGAACATAAGAGTATTCACATTTATGACCATACTGATAGCTCTAGTTAGTATGTCCGCAATCAGTGACAGATAAAGAACTCACTTATTAGAAGTGATCTGTCTCTGTGGGGCAGACATATGTCAACAGTCATACACTTGAGATGGCTGAAACTTTAGGAGTAAGAGCTGCTTTCTTATCAGTCTATCTATCCAAACTGGTTAGAAGGCGAGGAGTGAGGGAAAGGCAATCCTCTGGACACTTCATGAAAGATCTAATTTCAATTAAGCACAAAACACTTCCCTTAATTTGACATAATTGCCAAAATGGAATAGTCAGTTGGGCCCTTCTAGTGGATTATGGCTGTGCCTTGAAAGAGAGTGTAATTGTACTACGAGACATGCCCACCTTCAAAAGAGTGTCTGATGGCGTTCCGACAAAGGTGGGATTCGAACCCACGCGTGCAGAGCACAATGGATTAGCAGTCCATCACCTTAACCACTCGGCCACCTCGTCTGCCTTAGGTGACTATGTTTCATTTTTTAGGAAATTCTTACTATGTGCTAATTACAAATAATCATAAGTTTCTCCTAGACTGTGTCAGAACTGGCAAATGTATGTGGTGTTCAATAGACAGAGCACATGATATAGCAGAATTATCAAATCTGTTCCATTAGGACTGTAGTTTTTAATAGTCATGATAACATGCTAGCATGTGAGTCGATCTTGCACAGTGAATAAGGGAGCAGTGCCAGTATCTACTTGGTCAGCTCTAGATGGCTCAACTGGGGAGATATGAGAACAGTGAGCTCCAGTGGCGCAATCGGTTAGCGCGCGGTACTTATACAGCAGTACATGCATTGAGGCATGCCGAGGTTGTGAGTTCGAGCCTCACCTGGAGCAGCTTACTGGTTTTTCATAAACCATTTCACTAAAAGTGAAGATTAAACTCAGGGTAAAGACGGCCCTTGCTAGAGAGTCTTTACTTCTTTTCAGGATCTGCGTGTCCGACTCTTCCAGGTGCAAATATCACAATCCTATTCGATGCTCCTTATAAACATTCCATGATGTGCCGTCTTGCATAGCATGCAAACACCACATCAGTGCATTTAAAAATACATTTGTAGAATAATAAATATGATGAAAACATTGTTGTCACGGGATAACCATATACTGAGGAGCTGCAAACAGTGCTGTATCAGCTACTTACAATACAATTTAACTGAAAGACATATCAAAAGAAGAGCGTCATCATATTAATGTTTCTAGTCAACATAAGAGTTGCACCATAGCAGCTTATGGTGCTTTCTGCTCAGATTGTGCCTCCAATCCCACATTGATTTTTTAATTCTTTGCAGTTTAAAAAACACAATTCGTGCTCAAAGTTAACTTTTTAAAACCATTCAACCTATTACATTTATTTCTCTAACTTGTGAATGTGGTCCATGTTCTCTTTTCCTCATCCCCATCACGATACTCCTTTTCCCGAAATCAGGTTCACTTCTTTATCCAGCCGACCCTTCCAAGGTCACCAAATCTATGAAGCGATTCTGCTTTTTCTCACATTCTCTCTATGTACAAGATACCTTGTATCATTTGAATGGACAGCAGGAGAGTCGGATATTTATGGTTAGTGGGGGTGGGGTTTTGAAGATTAACCTCATTTGACTAAGAGCCGGGGCATCTGGGAGGAAAAGTATTTTAAGGGGGATGAAGTTCACATCTCCTTGGTGAAATTTCTAGATCCTTATTTCATCCTTTCTGTGGATGCAGACTCAGTCGGAACAGAGGTCATAGTCCTCGCTCTGACTTTCAAAGGAACTTCAAATATGCATGGCTTATTTGGCTTTGCCCAGCACGGCTTGCCCGGCAGGGTGAGAATGGCGTTTGTCAGGCGATCGGAAGGGGTGAGGCAATAGTTTATGGTTCAATGGTTTTCATGAAGTCTTCTTGATACGATGAAAGCAGGAAAGGGAAGCTTGTCAATAAGCAAACTTAAGACAAGGTGTGACTCCTAGAAAGATTGACTTGGAAACAACATACAGAAACTCACATATAAAAAGGCCCTGATGAGGCTTGAACTCATGACCCCTGGTTTGCAAGACCAGTGCTCTGCCACTGAGCTACAAGGCCAGCCTGCCTGCAGTATGTAAATCGCTTCACGTATTCTTACTGCGGAATGAAGATATCTATGATTTTGAGACTGTATGGAAATGCAGTTGCATTTGAATGTCTACATGCGTGCACAAATTGAAGAGCATGCTTAAGACACTTTTCTTGGAAGTAGGAAAAACTCCATTTTGATTTGAGAACATAAGAGTATTCACATTTATGACCATACTGATAGCTCTAGTTAGTATGTCCGCAATCAGTGACAGATAAAGAACTCACTTATTAGAAGTGATCTGTCTCTGTGGGGCAGACATATGTCAACAGTCATACACTTGAGATGGCTGAAACTTTAGGAGTAAGAGCTGCTTTCTTATCAGTCTATCTATCCAAACTGGTTAGAAGGCCAGGAGTGAGGGAAAGGCAATCCTCTGGACACTTCATGAAAGATCTAATTTCAATTAAGCACAAAACACTTCCCTTAATTTGACATAATTGCCAAAATGGAATAGTCAGTTGGGCCCTTCTAGTGGATTATGGCTGTGTCTAGAAAGAGAGTGTAATTGTACTACGAGACATGCCCACCTTCAAAAGAGTGTCTGATGGCGTTCCGACAAAGGTGGGATTCGAACCCACGCGTGCAGAGCACAATGGATTAGCAGTCCATCGCCTTAACCACTCGGCCACCTCGTCTGACTTTGGTGACTATGTTTCATTTTTTAGGAAATTCTTACTATGTGCTAATTACAAATAATCATAAGTTTCTCCTAGACTGTGTCAGAACTGGCAAATGTATGTGGTGTTCAATAGACAGAGCACATGATATAGCAGAATTATCAAATCTGTTCCATTAGGACTGTAGTTTTTAATAGTCATGATAACCTTCTAGCATGCGAGTCGATCTTGCACAGTGAATAAGGGAGCAGTGCCAGTATCTACTTGGTCAGCTCTAGATGGCTCAACTGGGGAGATATGAGAACAGTGAGCTCCAGTGGCGCAATTGGTTAGCGCGCGGTACTTATACAGCAGTACATGCATTGAGGCATGCCGAGGTTGTGAGTTCGAGCCTCACCTGGAGCAGCTTGCTGGTTTTTCATAAACCATTTCACTAAAAGTAAAGATTAAACTCAGGGTAAAGACGGCCCTTGCTAGAGAGTCTTTACTTCTTTTCAGGATCTGCGTGTCCGACTCTTCCAGGTGCAAATATCACAATCCTATTCGATGCTCCTTATAAACATTCCATGATGTGCCGTCTTGCATAGCATGCAAACACCACATCAGTGCATTTAAAAATACATTTGTAGAATAATAAATATGATGAAAACATTGTTGTCACGGGATAACCATATACTGAGGAGCTGCAAACAGTGCTGTATCAGCTACTTACAATACAATTTAACTGAAAGACATATCAAAAGAAGAGCGTCATCATATTAATGTTTCTAGTCAACATAAGAGTTGCACCATAGCAGCTTATGGTGCTTTCTGCTCAGATTGTGCCTCCAATCCCACATTGATTTTTTAATTCTTTGCAGTTTAAAAAACACAATTCGTGCTCAAAGTTAACTTTTTAAAACCATTCAACCTATTACATTTATTTCTCTAACTTGTGAATGTGGTCCATGTTCTCTTTTCCTCATCCCCATCACGATACTCCTTTTCCCGAAATCAGGTTCACTTCTTTATCCAGCCGACCCTTCCAAGGTCACCAAATCTATGAAGCGATTCTGCTTTTTCTCACATTCTCTCTATGTACAAGATACCTTGTATCATTTGAATGGACAGCAGGAGAGTCGGATATTTATGGTTAGTGGGGGTGGGGTTTTGAAGATTAACCTCATTTGACTAAGAGCCGGGGCATATGGGAGGAAAAGTATTTTAAGGGGGATGAAGTTCACATCTCCTTGGTGAAATTTCTAGATCCTTATTTCATCCTTTCTGTGGATGCAGACTCAGTCGGAACAGAGGTCATAGTCCTCGCTCTGACTTTCAAAGGAACTTCAAATATGCATGGCTTATTTGGCTTTGCCCGGCAGGGTGAGAATGGCGTTTGTCAGGCGTTCGGAAGGGGTGAGGCAATAGTTTATGGTTCAATGGTTTTCATGAAGTCTTCTTGATACGATGAAAGCAGGAAAGGGAAGCTTGTCAATAAGCAAACTTAAGACAACGTGTGACTCCTAGAAAGAATGAATTGGAAACAACATACAGAAACTCACATATAAAAAGGCCCTGATGAGGCTTGAACTCATGACCCCTGGTTTACAAGACCAGTGCTCTGCCACTGAGCTACAAGGCCAGCCTGCCTGCAGTATGTAAATCGCTTCATGTATTCTTACTGCGGTATGAAGATATCTATGATTTTGAGACTGTATGGAAATGCAGTTTCATTTGAATGTCTACATGCGTGCACAAATTGAGGAGCATGCTTAAGACACTTTTCTTGGAAGTAGGAAGAACTCCATTTTGATTTGAGAACATAAGAGTATTCACATTTATGACCATACTGATAGCTCTAGTTAGTATGTCCGCAATCAGTGACAGATAAAGAACTCACTTATTAGAAGTGATCTGTCTTTGTGGGGCAGACATATGTCAACAGTCATACACTTGAGATGGCTGAAACTTTAGGAGTAAGAGCTGCTTTCTTATCAGTCTATCTATCCAAACTGGTTAGAAGGCCAGGAGTGAGGGAAAGGCAATCCTCTGGACACTTCATGAAAGATCTAATTTCAATTAAGCACAAAACACTTCCCTTAATTTGACATAATTGCCAAAATGGAATAGTCAGTTGGGCCCTTCTAGTGGATTATGGCTGTGCCTTGAAAGAGAGTGTAATTGTACTACGAGACATGCCCACCTTCAAAAGAGTGTCTGATGGCGTTCCGACAAAGGTGGGATTCGAACCCACGCGTGCAGAGCACAATGGATTAGCAGTCCATCACCTTAACCACTCGGCCACCTCGTCTGCCTTAGGTGACTATGTTTCATTTTTTAGGAAATTCTTACTATGTGCTAATTACAAATAATCATAAGTTTCTCCTAGACTGTGTCAGAACTGGCAAATGTATGTGGTGTTCAATAGACAGAGCACATGATATAGCAGAATTATCAAATCTGTTCCATTAGGACTGTAGTTTTTAATAGTCATGATAACATGCTAGCATGTGAGTCGATCTTGCACAGTGAATAAGGGAGCAGTGCCAGTATCTACTTGGTCAGCTCTAGATGGCTCAACTGGGGAGATATGAGAACAGTGAGCTCCAGTGGCGCAATCGGTTAGCGTGCGGTACTTATACAGCAGTACTTGCATTGAGGCATGCCGAGGTTGTGAGTTCGAGCCTCACCTGGAGCAGCTTACTGGTTTTTCATAAACCATTTCACTAAAAGTAAAGATTAAACTCAGGGTAAAGACGGCCCTTGCTAGAGAGTCTTTACTTCTTTTCAGGATCTGCGTGTCCGACTCTTCCAGGTGCAAATATCTCAATCCTATTCGATGCTCCTTATAAACATTCCATGATGTGCCGTCTTGCATAGCATGCAAACACCAATCAGTGCATTTAAAAATACATTTGTAGAATAATAAATATGATGAAAACATTGTTGTCACGGGATAACCATATACTGAGGAGCTGCAAACAGTGCTGTATCAGCTACTTACAATACAATTTAACTGAAAGACATATCAAAAGAAGAGCGTCATCATATTAATGTTTCTAGTCAACATAAGAGTTGCACCATAGCATCTTATGGTGCTTTCTGCTCAGATTGTGCCTCCAATCCCACATTGATTTTTTAATTCTTTGCAGTTTAAAAAACACAATTCGTGCTCAAAGTTAACTTTTTAAAACCATTCAACCTATTACATTTATTTCTCTAACTTGTGAATGTGGTCCATGTTCTCTTTTCCTCATCCCCAGCACGATACTCCTTTTCCCGAAATCAGGTTCACTTCTTTATCCAGCCGACCCTTCCAAGGTCACCAAATCTATGAAGCGATTCTGCTTTTTCTCACATTCTCTCTATGTACAAGATACCTTGTATCATTTGAATGGACAGCAGGAGAGTCGGATATTTATGGTTAGTGGGGGTGGGGTTTTGAAGATTAACCTCATTTGACTAAGAGCCGGGGCATCTGGGAGGAAAAGTATTTTAAGGGGGATGAAGTTCACATCTCCTTGGTGAAATTTCTAGATCCTTATTTCATCCTTTCTGTGGATGCAGACTCAGTCGGAACAGAGGTCATAGTCCTCGCTCTGACTTTCAAAGGAACTTCAAATATGCATGGCTTATTTGGCTTTGCCCGGCGGGGTGAGAATGGCGTTTGTCAGGCGATCGGAAGGGGTGAGGCAATAGTTTATGGTTCAATGGTTTTCATGAAGTCTTCTTGATACGATGAAAGCAGGAAAGGGAAGCTTGTCAATAAGCAAACTTAAGACAAGGTGTGACTCCTAGAAAGATTGACTTGGAAACAACATACAGAAACTCACATATAAAAAGGCCCTGATGAGGCTTAAACTCATGACCCCTGGTTTACAAGACCAGTGCTCTGCCACTGAGCTACAAGGCCAGCCTGCCTGCAGTATGTAAATCGCTTCATGTATTCTTACTGCGGTATGAAGATATCTATGATTTTGAGACTGTATGGAAATGCAGTTGCATTTGAATGTCTACATGCGTGCACAAATTGAAGAGCATGCTTAAGACACTTTTCTTGGAAGTAGGAAAAACTCCATTTTGATTTGAGAACATAAGAGTATTCACATTTATGACCATACTGATAGCTCTAGTTAGTATGTCCGCAATCAGTGACAGATAAAGAACTCACTTATTAGAAGTGATCTGTCTCTGTGGGGCAGACATATGTCAACAGTCATACACTTGAGATGGCTGAAACTTTAGGAGTAAGAGCTGCTTTCTTATCAGTCTATCTATCCAAACTGGTTAGAAGGCCAGGAGTGAGGGAAAGGCAATCCTCTGGACACTTCATGAAAGATCTAATTTCAATTAAGCACAAAACACTTCCCTTAATTTGACATAATTGCCAAAATGGAATAGTCAGTTGGGCCCTTCTAGTGGATTATGGCTGTGTCTTGAAAGAGAGTGTAATTGTACTACGAGACATGCCCACCTTCAAAAGAGTGTCTGATGGCGTTCCGACGAAGATGGGATTCGAACCCACGCGTGCAGAGCACAATGGATTAGCAGTCCATCGCCTTAACCACTCGGCCACCTCGTCTGCCTTAGGTGACTATGTTTCATTTTTTAGGAAATTCTTACTATGTGCTAATTACAAATAATCATAAGTTTCTCCTAGACTGTGTCAGAACTGGCAAATGTATGTGGTGTTCAATAGACAGAGCACATGATATAGCAGAATTATCAAATCTGTTCTATTAGGACTGTAGTTTTTAATAGTCATGATAACATGCTAGCATGTGAGTCGATCTTGCACAGTGAATAAGGGAGCAGTGCCAGTATCTACTTGGTCAGCTCTAGATGGCTCAACTGGGGAGATATGAGAAAAGTGAGCTCCAGTGGCGCAATCGGTTAGCACGCGGTACTTATACAGCAGTACATGCATTGAGGCATGCCGAGGTTGTGAGTTCGAGCCTCACCTGGAGCAGCTTACTGGTTTTTCATAAACCATTTCACTAAAAGTAAAGATTAAACTCAGGGTAAAGACGGCCCTTGCTAGAGAGTCTTTACTTCTTTTCAGGATCTGCGTGTCCGACTCTTCCAGGTGCAAATATCACAATCCTATTCGATGCTCCTTATAAACATTCCATGATGTGCCGTCTTGCATAGCATGCAAACACCACATCAGTGCATTTAAAAATACATTTGTAGAATAATAAATATGATGAAAACATTGTTGTCACGGGATAACCATATACTGAGGAGCTGCAAACAGTGCTGTATCAGCTACTTACAATACAATTTAACTGAAAGACATATCAAAAGAAGAGCGTCATCATATTAATGTTTCTAGTCAACATAAGAGTTGCACCATAGCATCTTATGGTGCTTTCTGCTCAGATTGTGCCTCCAATCCCACATTGATTTTTTAATTCTTTGCAGTTTAAAAAACACAATTCGTGCTCAAAGTTAACTTTTTAAAACCATTCAACCTATTACATTTATTTCTCTAACTTGTGAATGTGGTCCATGTTCTCTTTTCCTCATCCCCAGCACGATACTCCTTTTCCCGAAATCAGGTTCACTTCTTTATCCAGCCGACCCTTCCAAGGTCACCAAATCTATGAAGCGATTCTGCTTTTTCTCACATTCTCTCTATGTACAAGATACCTTGTATCATTTGAATGGACAGCAGGAGAGTCGGATATTTATGGTTAGTGGGGGTGGGGTTTTGAAGATTAACCTCATTTGACTAAGAGCCGGGGCATCTGGGAGGAAAAGTATTTTAAGGGGGATGAAGTTCACATCTCCTTGGTGAAATTTCTAGATCCTTATTTCATCCTTTCTGTGGATGCAGACTCAGTCGGAACAGAGGTCATAGTCCTCGCTCTGACTTTCAAAGGAACTTCAAATATGCATGGCTTATTTGGCTTTGCCCGGCGGGGTGAGAATGGCGTTTGTCAGGCGATCGGAAGGGGTGAGGCAATAGTTTATGGTTCAATGGTTTTCATGAAGTCTTCTTGATACGATGAAAGCAGGAAAGGGAAGCTTGTCAATAAGCAAACTTAAGACAAGGTGTGACTCCTAGAAAGATTGACTTGGAAACAACATACAGAAACTCACATATAAAAAGGCCCTGATGAGGCTTAAACTCATGACCCCTGGTTTACAAGACCAGTGCTCTGCCACTGAGCTACAAGGCCAGCCTGCCTGCAGTATGTAAATCGCTTCATGTATTCTTACTGCGGTATGAAGATATCTATGATTTTGAGACTGTATGGAAATGCAGTTGCATTTGAATGTCTACATGCGTGCACAAATTGAAGAGCATGCTTAAGACACTTTTCTTGGAAGTAGGAAAAACTCCATTTTGATTTGAGAACATAAGAGTATTCACATTTATGACCATACTGATAGCTCTAGTTAGTATGTCCGCAATCAGTGACAGATAAAGAACTCACTTATTAGAAGTGATCTGTCTCTGTGGGGCAGACATATGTCAACAGTCATACACTTGAGATGGCTGAAACTTTAGGAGTAAGAGCTGCTTTCTTATCAGTCTATCTATCCAAACTGGTTAGAAGGCCAGGAGTGAGGGAAAGGCAATCCTCTGGACACTTCATGAAAGATCTAATTTCAATTAAGCACAAAACACTTCCCTTAATTTGACATAATTGCCAAAATGGAATAGTCAGTTGGGCCCTTCTAGTGGATTATGGCTGTGTCTTGAAAGAGAGTGTAATTGTACTACGAGACATGCCCACCTTCAAAAGAGTGTCTGATGGCGTTCCGACGAAGATGGGATTCGAACCCACGCGTGCAGAGCACAATGGATTAGCAGTCCATCGCCTTAACCACTCGGCCACCTCGTCTGCCTTAGGTGACTATGTTTCATTTTTTAGGAAATTCTTACTATGTGCTAATTACAAATAATCATAAGTTTCTCCTAGACTGTGTCAGAACTGGCAAATGTATGTGGTGTTCAATAGACAGAGCACATGATATAGCAGAATTATCAAATCTGTTCTATTAGGACTGTAGTTTTTAATAGTCATGATAACATGCTAGCATGTGAGTCGATCTTGCACAGTGAATAAGGGAGCAGTGCCAGTATCTACTTGGTCAGCTCTAGATGGCTCAACTGGGGAGATATGAGAAAAGTGAGCTCCAGTGGCGCAATCGGTTAGCACGCGGTACTTATACAGCAGTACATGCATTGAGGCATGCCGAGGTTGTGAGTTCGAGCCTCACCTGGAGCAGCTTACTGGTTTTTCATAAACCATTTCACTAAAAGTAAAGATTAAACTCAGGGTAAAGACGGCCCTTGCTAGAGAGTCTTTACTTCTTTTCAGGATCTGCGTGTCCGACTCTTCCAGGTGCAAATATCACAATCCTATTCGATGCTCCTTATAAACATTCCATGATGTGCCGTCTTGCATAGCATGCAAACACCACATCAGTGCATTTAAAAATACATTTGTAGAATAATAAATATGATGAAAACATTGTTGTCACGGGATAACCATATACTGAGGAGCTGCAAACAGTGCTGTATCAGCTACTTACAATACAATTTAACTGAAAGACATATCAAAAGAAGAGCGTCATCATATTAATGTTTCTAGTCAACATAAGAGTTGCACCATAGCAGCTTATGGTGCTTTCTGCTCAGATTGTGCCTCCAATCCCACATTGATTTTTTAGTTCGTTGCAGTTTAAAAAACACAATTCGTGCTCAAAGTTAACTTTTTAAAACCATTCAACCTATTACATTTATTTCTCTAACTTGTGAATGTGGTCCATGTTCTCTTTTCCTCATCCCCATCACGATACTCCTTTTCCCGAAATCAGGTCCACTTCTTTATCCAGCCGACCCTTCCAAGGTCACCAAATCTATGAAGCGATTCTGCTTTTTCTCACATTCTCTCTATGTACAAGATACCTTGTATCATTTGAATGGACAGCAGGAGAGTCGGATATTTATGGTTAGTGGGGGTGGGGTTTTGAAGATTAACCTCATTTGACTAAGAGCCGGGGCATCTGGGAGGAAAAGTATTTTAAGGGGGATGAAGTTCACATCTCCTTGGTGAAATTTCTAGATCCTTATTTCATCCTTTCTGTGGATGCAGACTCAGTCGGAACAGAGGTCATAGTCCTCGCTCTGACTTTCAAAGGAACTTCAAATATGCATGGCTTATTTGGCTTTGCCCGGCGGGGTGAGAATGGCGTTTGTCAGGCGATCGGAAGGGGTGAGGCAATAGTTTATGGTTCAATGGTTTTCATGAAGTCTTCTTGATACGATGAAAGCAGGAAAGGGAAGCTTGTCAATAAGCAAACTTAAGACAAGGTGTGACTCCTAGAAAGATTGACTTGGAAACAACATACAGAAACTCACATATAAAAAGGCCCTGATGAGGCTTAAACTCATGACCCCTGGTTTACAAGACCAGTGCTCTGCCACTGAGCTACAAGGCCAGCCTGCCTGCAGTATGTAAATCGCTTCATGTATTCTTACTGCGGTATGAAGATATCTATGATTTTGAGACTGTATGGAAATGCAGTTGCATTTGAATGTCTACATGCGTGCACAAATTGAAGAGCATGCTTAAGACACTTTTCTTGGAAGTAGGAAAAACTCCATTTTGATTTGAGAACATAAGAGTATTCACATTTATGACCATACTGATAGCTCTAGTTAGTATGTCCGCAATCAGTGACAGATAAAGAACTCACTTATTAGAAGTGATCTGTCTCTGTGGGGCAGACATATGTCAACAGTCATACACTTGAGATGGCTGAAACTTTAGGAGTAAGAGCTGCTTTCTTATCAGTCTATCTATCCAAACTGGTTAGAAGGCCAGGAGTGAGGGAAAGGCAATCCTCTGGACACTTCATGAAAGATCTAATTTCAATTAAGCACAAAACACTTCCCTTAATTTGACATAATTGCCAAAATGGAATAGTCAGTTGGGCCCTTCTAGTGGATTATGGCTGTGTCTTGAAAGAGAGTGTAATTGTACTACGAGACATGCCCACCTTCAAAAGAGTGTCTGATGGCGTTCCGACGAAGATGGGATTCGAACCCACGCGTGCAGAGCACAATGGATTAGCAGTCCATCGCCTTAACCACTCGGCCACCTCGTCTGCCTTAGGTGACTATGTTTCATTTTTTAGGAAATTCTTACTATGTGCTAATTACAAATAATCATAAGTTTCTCCTAGACTGTGTCAGAACTGGCAAATGTATGTGGTGTTCAATAGACAGAGCACATGATATAGCAGAATTATCAAATCTGTTCCATTAGGACTGTAGTTTTTAATAGTCATGATAACATGCTAGCATGTGAGTCGATCTTGCACAGTGAATAAGGGAGCAGTGCCAGTATCTACTTGGTCAGCTCTAGATGGCTCAACTGGGTAGATATGAGAAAAGTGAGCTCCAGTGGCGCAATCGGTTAGCACGCGGTACTTATACAGCAGTACATGCATTGAGGCATGCCGAGGTTGTGAGTTCGAGCCTCACCTGGAGCAGCTTACTGGTGTTTCATAAACCATTTCACTAAAAGTAAAGATTAAACTCAGGGTAAAGACGGCCCTTGCTAGAGAGTCTTTACTTCTTTTCAGGATCTGCGTGTCTGACTCTTCCAGGTGCAAATATCACAATCCTATTCGATGCTCCTTATAAACATTCCATGATGTGCCGTCTTGCATAGCATGCAAACACCACATCAGTGCATTTAAAAATACATTTGTAGAATAATAAATATGATGAAAACATTGTTGTCACGGGATAACCATATACTGAGGAGCTGCAAACAGTGCTGTATCAGCTACTTACAATCAGTGGCGGCTGGTGACATTTGAAACTGGTGGGGCATAAAAAGCTAATCACACTGCACCGTAGCGAGTGCGCGTAGCGAGCGCGCGTAGCGCGCGAGTCCGAACCCTCTAAGGAGGGTTCGGGGGGAATTCCCCCCGAGAAAATTTTGAAAAAAGAGTGGACAAATGGTGCATTTTCAAGCAAATCTGTGAAAGCAGGAAGGTTAATAAAGCAATTGTGAAAGTGCAGTTATTACATTAATAAAGTGGTGTCATATAACATAGGTAGCTGCTTATTCATCTTCATCATAACCACAGAGCTTCATAATAGACTTTGAAACACATTGCATTGGTTAGTACCTCACAGATGCAACAAATACAAATTCAAAGGAAGACTGAAAACTGGTATTTTGTTGTTTTTGTCATTGCATCCAGATATATGATACAACAAGTAACATCATACTTACAAGAAGTCAGGACTACTGGCTTTGTCGATGGTTGTTAGTTGCAAAAGAAAAATAAGCAGCAACTGTGGCTTGTATATAACAATGAAAAAGCTTCCACATAAAGCCCTGGTGACGGTTATTTTACAATTTCTAGAAGAAGCTAGTCTTACACTCCAAGTGTGGAAAAGGAATGGAGTAAGCAGTGAAAACAGCCAGTCCCACAAGTCACAGAAGGGTCTGAGAGGTAAGGAGTAAACAAGAGGGCAAAAGAGTCAGGAAGGAAAGAAGAGCAGCGTGAGAAATGAGGGGGTGAAACATTAGGAGGCATTTCCGAGGAGGAGGGAAGACGCTTTCCTTGGCATGACGGTGGGGGAAGGTATATGATGTTACTCTTTTTGAATGCGATCATTAAAATTATTATCGTTTAATCATGGGTGTTCTGCACATATGCTTTGCCTTTCCTGCTGACAACTGAGACTTCACTGCCCATTATCGGGCAGATAATATTTAAAGTGAGCTACAAATCTGGGTCTACCATTTTTACCAAGCTCGAAAATCAGAATTTGTTTCAGTAAGAAGACATGGAGAGTCACTGTCTCAATTACATCGGGTCAAGAAAAAGGTACATAAAGATAATGTCTGATGTAATCAAAAAATAGCTTTCACCTAGAAAAACAAACAATACTTCCAGGGATATTATATCACATCACTTCCTGTGATATTTGGCACCGTAAAGCTTCATGTTCATGGCATGTTACTACAACTTTCATAGGCAGAGATACAAATATGTACCTTTGCTTCCTTTAGATTATCAATTATATAACTGAGTAAGGTCAGGGAATTCATAAACCAGATGATCCTTTAAAAAAACTCAGTGACCCCCAGGGTGCATCCCGTAAATTGTAAAATGAAAAAGAAAAAGAGAATCTAGTTGCAAAATGAACAGCATTATTCCATGCAAATTCCACTGAGGCAATAACACCTTCCAATTACAGAGAGACAATTTAACATAACACTAGAGGTTCTGTTCCGAAATGTTGGTTTGCCCTTGGTCTGCGAGTTAAACCCCGATGAAAGTGCTTGTTCAATTGCCAGGCAAAAGGAATCTCCAAAGACTAGAAACATTTTGTTCGTCATGATCAGAAAAGATCTTAGTGGGTATATCATGCAAACAAACAATATAATGTAAAAAAAGTGTGTTTTCAAGTACTGTTTGAGAGAACCAGGTGAAATGAACCTTATTACTCAAGTATCAGCAGTTCTCTAATAACTGAACAACCTTCAGAACAAGGTAAATTGGTGACAAAATCAGTAGCAATGGCTTGCCAATGGTGAATGGCTATATTCTAGCATGTGGCTAGGTGGTTTTGTACTACATGGACTAGAACATTTACATTGGGAACCATTTCCGCCAACAGAACTGATTTGAAGAGGAAGCTGTAAAGACAGCTGAGTGAAGTCAGCTGTTGTAGGGTTTCACCTCACCTCATTAAAGAAGTCACCATCTCTCACCACCAAACAACACCTCTGGAAGTAACAGCAGAAAGGCAATTCAAAATCTGAAGGCAGTCCGCCATGTAAATTCTAGCACATACTGCAGATTAACACCTAGACCAGTAAACTCCACAGTCCTCGTGGGGGTGGGGGTCAACAAATGAGGGAAGGAAGCAGCCCCAACCTCCGAGGCAGAGCGGCAGGCAAGTGTGATTATTTGTTGAATTAATGTTTGGTGCTTGTTTGAAAATGTGGCAATGAGTGTTGTGAATGGATGTGTGTGAGTGAGTGAGTGCAGGTGTGTGAGTGAGTGTGTATTTGTGTGTGTCCTGTCCACCCTCTTCCGCCTAAAATGACTGGCCGCCACTGCGTGGTTATCAACACAATGTAGGAGGGGCGTGACAGGCCTCACAATGTGGGAGGGGGACGGGGCAAGCAACAATTCAAGAGAGTGGCAGGGGGGTGGGGCAATGAGCAATACGGGAAGGGGGCAGTGGGATGGGGCAAGGAATGAGTCAGAGCTGAGGCAATCAACATGTCGGGGTAGGGCAAGCAACAACATGAGCAGGGGTATGGACAAGTATTGTGAGGGGACTGGTGCAAGCGATAATGCAGGAGGGTGGTGGGGTTACCACTGACAGCAGGAGAAGGGCAGGAGGGTGCAAGCAACATACATGAGGGACAGTGAGATCTGGTGGGAGGAGGCCAGGAACAATGGACAGCGGAAGGAAGGTAGAGGGAGGCAAGCAGCATTACAGACAGGCAGTGAAAGCGCGAGCAGTGTAAGGATACTGAGCAAAAAAGTCAATCAATGGTTTGCAATAAGCAGACTCTACTCCACCCCTCCCCTCCTCCCATATAGGTCAACAAAATATCTTGCTATGCACATCTGATCCGATATCTAAAAAGCTGTATTCCAGCAATCAGAATAAATATTTCTGTCTAAGGTAAAACTGCTTTTCACAGAGGTAACTCTTAGTTATATCTCCGTTTTGATCACTGAAACAGAACTAGTTTGCATGCTGATTTGATTTGTTGTAACGGGGGCCTTCTGCCACTTAATTCCCAGACAGAACAATTTATTGATTGTTCAAAATGACACTCGCCCAATGTGCCCACAGTTTTCCTGAGCCCAGACTTACGGAAAGAGGATTCATTTTATGCAATAAGATACGAGAAAGCGATTAAGTGTCAAAGTGGTTTTAGCATCAGAAAATAGCTGCTCTTCTTATTTCCGGTTATTTTTTTATGCGCTGATCCCACCAGGATATTAATTGACATTTCCAGTGCGTGAAACACATGGTAATGGTCCGGCATCTCTGCAGCGTGATGCATTATTAGTTGGTGCAGTTGTGGTTTGTCTTACACTATTACACATCAATGTACTGAATTGTGTGAAACAAGAGACTTAACAAGCTATCCAAAACCTCATCTCAATACGGTGAGCCGAGAATACCTGCTGAGCCATGAATATTATAGTGCGGCTGTTTTCATATGTGCGCGCCTCTTGCAAAGCATAATATTTCCACCTGGACCCGAACCACTGCGTGTTGCACGAAAAGTCCGAAAAATATCAATTTCAGGTACAGCAGGTGCAGGGTTGTCGTTAACTTTGCCTGGAGAGCCGGTGACTGGATGTTGGCTCTTCGCATCTGACATGTTATAGTATATGACTAAACACGCCGTCCAACAGCGATTTGAGTACATTATTTGCATTTAACATAACGCTGCCATCGAAATGGTTTTGCGTGCTTGGGGGAATGAGAGACATTTTATCAAACTACTGGTGCTGTTTTGTGTCAGTTTCAGAAATGACAGCCGCTTTTCAGACGCGAAATAGGCCTCGATTGAGGCATTGTGTTCTAAGCATATTATTAAAAAGACTTGTGTTTGTATTTTTCAGGTCCATACCTGCACACAGGTCCGGTAGGATTAAAATTTCACAACTGACCTGAACGCTCCAATGACAGACTCGACGCCGGCGACTAGGTGAAGTGTGAGGCCTCAGACCAGACAGTCTCTGTCCCTCATGCGCACTTACTAGTATGATGAAACTTCTCTCTGTAGTGTACTCGATCGATGACGTCTTCCCACCAACGCAGATTACAACAAGCACCAGGCGGTCCATCCGTTGTAGGCACAAACTGCGAGTCAGTCACGACGACGCACGAGTCACATGGTCCACTCTCCTTACCTTCGTGCTGATGATCTATTTTCACTATCCCTTCACTAGTTTTTTGCTGTTGTGTGGCAGCAGTGGTGCGCCACGCGCGGTGACATCACTGCAGCTTAGGGAAATGGCCAATCACAAACGACATGGCTGATTATAGCCATATGTGATTGGCCATATTGTGCGGCCCTCAGCCAACACCCACGCGCGGTCCCATCATGCTGCACCAGCCAATCCTGGCGCATTGTTATCAGCGCCACTGGCGCCAGGATTGGCCTACGAGCAGGAGACTATCTGCCCTAAATGAGCCCGGGCCCCGGAGTCCTGCTATGTCTGTGTGTGCTAGAGAGAGGGAGGGGGAGGGAAGGGCTACACTGTGCGCATGCGCGGGGAAGTCAAAATATTGACGACTCCGGGTTTTAGCTTGCGCAGTCACTGCCTGCTGCCTGTCTGTGTGCTCACGCTGCCTGCCTGCCTGTCACTCTCTCTGCTGCAGCCCCGCCCCCCACGGCCCACTACCTTATGGATGCCCGATTCAGTCGGGCTGGTCCCGGAACGGTCGCGCGCAGTGCTCGGGTGCCTGAGTCAGTGCGCATTTATTTTAAAATAAGTTAACTTAATGATTGATTGGCAGTGCGGGTGCGGTCGTCCATGGGATAGTGGGGCAACGCCCCAACGCCCCCAATGGACGCACCGCCACTGCTTACAATACAATTTAACTGAAAGACATATCAAAAGAAGAGCGTCATCATATTAATGTTTCTAGTCAACATAAGAGTTGCACCATAGCAGCTTATGGTGCTTTCTGCTCAGATTGTGCCTCCAATCCCACATTGATTTTTTAATTCTTTGCAGTTTAAAAACACAATTCGTGCTCAAAGTTAACTTTTTAAAACCATTCAACCTATTACATTTATTTCTCTAACTTGTGAATGTGGTCCATGTTCTCTTTTCCTCATCCCCATCACGATACTCCTTTTCCCGAAATCAGGTTCACTTCTTTATCCAGCCGACCCTTCCAAGGTCACCAAATCTATGAAGCGATTCTGCTTTTTCTCACATTCTCTCTATGTACAAGATACCTTGTATCATTTGAATGGACAGCAGGAGAGTCGGATATTTATGGTTAGTGGGGGTGGGGTTTTGAAGATTAACCTCATTTGACTAAGAGCCGGGGCATCTGGGACGAAAAGTATTTTAAGGGGGATGAAGTTCACATCTCCTTAGTGAAATTTCTAGATCCTTATTTCATCCTTTCTGTGGATGCAGACTCAGTCGGAACAGAGGTCATAGTCCTCGCTCTGACTTTCAAAGGAACTTCAAATATGCATGGCTTATTTGGCTTTGCCCGGCGGGGTGAGAATGGCATTTGTCAGGCGATCGGAAGGGGTGAGGCAATAGTTTATGGTTCAATGGTTTTCATGAAGTCTTCTTGATACGATGAAAGCAGGAAAGGGAAGCTTGTCAATAAGCAAACTTAAGACAACGTGTGACTCCTAGAAAGAATGACTTGGAAACAACATACAGAAACTCACATATAAAAAGGCCCTGATGAGGCTTGAACTCATGACCCCTGGTTTACAAGACCAGTGCTCTGCCACTGAGCTACAAGGCCAGCCTGCCTGCAGTATGTAAATCGCTTCATGTATTCTTACTGCGGTATGAAGATATCTATGATTTTGAGACTCTGTATGGAAATGCAGTTGCATTTGAATGTCTACATGCGTGCACAAATTGAAGAGCATGCTTAAGACACTTTTCTTGGAAGTAGGAAAAACTCCATTTTGATTTGAGAACATAAGAGTATTCACATTTATGACCATACTGATAGCTCTAGTTAGTATGTCCGCAATCAGTGACAGATAAAGAACTCACTTATTAGAAGTGATCTGTCTCTGTGGGGCAGACATATGTCAACAGTCATACACTTGAGATGGCTGAAACTTTAGGAGTAAGAGCTGCTTTCTTATCAGTCTATCTATCCAAACTGGTTAGAAGGCCAGGAGTGAGGGAAAGGCAATCCTCTGGACACTTCATGAAAGATCTAATTTCAATTAAGCACAAAACACTTCCCTTAATTTGACATAATTGCCAAAATGGAATAGTCAGTTGGGCCCTTCTAGTGGATTATGGCTGTGTCTTGAAAGAGAGTGTAATTGTACTACGAGACATGCCCACCTTCAAAAGAGTGTCTGATGGCGTTCCGACAACGGTGGGATTCGAACCCACGCGTGCAGAGCACAATGGATTAGCAGTCCATCGCCTTAACCACTCGGCAACCTCGTCTGCCTTAGGTGACTATGTTTCATTTTTTAGGAAATTCTTACTATGTGCTAATTACAAATAATCATCAGTTTCTCCTAGACTGTGTCAGAACTGGCAAATGTATGTGGTGTTCAATAGACAGAGCACATGATATAGCAGAATTATCAAATCTGTTCCATTAGGACTGTAGTTTTTAATAGTCATGATAACATGCTAGCATGTGAGTCGATCTTGCACAGTGAATAAGGGAGCAGTGCCAGTATCTACTTGGTCAGCTCTAGATGGCTCAACTGGGGAAATATGAGAACAGTGACCTCCAGTGGCGCAATCGGTTAGCACGCGGTACTTATACAGCAGTACATGCATTGAGGCATGCCGAGGTTGTGAGTTCGAGCCTCACCTGGAACAGCTTACTGGTTTTTCATAAACCATTTCACTGAAAGTAAAGATTAAACTCAGGGTAAAGACGGCCCTTGCTAGAGAGTCTTTACTTCTTTTCAGGATCTGCGTGTCTGACTCTTCCAGGTGCAAATATCACAATCCTATTCGATGCTCCTTATAAACATTCCATGATGTGCCGTCTTGCATAGCATGCAAACACCACATCAGTGCATTTAAAAATACATTTGTAGAATAATAAATATGATGAAAACATTGTTGTCACGGGATAACCATATACTGAGGAGCTGCAAACAGTGCTGTATCAGCTACTTACAATACAATTTAACTGAAAGACATATCAAAAGAAGAGCGTCATCATATTAATGTTTCTAGTCAACATAAGAGTTGCACTATAGCAGCTTATGGTGCTTTCTGCTCAGATTGTGCCTCCAATCCCACATTGATTTTTTAATTCTTTGCAGTTTAAAAAACACAATTCGTGCTCAAAGTTAACTTTTTAAAACCATTCAACCTATTACATTTATTTCTCTAACTTGTGAATGTGGTCCATGTTCTCTTTTCCTCATCCCCATCACGATACTCCTTTTCCCGAAATCAGGTTCACTTCTTTATCCAGCCGACCCTTCCAAGGTCACCAAATCTATGAAGCGATTCTGCTTTTTCTCACATTCTCTCTATGTACAAGATATCTTGTATCATTTGAATGGACAGCAGGAGAGTCGGATATTTATGGTTAGTGGGGGTGGGGTTTTGAAGATTAACCTCATTTGACTAAGAGCCGGGGCATCTGGGACGAAAAGTATTTTAAGGGGGATGAAGTTCACATCTCCTTGGTGAAATTTCTAGATCCTTATTTCATCCTTTCTGTGGATGCAGACTCAGTCGGAACAGAGGTCATAGTCCTCGCTCTGACTTTCAAAGGAACTTCAAATATGCATGGCTTATTTGGCTTTGCCCGGCGGGGTGAGAATGGCGTTTGTCAGGCGATCGGAAGGGGTGAGGCAATAGTTTATGGTTCAATGGTTTTCATGAAGTCTTCTTGATACGATGAAAGCAGGAAAGGGAAGCTTGTCAATAAGCAAACTTAAGACAACGTGTGACTCCTAGAAAGAATGACTTGGAAACAACATACAGAAACTCACATATAAAAAGGCCCTGATGAGGCTTGAACTCATGACCCCTGGTTTACAAGACCAGTGCTCTGCCACTGAGCTACAAGGCCAGCCTGCCTGCAGTATGTAAATCGCTTCATGTATTCTTACTGCGGTATGAAGATATCTATGATTTTGAGACTCTGTATGGAAATGCAGTTGCATTTGAATGTCTACATGCGTGCACAAATTGAAGAGCATGCTTAAGACACTTTTCTTGGAAGTAGGAAAAACTCCATTTTGATTTGAGAACATAAGAGTATTCACATTTATGACCATACTGATAGCTCTAGTTAGTATGTCCGCAATCAGTGACAGATAAAGAACTCACTTATTAGAAGTGATCTGTCTCTGTGGGGCAGACATATGTCAACAGTCATACACTTGAGATGGCTGAAACTTTAGGAGTAAGAGCTGCTTTCTTATCAGTCTATCTATCCAAACTGGTTAGAAGGCCAGGAGTGAGGGAAAGGCAATCCTCTGGACACTTCATGAAAGATCTAATTTCAATTAAGCACAAAACACTTCCCTTAATTTGACATAATTGCCAAAATGGAATAGTCAGTTGGGCCCTTCTAGTGGATTATGGCTGTGTCTTGAAAGAGAGTGTAATTGTACTACGAGACATGCCCACCTTCAAAAGAGTGTCTGATGGCGTTCCGACGAAGGTGGGATTCGAACCCACGTGTGCAGAGCACAATGGATTAGCAGTCCATCGCCTTAACCACTCGGCCACCTCGTCTGCCTTAGGTGACTATGTTTCATTTTTTAGGAAATTCTTACTATGTGCTAATTACAAATAATCATAAGTTTCTCCTAGACTGTGTCAGAACTGGCAAATGTATGTGGTGTTCAATAGACAGAGCACATGATATAGCAGAATTATCAAATCTGTTCCATTAGGACTGTAGTTTTTAATAGTCATGATAACATGCTAGCATGTGAGTCGATCTTGCACAGTGAATAAGGGAGCAGTGCCAGTATCTACTTGGTCAGCTCTAGATGGCTCAACTGGGGAGACATGAGAACAGTGAGCTCCAGTGGCGCAATCGGTTAGCGCGAGGTACTTATACAGCAGTACTTGATTTGAGGCATGCCGAGGTTGTGAGTTCGAGCCTCACCTGGAGCAGCTTACTGGTTTTTCATAAACCATTTCACTAAAAGTAAAGATTAAACTCAGGGTAAAGACGGCCCTTGCTAGAGAGTCTTTACTTCTTTTCAGGATCTGCGTGTCTGACTCTTCCAGGTGCAAATATCACAATCCTATTCGATGCTCCTTATAAACATTCCATGATGTGCCGTCTTGCATAGCATGCAAACACCACATCAGTGCATTTAAAAATACATTTGTAGAATAATAAATATGATGAAAACATTGTTGTCACGGGATAACCATATACTGAGGAGCTGCAAACAGTGCTGTATCAGCTACTTACAATACAATTTAACTGAAAGACATATCAAAAGAAGAGCGTCATCATATTAATGTTTCTAGTCAACATAAGAGTTGCACCATAGCAGCTTATGGTGCTTTCTGCTCAGATTGTGCCTCCAATCCCACATTGATTTTTTAATTCTTTGCAGTTTAAAAAACACAATTCGTGCTCAAAGTTAACTTTTTAAAACCATTCAACCTATTACATTTATTTCTCTAACTTGTGAATGTGGTCCATGTTCTCTTTTCCTCATCCCCATCACGATACTCCTTTTCCCGAAATCAGGTTCACTTCTTTATCCAGCCGACCCTTCCAAGGTCACCAAATCTATGAAGCGATTCTGCTTTTTCTCACATTCTCTCTATGTACAAGATACCTTGTATCATTTGAATGGACAGCAGGAGAGTCGGATATTTATGGTTAGTGGGGGTGGGGTTTTGAAGATTAACCTCATTTGACTAAGAGCCGGGGCATCTGGGACGAAAAGTATTTTAAGGGGGATGAAGTTCACATTTCCTTGGTGAAATTTCTAGATCCTTATTTCATCCTTTCTGTGGATGCAGACTCAGTCGGAACAGAGGTCATAGTCCTCGCTCTGACTTTCAAAGGAACTTCAAATATGCATGGCTTATTTGGCTTTGCCCGGCGGGGTGAGAATGGCGTTTGTCAGGCGATCGGAAGGGGTGAGGCAATAGTTTATGGTTCAATGGTTTTCATGAAGTCTTCTTGATACGATGAAAGCAGGAAAGGGAAGCTTGTCAATAAGCACACTTAAGACAACGTGTGACTCCTAGAAAGAATGACTTGGAAACAACATACAGAAACTCACATATAAAAAGGCCCTGATGAGGCTTGAACTCATGACCCCTGGTTTACAAGACCAGTGCTCTGCCACTGAGCTACAAGGCCAGCCTGCCTGCAGTATGTAAATCGCTTCATGTATTCTTACTGCGGTATGAAGATATCTATGATTTTGAGACTCTGTATGGAAATGCAGTTGCATTTGAATGTCTACATGCGTGCACAAATTGAAGAGCATGCTTAAGACACTTTTCTTGGAAGTAGGAAAAACTCCATTTTGATTTGAGAACATAAGAGTATTCACATTTATGACCATACTGATAGCTCTAGTTAGTATGTCCGCAATCAGTGACAGATAGAGAACTCACTTATTAGAAGTGATCTGTCTCTGTGGGGCAGACATATGTCAACAGTCATACACTTGAGATGGCTGAAACTTTAGGAGTAAGAGCTGCTTCCTTATCAGTCTATCTATCCAAACTGGTTAGAAGGCCAGGAGTGAGGGAAAGGCAATCCTCTGGACACTTCATGAAAGATCTAATTTCAATTAAGCACAAAACACTTCCCTTAATTTGACATAATTGCCAAAATGGAATAGTCAGTTGGGCCCTTCTAGTGGATTATGGCTGTGTCTTGAAAGAGAGTGTAATTGTACTACGAGACATGCCCACCTTCAAAAGAGTGTCTGATGGCGTTCCGACGAAGGTGGGATTCGAACCCACGCGTGCAGAGCACAATGGATTAGCAGTCCATCGCCTTAACCACTCGGCCACCTCGTCTGCCTTTGGTGACTATGTTTCATTTTTTAGGAAATTCTTACTATGTGCTAATTACAAATAATCATAAGTTTCTCCTAGACTGTGTCAGAACTGGCAAATGTATGTGGTGTTCAATAGACAGAGCACATGATATAGCAGAATTATCAAATCTGTTCCATTAGGACTGTAGTTTTTAAAAGACATGATAACATGCTAGCATGTGAGTCGAACTTGCACAGAGAATAAGGGAGCAGTGCCAGTATCTACTTGGTCAGCTCTAGATGGCTCAACTGGGGAGATATGAGAACAGTGAGCTCCAGTGGCAATCGGTTAGCGTGCGGTACTTATACAGCAGTACTTGCATTGAGGGATGCAGAGGTTGTGAGTTTGAGCCTCACCTGGAGCAGCTTACTGGTTTCTCATAAACCATTTCACTAAAAGTAAAGATTAAACTTAGGGTAAAGATGGCCCTTGCTAGAGAGTCTTTACTTCTTTTCAGGATCTGCGCGTCCGACTCTTCCAGGTGCAAATATCACAATCCTATTCGATGCTCCTTATAAACATTCCATGATGTGCCGTCTTGCATAGCATGCAAACACCACATCAGTGCATTTAAAAATACATTTGTAGAATAATAAATATGATGAAAACATTGTTGTCACGGCATAACCATATACTGAGGAGCTGCAAACAGTGCTGTATCAGCTACTTACAATACAATTTAACTGAAAGACATATCAAAAGAAGAGCGTCATCATATTAATGTTTCTAGTCAACATAAGAGTTGCACCATAGCAGCTTATGGTGCTTTCTGCTCAGATTGTGCCTCCAATCCCACATTGATTTTTTAGTTCGTTGCAGTTTAAAAAACACAATTCGTGCTCAAAGTTAACTTTTTAAAACCATTCAACCTATTACATTTATTTCTCTAACTTGTGAATGTGGTCCATGTTCTCTTTTCCTCATCCCCATCACGATACTCCTTTTCCCGAAATCAGGTTCACTTCTTTATCCAGCCGACCCTTCCAAGGTCACCAAATCTATGAAGCGATTCTACTTTTTCTCACATTCTCTCTATGTACAAGATACCTTGTATCATTTGAATGGACAGCAGGAGAGTCGGATATTTATGGTTAGTGGGGGTGGGGTTTTGAAGATTAACCTCATTTGACTAAGAGCCGGGGCATCTGGGAGGAAAAGTATTTTAAGGGGGATGAAGTTCACATCTCCTTGGTGAAATTTCTAGATCCTTATTTCATCCTTTCTGTGGATGCAGACTCAGTCGGAACAGAGGTCATAGTCCTCGCTCTGACTTTCAAAGGAACTTCAAATATGCACGGCTAATTTGGCTTTGCCCGGCAGGGTGAGAATGGCGTTTGTCAGGCGATCGGAAGGGGAGAGGCAATAGTTTATGGTTCAATGGTTTTCATGAAGTCTTCTTGATACGATGAAAGCAGGAAAGGAAGCTTGTCAATAAGCAAACTTAAGACAAGGTGTGACTCCTAGAAAGAATGACTTGGAAACAACATACAGAAACTCACATATAAAAAGGCCCTGATGAGGCTTGAACTCATCACCCCTGGTTTACAAGACCAGTGCTCTGCCACTGAGCTACAAGGCCAGCCTGCCTGCAGTATGTAAATCGCTTCATGTATTCTTACTGCGGTATGAAGATATCTATGATTTTGAGACTCTGTATGGAAATGCAGTTGCATTTGAATGTCTACATGCGTGCACAAATTGAAGAGCATGCTTAAGACACTTTTCTTGGAAGTAGGAAAAACTCCATTTTGATTTGAGAACATAAGAGTATTCACATTTATGACCATACTGATAGCTCTAGTTCAGGGGTGCCCAAACCTGTCCTGGCGGGCCGTATCCATGCCAGATTTTTGGGATATCCCCATCTGGTGATCACGGTTCGATCCCCGGCGCCGGCCGCAGATCAGAGTGCCCAGGACGGGGTCCATGTGACCCGGGCAGTCCTATCCCCTGGGTGTACGTGGTTGTCCGACATGTCGGTCGGATGTGCTTTTACGTACCGGATCGGAATCGGCCCCCATAAAATCGTACGTAAAGTATATAGCAAATCAACCTGAAATCTGCTGGGTCAGAAAGGGCTCGATTCCGATCCGTGTCGGAAGGTTAGGAGTCCGTACGAATTTGTCGGGACGGCATGGCAGAGTGCCCGGGATGGGCTCCATGGCTCTTGGGCAGTCGTCCGGGGCTCCATCCAGGCCGACGGCATGGCAGAGTGCCTGGGACGGGCTCCATGCGTCCCGGGCCTTTGTCCCCCGGGCGTTCGGGGCTCCATCCAGGCTGACAGCATGGCAGAGTGCCCGGGTCGGGCTCCATGGTTTTCAGGGTGGTCCTCCCCTGGGTGTCGGGGCGCTCCAGGCCGAAGGCATGGAAAAGTGCCCAGGACGGGCTCCATGCGTCCCGGGCATTCGTCCCCCGGGCGTCCGGGGCTCCATCCAGGCTGACGGTATGGCAGAGTGCCCGGGTCGGGCTCCATGGCTTTCACGGTAGTCCTCCCCTGGGTGTCTGGGGGCTCCAGGCCGAAGGCATGGAAAAGTGCCCAGGATGGGCTCCATGCGTCCCGGGCACGGGCACGGGGACGGGGACAGGGTCGGGAGAGTCCAGGCGGCTTCACTTCCGTGTCCAGCCATCTGATCGCCCAGATTCCCTCGGCCATCTGGTCGCCCGGATCCCCCCGGGCATCTGGTCGCCCGCAACGCTTTCCTATGGGGCAACCAGATGGCCGAACTTCCCTGGAAGTCCCGATGAGGTGCCATTCGCTGCCCGGATCCCAGCGAGGGCTCCAGGAGGTCGGGTACATTCGCGCCTTGGGTCCCCTCTGTCACCTCGCGTGCACAGATTACAAGAAAAGGGGGTAATTTTCCTCCGGATTACTAGGGAGAAGGGTACGCCCGGACACCCCTCCGAGGCTGGTGGTTCTCTGCCATGGGGACCAGATGGGCTATGCCTGGGCAACACCTCCCTAGGCCACCCGGGGCTTCCTTCCTCCAGGCCAACTGCATGTCAAATTGCCCAGGACGGGCTCCATGGCTCCTGGGTAGTCGTCCCCCGGGCGTCCGGGGCTCCATCCAGGCTGACGGCATAGAAAAGTGCCCAGGACGGGCTCCATGCGTCCCGGGCATTCGTCCCCTGGGCGTCCGGGGCTCCATCTAGGCTGACGGTATGGCAGAGTGCCCGGGTCGGGCTCCATGGTTTTCACGGTGGTCCTCCCCTGGGTGTCTGGGGGCTCCAGGCCGAAGGCACGGAAAAGTGCCCAGGACGGGCTCCATGCGTCCCGGGCATTCGTCCCCCGGGCTTCCGGGGCTCCATCCAGGCTGACGGCATGACAGAGTGCCCGGGTCGGGCTCCATGGGTCCCGTGCAGCCCTCCCCCGGGCGTCCGGGGCTCCCACCGCCAGGCCGACGGCATGTCAAAGTGCCCAGGACGGGCTCCATGAGTCCAGGACAGTCCTCCCCCGGGCGTCCGGGACACCCATCTCCAGGAGGCCAACGGCATTGGCAAAGTACCCAGGACGGGCTCCATGGGTCCTGGGCAGACCTCCCTCGGGCGTCCGGGGCACCCATCTCCATGAGGCCAACGGCATTGGCAAAGTACCCAGGACGGGCTCCATGGGTCCCAGGTAGACCTCCCCCGGGCGTCCCGGGCACCCATCTCCATGAGGCCAACGGCATTGGCAAAGTAACCGGAAGGGCTCCATGGGTCCCGGGTAGACCTCCCCCGGGCGTCCGGGGCACCCATCTCCATGAGGCCAACGGCATTGGCAAAGTACCCAGGACGGGCTCCATGGGTCCCGGGCAGCTTCCCCCCGGCGTCCGGGGCACCCACCTCCAGGCCGACGGCATGTCAAAGTACCCAGGACGGGCTCCACGGGTCCCGGGCATTCCTCCCCCAGGTCGTCCGGGCCCTAGAGCTCCGGTGGTCCAACCTGCGCCTGAGGCCCAGCCGGGGTCCAAGAGCCCTGCCTTGCATGGGCAGGCAGTCAGGAACCCTACCGCGAAGGCTTGGGATGGATGGGGAGCTGGGAGTCCTTTCGATCCCGGCCCTCTGGTCGCCCGCGATGCTTTCCAATGGGGCGACCAGATGGCCGGGCTTCCCTGGAAGTCCCGATGAGGTGCCATTCGGCTCCTGGATCCCAGCTAGGGCTCCATGAGGTCGGGTTCTTTTACGCCTTGGGTCCCCTCTGTCATCTCGCGTGCACGGATTGCAAGAAAGGGGGGTAATTTCCCTCCGGATTACTAGGGGCAGGGTACGCCCGGACACCTCTCCAGGGCTGGTGGTTCTCTGCCCGGGGGGACCAGATGAGATATGCCTGTGCAACACCTCCCCCGGGCGTCTGGGGGCTCCATTCTCCGGGCCAACGGCATGGCTCAATGCCCAGGACGGGCTCCACGTGTCCCGGACAGACCTCCCCTGGGCGTCCGGGGCACCCATCTCCAGGAGGCCAACGGGATGGCAAAGTACCCGGGAAGGGCTCCACGGGTCCCGGGCAGCCTTCCCCCGGGCGTCCGGGGCTCCCACCTCCAGGCCGACGGCATGTCACAGTGCCCAGGACGGGCTCCATGGGCCCCGGACAGCCCTCCCCCCGGGCGTTCGGGGCACACATCTCCAGGAGGCCAACAGCGTGGCAAAGTACCCGGAAAGGACTCCACGGGTACCGGGCAGTCCTCCCCCGGGCGTCCGGGGCACCCATCTCCATGAGGCCAACGGCATTGGCAAAGTACCCGGGAGGGGCTCCACGGGTCCTGGGCAGGCCTCCCCCGGGCGTCCAGGGCACCCACCTCCAGGCCGACGGCATGTAAAAGTGCCCAGGACGGGCTCCATGGGTCCCGGGCAGCCCACCCCCGGGCATCTGGGGCACCCATCTCCAGGAGGCCAACGGAGTTGCAAAGTACCCGGGAAGGGCTCCACGGGTACCGGGCAGTCCTCCCCCGGGCGTCCGGGGCTCCCTTCTCCAGGCCGACGGCATGGTTCAATGCCCAGGACGGGACGTCAAGTGGCCAGGACGGGCTCCATGCGTCCCGGGCATTCGTCCCGGGACGGGGACGGGGTGGGGAAGAGTCCAGGCGGCTTCACCTCCATGCCCGGCCATCTGGTCGCACGGATTCCCTCGGCCATCTGGTCGCCCGGATCCCCTCGGACATCTGGTCGCCCGCAACGCTTTCCTATGGGGGGGACCAGATGGCCGAACTTCCCTGGAAGTCTTAATGAGGTGCCATTCGCCTCCCGGATCCCAGCGAGGGCTCCATGAGGTCGGGTTCTTTCACGCCTTGGGTCCCCTCTGTCACCTCGCGTGCACAGATTGCAAGAAAGGGGGGTAATTTGCCTCCGGATTACTATGGGGCAGGGTATGCCCGGACACCCCTCCAGGGTTGGTGGTTCTCTGCCATGGGGACCAGATGGGATATGCCTGGGCAACACCTCCCTAGGCCACCCGGAGCTTCCTTCCTCCAGGCCAACTGCATGTCAAATTGCCCAGGACGGGCTCCATGGCTCTTGGGTAGTCGTCCCCCGGGCGTCCGGTGCTCCATCCAGGCCGACGGCATGGCAGAGTGCCCGGGACAGGCTCCATGCGTCCAGGGCCTTCGTCCCCCCGGGCGTCCGGGGCTCCATCCAGGCTGACGGCATGGCAGAGTGCCCGGGACGGGCTCCACGGGCCCCGGGCGTCCGGGGCTCCCTTCCCCAGGCCAGCGGCATGTCAGAGTGCCCAGGACGGGCTCCACGGGCCCCGGTCATCCGGGGCACCCTTCCCCGGGCCAGCGGCATGTCAGAGTGCCCAGGACCAGTTCCACGGGTCCCGGGCAGTCCTCCCCCGGGCGTCCGGGGCTCCCTTCCCCGGGCCAAAGCATTTCAGAGTGCCCAGGACGGGCTCCACGGGTTCCGGGCGTCCAGGTCTCCCTTCCCCGGGCCAACGGCTTGTCAGAGTGCCCAGGACGGGCTCCACGGGCCCCGGGCGTCCGGGGCACCCTTCCCCGGGCCAGCGGCATGTCAGAGTGCCCAGGACGAGTTCCACGGGTCCCTGGCAGTCCTCCCCCCGGGTGTCCGGGGCTCCCTTCCCCGGGCCAAAGCATTTCAGAGTGCCCAGGACGGGCTCCACGGGTCCCGGACGTCCGGGGCTCCCTTCCCCGGGCCAACGGCATACAGGAGTGCCCAGGACGGGCTCCACGGGTCCCGGACGTCCGGGGCTCCCTTCCCCGGGCCAACGGCATACAGGAGTGCCCAGGACGGGCTCCACAGGTCCCGGTCGTCTGGGGCTCCCTTCCCCGGGTCAACGGCTTGTCAGAGTGCCAAGGACGGGCTCCACGGGTCCCGGTCGTCTGGGGTCCCTCCCCCGGGCCAACAGCAGGTCAGAGTGCCCAGGACGGGCTCCACGGGTCCCGGGCAGCCCGCCCCCCGGGCGTTCGGGGCACCCATCTCCAGGAGGCCAACGGCGTTGCAAAGTACCCGGGAAGGGCTCCACGGGTACCGGGCAGTCCTCCCCCGGGCGTCCGGGGCTCCCTTCTCCAGGCCAACGGCATGGTTCAATGCCCAGGACGGGCTCCATGTGTCCCGAACAGACCTCCCCCGGGCGTCTGGGGCACCCATCTCCAGGCCAACGGCATGGCTCAATGCCCAGGACGGGCTCCATGGGTCCGGGGAGGCGTCTCATGCGCCTCCGGGCTTGGGAGCCCCGGCTGGGTCCAGGGGCCCGGGCGGGCCCCGGGTCGGGTGCTCTGGCCCTGGTCCCTGTCTCCCAGCCTACCGCACTGCCAAGGGCCTAGGAATGGGTTCCGTTGTTCCCGGGGAGCCTCCCCTTGCTTGGCTGGGTTCAGGAGCAGTGGCTAGGGCCCCTGAGGGCCCGGGGAGGGCGGCCTCCCCACCCCGGGCTCTGTCCTTGGTCCTGCTGCGTGGCAGGTTGCCCGGGACGGGGTCCGGAGGGACCGGGGAGGCGTCCCATGCACCTCCGGGCTTGGGAGCCCCGGCTGGGTCCAGGGGCCCGGGCGGGCCCCGGGTCGGGTGCTCCGGCCCTGGTCCCTGTCTCCCAGCCTACCGCACTGCCAAGGGCCTAGGAATGGGTTCCGTTGTTCCCGGGGAGCCTCCCCTTGCTTGGCTGGGTTCAGGAGCAGTGGCTAGGGCCCCTGAGGGCCCGGGGAGGGCGGCCTCCCCACCCCGGGCTCTGTCCTTGGTCTTGCTGCATGGCAGGGTGCCCGGGACGGGGTCCGGAGGGACCGGGGAGGCGTCCCATGCACCTCCGGGCTTGGGAGCCCCGGCTGGGTCCAGGGGCCCGGGCGGGCCCCGGGTCGGGTGCTCCGGCCCTGGTCCCTGTCTCCCAGCCTGCCGCACGGCCAAGGGCCCGGGAAGGGGTTCCGATGTGCCCGGGGAGCCTCCCCTTGCTTGGCTGGGTTCAGGAGCAGTGGCTAGGGCCCCTGAGGGCCCGGGGAGGGCGGCCTCCCCACCCCGGGCTCTGTCCTTGGTCCTGCTGCGTGGCAGGGTGCCCGGGACGGGGTCCAGAGGGACCGGGGAGGCGTCCCATGCACCTCCGGGCTTGGGAGCCCCGGCTGGGTCCAGGGGCCCGGGCGGGCCCCGGGTCGGGTGCTCCGGCCCTGGGCCCTGTCTCCCAGCCTGCCGCACTGCCAAGGGCCCGGGAAGGGGTTCCGATGTGCCCGGGGAGCCTCCCCTTGCTTGGCTGGGTTCAGGAGCAGTGGCTAGGGCCCCTGAGGGCCCGGGGAGGGCGGCCTCCCGACCCCGGGCTCTGTCCTTGGTCCTGCTGCGTGGCAGGGTGTCCGGGACGGGGTCCGGAGGGACCGGGGAGGCGTCCCATGCACCTCCGGGCTTGGGAGCCCCGGCTGGGTCCAGGGGCCCGGACGGGCCCCGGGTCGGGTGCTCCGGCCCTGGTCCCTGTCTCCCAGCCTACCGCACTGCCAAGGGCCTAGGAATGGGTTCCGTTGTTCCCGGGGAGCCTCCCCTTGCTTGGCTGGGTTCAGGAGCAGTGGCTAGGGCCCCTGAGGGCCCGGGGAGGGCGGCCTCCCCACCCCGGGCTCTGTCCTTGGTCTTGCTGCATGGCAGGGTGCCCGGGACGGGGTCCGGAGGGACCGGGGAGGCGTCCCATGCACCTCCGGGCTTGGGAGCCCCGGCTGGGTCCAGGGGCCCGGGCGGGCCCCGGGTCGGGTGCTCCGGCCCTGGTCCCTGTCTCCCAGCCTGCCGCACGGCCAAGGGCCCGGGAAGGGGTTCCGATGTGCCCGGGGAGCCTCCCCTTGCTTGGCTGGGTTCAGGAGCAGTGGCTAGGGCCCCTGAGGGCCCGGGGAGGGCGGCCTCCCCACCCCGGGCTCTGTCCTTGGTCCTGCTGCGTGGCAGGGTGCCCGGGACGGGGTCCAGAGGGACCGGGGAGGCGTCCCATGCACCTCCGGGCTTGGGAGCCCCGGCTGGGTCCAGGGGCCCGGGCGGGCCCCGGGTCGGGTGCTCCGGCCCTGGG
>NC_136065.1:1649963058-1650070558 GCF_964261635.1 Lissotriton helveticus | reverse complement strand
AACCTATCTCCAGGAGGCCAACAGCATGGCAAAGTACCCGGGACAGGCTCCATGGGTCCCGGGCAGTCCTCCCCCAGGCATCCGGGGCTTCCATCTCCAGGCCAACGGCAGGTCAAAGTACCCAGGACGGGCTCCACGGGTCCCTGGCAGTCCTCCCCCCCCGGGCGTCCGGGGCTCCCTTCCCCAGGCCAACGGCATGTCAAACTGCCCAGGATGGGCTCCACGGGCCCCGGGCGTCCGGGGCTCCCTTCCCCAGGCCAACGGCATGCCAGAGTGCCCAGGACGGGCTCCACGAGTCCCGGGCGTCCGGGGCTCCCTTCCCCGGGACACCGGCTTGTCAGAGTGCCCATGACGGGCTCCACGGGTCCCGGGTATCTGGGACTCCCTTCCCCGGTCCGACGGCTTGTCAGAGTGCCCAGGACGGGCTCCACGGTTCCCGGGCGTCCGGGGTTCCCTTCCCCGGGTCAGCGGCATGTCAGAGTGCCCAGGACGAGTTCCACGGGTCCCGGGCAGTCCTCCCCCGGGCGTCCGGGGCTCCCTTCCCCGGGCCGTCGGCAGGTCAGAGTGCCCAGGACGGGCTCCATGGGTCCCGGGCAGTCCTCCCCCCGGGCGTCCGGGGCTCCCTTCCCCGGGCCGACGGCAGGTCAGAGTGCCCAGGACGGGCTCCACGGGTCCCGGGCAGTCCTCCCCCCGGGCGTCCGGCGCTCCCTTCTTCAGGCCGATGGCAGGTCAGAGTGACCAGGACGGGCTCCACGGGTCCCGGGCAGTCCTCTCCCGGGCGTACGTGGTTGTCCGACAGATTCGGGCAGATGTGCTTTTACGAACCGGATCGGAATCGGCCCAAATAATAATAATAATAATAATAATAATAATCCACATTTGTAAGGCGCACAATCACCCGTAAGGGTCTCTAGGCGCTAGGGGCCGTCGGGAAGATTAAGCAAGCTATTGCCCAGAGTCACATGGTGCTGGGCTAATCTGCCGCCGGTGCCGGGGATCGAACCGTGATCCCCAGATTCCGGAGTCAGCCACCCTAGCCGCGGCGCCAGCTATTGCCCAGAGTCACATGGTGCTGGGCTAATCTGCGGCCGGTGCCGAGGATCGAACCCGGATCTCTGGGATGCTCGAGGGTTACTACGCGCTCTACAAAAACCTTAAATAAAAAAATCTCCAGATTCCGGAGTCAGCCGCCCTAGCCGCGGCGCCAGCTATTTCCCAGAGTCACCTGGTGCTGGGCTAATCTGCCGCCGGTGCCGGGGATCGAACCGTGATCTCCAGATTCCGGAGTCAGCCTCCCTAGCCGCGGCGCCAGCTATTTCCCAGAGTCATGTGGTGCTGGGCTAATCTGCGGCCGGTGCCGGGGATCGAACCCTGATCTCTGGGATGCTCGAGGGTTACTACGCGCTCTACAAAAACCTTAAATAAAAAAATCTCCAGATTCCGGAGTCAGCCGCCCTAGCCGCGGCGCCAGCTATTTCCCAGAGTCACCTGGTGCTGGGCTAATCTGCTGCCGGTGGCGGGGATCGAACCGTGATCCCCAGATGGGGATATCCCAAAAATCTGGCATGGATACGGCCCGCCAGGACAGGTTTGGGCACCCCTGCTCTAGTTAGTATGTCCGCAATCAGTGACAGATAGAGAACTCACTTATTAGAAGTGATCTGTCTCTGTGGGGCAGACATATGTCAACAGTCATACACTTGAGATGGCTGAAACTTTAGGAGTAAGAGCTGCTTTCTTATCAGTCTATCTATGCAAACTGGTTAGAAGGCCAGGAGTGAGGGAAAGGCAATCCCCTGGACACTTCATGAAGGATCTAATTTCAATTAAGCACAAAACACTTCCCTTAATTTGACATAATTGCCAAAATGGAATAGTCAGTTGGGCCCTTCTAGTTGATTATGGCTGTGTCTTGAAAGAGAGTGTAATTGTACTACGAGACATGCCCACCTTCAAAATAGTGTCTGATGGCGTTCCGATGAAGGTGGGATTCAAACGAACGCGTGCAGAGCACAATGGATTAGCAGTCCATCGCCTTAACCACTCGGCCACCTCGTCTGCCTTAGGTGACTATGTTTCATTTTTTAGGAAATTCTTACTATGTGCTAATTACAAATAATCATAAGTTTCTCCTAGACTGTGTCAGAACTGGCAAATGTATGTGGTGTTCAATAGACAGAGCACATGATATAGCAGAATTATCAAATCTGTTCCATTAGGACTGTAGTTTTTAATAGTCATGATAACATGCTAGCATGTGAGTCGATCTTGCACAGTGAATAAGGGAGCAGTGCCAGTATCTACTTGGTCAGCTCTAGATGGCTCAACTGGGGAGATATGAGAACAGTGAGCTTCAGTGGCGCAATCGGTTAGCGCGCGGTACTTATACAGCACTACTTGCATTGAGGCATGCCGAGGTTGTGAGTTTGAGCCTCACCTGGAGCAGCTTACTGGTTTTTCATAAACCATTTCACTAAAAGTAAAGATTAAACTCAGGGTAAAGACGGCCCTTGCTAGAGAGTCTTTACTTCTTTTCAGGATCTGCGTGTCCGACTCTTCCAGGTGCAAATATCACAATCCTATTCGATGCTCCTCATAAACATTCCATGATGTGCCGTCTTGCATAGCATGCAAACACCACATCAGTGCATTTAAAAATAAATTTGTAGAATAATAAATATGATATAAACATTGTTGTCACGGGATAACCATATACTGAGGAGCTGCAAACAGTGCTGCATCAGCTACTTACAATACAATTTAACTGAAAGACATATCAAAAGAAGAGCGTCATCATATTAATGGTTCTAGTCAACATAAGAGTTGCACCATAGCAGCTTATGGTGCTTTCTGCTCAGATTGTGCCTCCAATCCCACATTAATTTTTTAATTCTTTGCAGTTTAAAAAACACAATTCGTGCTCAAAGTTAACTTTTTAAAACCATTCAACCTATTACATTTATTTCTCTAACTTGTGAATGTGGTCCATGTTCTCTTTTCCTCATCCCCATCACGATACTCCTTTTCCCGAAATCAGGTTCACAACTTTATCCAGCCGACCCTTCCAAGGTCACCAAATCTATGAAGCGATTCTGCTTTTTCTCACATTCTCTCTATGTACAAGATAGCTTGTATCATTTGAATGGACAGCAGGAGAGTCGGATATTTATGGTTAGTGGGGGTGGGGTTTTGAAGATTAACCTCATTTGACTTAGAGCCGGGGCATCTGGGAGGAAAAGTATTTTAAGGGGGATGAAGTTCACATCTCCTTGGTGAAATTTCTAGATCCTTATTTCATCCTTTCTGTGGATGCAGACTCAGTCGGAACAGAGGTCATAGTCCTCGCTCTGACTTTCAAAGGAACTTCAAATATGCATGGCTTATTTGGCTTTGCCCGGCGGGGTGAGAATGGCGTTTGTCAGGCGTTCGTCAGGCGATCGGAAGGGGTGAGGCAATAGTTTATGGTTCAATGGTTTTCATGAAGTCTTCTTGATACGATAAAAGCAGGAAAGGGAAGCTTGTCAATAAGCAAACTTAAGACAAGGTGTGACTCCTAGAAAGAATGACTTGGAAACAACATACAGAAACTCACATATAAAAAGGCCCTGATGAGGCTTGAACTCATGACCCCTGGTTTACAAGACCAGTGCTCTGCCACTGAGCTACAAGGCCAGCCTGCCTGCAGTATGTAAATCGCTTCATGTATTCTTACTGCGGTATGAAGATATCTATGATTTTGAGACTCTGTATGGAAATGCAGTTGCATTTGAATGTCTACATGCGTGCACAAATTGAAGAGCATGCTTAAGACACTTTTCTTGGAAGTAGGAAAAACTCCATTTTGATTTGAGAACATAAGAGTATTCACATTTATGACCATACTGATAGCTCTAGTTAGTATGTCCGCAATCAGTGACAGATAGAGAACTCACTTATTAGAAGTGATCTGTCTCTGTGGGGCAGACATATGTCAACAGTCATACACTTGAGATGGCTGAAACTTTAGGAGTAAGAGCTGCTTTCTTATCAGTCTATCTATCCAACCTGGTTTGAAGGCCAGGAGTGAGAGAAAGGCAATCCTCTGGACACTTCATGAAGGATCTAATTTCAATTAAGCACAAAACACTTCCCTTAATGTGACATAATTGCCAAAATGGAATAGTCAGTTGGGCCCTTCTAGTGGATTATGGCTGTGTCTTGAAAGAGAGTGTAATTGTACTACGAGACATGCCCACCTTCAAAAGAGCGTCTGATGGCGTTCTGACGAAGGTGGGAATCGAACCCACGCGTGCAGAGCACAATGGATTAGCAGTCCATCGCCTTAACCACTCGGCCACCTCAGGTGACTATGTTTCATTTTTTAGGAAATTCTTACTATGTGCTAATTACAAATAATCATACGTTTCTCCTAGACTGTGTCAGAACTGGCAAATGTATGTGGTGTTCAATAGACAGAGCACATGATATAGCAGAATTATTAAATCTGTTCCATTAGGACTGTAGTTTTTAAAAGACATGATAACATGCTAGCATGTGAGTCGATCTTGCACAGTGAATAAGGGAGGAGTGCCAGTATCTACTTGGTCAGCTCTAGATGGCTCAACTGGGGAGATATGAGAACAGTGAGCTCCAGTGGCGCAATCGGTTAGCGAGCGGTACTTATACAGCAGTACTTGCATTGAGGCATGCTGAGGTTGTGAGTTCGAGCCTCACCTGGAGCAGCTTACTGGTTTTTCATAAACCATTTCACTAAAAGTAAAGATTAAACTCAGGGTAAAGACGGCCCTTGCTAGAGAGTCTTTACTTCTTTTCAGGATCTGCGTGTCCGACTCTTCCAGGTGCAAATATCACAATCCTATTCGATGCTCCTTATAAACATTCCATGATGTGCCGTCTTGCATAGCATGCAAACACCACATCAGTGCATTTAAAAATACATTTGTAGAATAATAAATATGATGAAAACATTGTTGTCACGAGATAACCATATACTGAGGAGCTGCAAACAGTGCTGTATCAGCTACTTACAATACAATTTAACTGAAAGACATGTTAACGCGGGATTTCTGGTCTCTAGTTACCTTACCAGATCCCAAACCAGGTCGACTGAATCGTTGGTACCTGTCATGGAGTAAAAGGTAATCTGCTACTAAGTCAATCAGTTAAGAATTCACACCACTCTAAATGACCACTGACTAGTGTTAAAGTTTAAAGATTTAATGTAAAGTCAAAGATAACTGAAGATACAAACTTCTCAAGATAAGATTTAAAAGGTACACTGGTATCACTACAAACATATATTCTTTGAAAGCTCTAAGCCTACAAAACAAAATAATAAGCACAAGTTCGAAGATCATAAGCGTTGCAAGAATAGATACAAGTTGCAACTTAAGAGTCATTACAGAAAAGAAAATTCAGGTTAGTCTGTCCCTACACTAGTCTAAGTGACATCCCTACTTAACAAGATCTCTCCCAAAAGGTGTCAGCCGTGGTGACTTCCTAAGAAGATCACGCACTTCTCTTAGTCTCTTCTGTAAATCGGTCTCTTGTGGTCAGCCTATCTACCTACCCAACCGCTCTCTTAGGCTCCCAAAATCATCTGCTCTGCTCTTCTCCCGGGTCAATTTCCCTAATACAAAATCACATTTCCAATAGGAACGCCCCTCGGGACGCCCCTCACGTGGTATCGATTTCGGCGGTAAAACTCCATGATGATACTCTTCGAGACCCTCGTTAAAGTTGACCTTGGTTCCCAGGCTTCTTCTTCAGTTCGTCGGTACCCCCTGAAATTCCTGAAACCTCCTACAAGCCGGTGCCAAGCGTCACTGAACATAGCCCCATTCATTCCGACTGATTAGGACCCCTCGCACCTGCATACAGACCGTCCTACGGTGGGCCTCAAATTCCAGACTCCACCATATCTATAGGCCATAAAACATGTGTAAAACTCTGTACTTGGCGCCTCTCGACTTCTTCACTAACGAGCACATTGCAGATCAAAGAAACGACATTATCTGTTCAGGCCTACTTGATTTACATGAAGCGGGTCCCTGCACTCTGAAAACATTTAACTTGATTTAAACAGTATTCTTAACTAACACACGTTTCTATAATGCAACACATCTATAAAACATATATTTCAGTACTAAGTTCAATAATACATTTGGAAGAACAATGTCAACCCCACCTCACATTATTTTAGCAGCACTGTTATATTTACTGTGAATTGCCATGCGGCCTACACATTTTAACTGGTTTGCATTTTTTCTCTTACATGATCACTTAACATGAAAACATGAGGTTTCCATATTCATTCTAACATTTCTACATTAGTCTCCACATTGCTATGGTTATCGTTACTCTACTTAAACACTCTGTATATTTCACTTCTGGATATACAACTCTCTTGTGCAAAATATATTTAAACTAACTACGTGCTTGTAAATATGGTGCACTTATACATTTTTTCAGATTTGTGCTCTCTCAGTCCCCCCTTTGATGACTTTCAGGAGTCATCACCATCAAAACACCATCACAAAAATGTAGGACCCTTCAAAGTGAAGTCATGGCAGTACCACCTCTTTTCATTGTTTCCAATGCCTTCAGACTCTTATATTGGGTATCTTGCATTGCAGTCAGTCTTCTCTCCTGTTCTCTCATAGATCTCTGCAACCTGTTTGCTCTATACCATTGATACAGACGCACCAATCCCCACAAAGTGATTACACAAATCACAATTATGATGATGGGTTTCAGTATGTACCAAACGATACCCTTTCCTAGATTGGCAAACCAACCCCCAACTTTACCCATTCCATGACCTACTTTTTCCCACACATTTACTTTTGTCAGATCCTCAACTTCGTGGTGAATTGCACTGATGTTTCGTATGTATTTCTCTAGAGGTTTTGAATTGTCCGGAATGTAAGTGCAGCATTCCTGGACCTTCAAAGCCTTACAAACTCCTCCCTCTTTGGCTAACAGAACGTCTAGAGCAAGTCGGTTCTGAAGAACCATTTCCCTTATCGATTGCATCTCGCCCTCCACCAGCATTAAGGATCTAGCAGTACTGGCAGACAACCTATCTACGACTGTAGCCAATCTCCCAAGCTTGATGTCATTCAATATCAATCCCAAAAAGGGAAATACCACACCAAATACATCTCCAACCACTTCTTCAGCGCCTAGATCTCTCCTCCCTCTAGCTTGTTTTCCTCTCTTTGTTGTCTCCAAATTCTCGGCATGGTATATTTTGGGAAAGACAATCGCTAAATAGCATGATCCGTACCAATTATCTGGTAACTTCACATAGGCATTTCTTCCACATACAAAATATACATTTGGTATTGCTTGCATTTCTTTCAAGAAATCCTTGGAGTAATACTCCAATTGGAAGGCATGTTCACAACTGACTTCCCCTACAAACAAATTCTCATAATAGGAGTAACTTCTATGAATACATAGTTTCCCTCTTTTCTCTTTATCTAAGGCAATTGGACCCTTGCTACCCTTCCTTTGATGTTCCCTTTCTTCCTTGGTCCAATCTGGTTCCCATTGTCCTGAAGCTTTTTGAATCTTTTGCCTTCTGTATCGAGTATCTACCTGCCCTATAAACTTCTTTTCAATTTCTGATACTTGACAAGTCAAATTATTCCTTCGGGCATGTGATGTATCTAACGTTTTCCATGGAAGGACCCATTTCTGTAACCTGTCTTCACACTTGTAATAGTCCCACTTATTCAAATGCTTATAATTTGGGACCTCTGGCAATGTTGAGTCAAAATTCGAGAAATAATACTCGAACCCTTCTCGTCCATAAAATATGCTCAACAACAAACTACATGTGATTCCATATGTCAATGGAAGATGATGGTATCTGATACCCTCATCCACAGAAGCTGGTAACTGCATACAAACGTAGTAATTCTTCGCCTCCATGACATCAATGTACTCATAAAGTAATTTGGCATAAGCATTTGACCTAAAATTTCCCTGTGATTCATCTGTATGTAACCTTTTTATTTCCGCATCCAACAAAACTTTGTCTTGATCATTGATGTTTCCCTTATAATTAACAGTAGTTGTCCTCTGTGTTGACACTCCCTTGTCTTCCTTGACTGCAGTTGCATCCCTCTCGTGTCCCACTATGTATGAGACGGTACCCACTAAAACTATAAGAGAAATCACTACCCCCAAAAGTGTGCCAACTATACATTTTGCCCTGCGGTTCGGGTTGCCGGCCTCCATGTTCTCAAACAGTGTAGCTTTGGATGTTCTTCTAGCACCAACTTCTCCTTCTCTCCGAACAAAGTCTCTCTTTCAAACAATGTCTCTCTTTAGCATACACCTGGAAGCGGACAATTTACTCCGCAAAACAATTCTAGAGTCCTGTAGAAAAAGACAACCCTAGCCCTTCTCCGTCCACTAAAAGGAAGTCCCTACCATTTTTTCTTCTTCCACTCGGCGCTAGGTTATCTTGCAGCAATATTTACAAAGTTATTTTCAAAGTCTTTTATCAATCTGAAACTATGAGTGTTCCAAGGAGTGACACCACGTCCTCATAAATGTCCATACGAAGAAGTATTCCCTCAAATTCCGGGCAATTCGTACAACAACATGGAAATTCGACTGTCTCTAGGATTATTCTTCTTATTTCGCTCAGGACAAGAGGACAAACAAAATGAAGAGTTAATGTTTTTTCAATCTCCACTCCTGGTACTATCAACTCTACATCCACAGTTACGAAGGGGTCCGTTCTAACCAAGATCACTTTCTTCACCTTCCCAGTTCTGCGCCCCTTCGAAGACATCCGCAACTAAGTATTAATCCAAGACAATGAGCGTGCCAAGAACTTCCACTACTCGCTCAAGCATTTCCAATCGAAGAAGAGTTCTCTCCAATATTGGATATTGTGAACAACAAACCGGAAAGTCAACTGTCTCTAAAATCAATTTTCTGATTCCGCTCAGGAGAGGAGGATAGACGATGTTGAGTGTCAGCAATCTTTCGGCCTCTACTCCTGGTAGCAGGAACCTTATTTGCACTGTGATGATAGGTTCAATTCTGATCAGGCTCACTTCCCTGACCCTCCCGGTTCTGTGTCCCCCGGACATCTGCAACGAGGTAGGTCCAATCAGGAGTAGAGTATCTTCTGCTAGGTACTCGCACCCTCCTTGATCTTCTTGGACCTTCTTGAGCTTGATCCTGGGTATCTTCTTCCGTATCCGAGTCTTCGGATATAGGAGCAAGCGTTTCTTCCTGAGCCGACCTCAAACTTTGCCTCCTCCTTCTTTCCGGCCAAGTGGCTGCTTCACGCCTTGTTCTCCTATTTCTTGTCCTCACACTTGGTTCTTGATCGCTCTGGTACTGATCTGTGTCTGAGTCGTATTCACTGCAGCTCTCTCCTTCAGTTGCATCTTCAGTTTCACTGCCGTCCTGCCTTCCCTCTTCTTCTGGGTCAGATGCGTTCCCAACTTCTTCCGACACCCCCACAGCTGATCCGGTCCCCTCTTGTGACTCTTCTTCCACGACTGGACTTTCGTCTGGGAGAGGAGCTGTTTCTTCTAGAGGTGCTGGAAATCTTCGAGTATGGGATGCATGGATCCAATTTGGCAGCCCCCCGCACTTCACCGCGGTATTCGTGATCAGGATTACCTGAAAGGGCCCACGCCAACGTACATCTAGGCAGTTCTTCCGGACGTGCTTCTTGACCAGCACCCAGTCCCCTGGGCACAGATCATGACACAGGTTCCTTGATGATGGAACTTCAGCAGCCTGCACCTGAAGGGACACAGAATGGATGGCGTCAGACAGTCCCTTACAATAATCCAAGATCAGATCATCTGTTATGTTTAATAGGGCAGCAGTTGGAACAGTAGGAAGTCTCATGGCCCTCCCCATCAGAACCTCGTGCGGGGAGAGACCTGTCCTCCTGTCGGGTGTGCTACGCATGCTCATGAGCACTAAAGGAAGAGCATCTGGCCAACTCAAAGATGTGGATGAACAGACTTTAGCTAGTCGACTCTTCAGAGTGCCATTTACTTGCTCCACAATCCCTGAGGCCTCTGGTCGATAACTACAATGCAGTTTTTGATCGATCTTTAATGCAGAGCACAGCATCTTCACAATTTCGCTGTTAAAATGTGTTCCTCTATCCGATTCCAGAGAGGCAGGCACCCCGAAGCGTGGTATCAACTCCCTGAGCAACAGTTTGGCTACTGTGAGTGTATCGCACCTGCGTGTAGGGTATGCTTCAACCCATCTGGAAAATATGCATACAACCACCAAAACATACCTAAGGCGGTTGATTTTTGGCATTTCAATAAAATCTAATTGCATTCTGTTCAAAGGCCCCCCAGACCTCCCAATGTGACTCAGTGTAACTGGTGTTCTTTTCCCTACATTTAATTGTTGGCAGGTAACACATCGCTTGCATACTGATTCCTCTGCTATTCTAAACTTAGGGCAATACCAAGTCTGCCTGAACACCCTCAGCATGGCATCCCTTCCTAAGTGTACTGGACCATGTATTTGTCTTGCCATGGGATTCGCTAGTTCCTCAGGTAACACAGCCCTCCCATCTGCTGAAATCCAAAAATCCATTTCGCTTCGCACACAACCTGCTATTTCCCATGCCTTTTTCTCAGTTTCAGGTGCGTTCTCCTGCATTACTCTTAAATCCTCCCAAGTATCAACTGTTTCCAACATCATGCTTAATTCTGTCTTTTCTTCAGCGCCATCAATTTCCACCTTTGAGAAAGAATAATCTTGCTCCGCACAATAGCGGGCGACCTCATCAGCGTACCGATTACCTTGTGACACAAAATCTGTATTCTTAGTGTGAGCTACACATTTTACTATCGCAATGGCAGCTGGACCTTGTAATGCTTCCAACAACAGTCGCACAAATTCTCCATTTTGAATGGGCGAACCAGAAGAGGTCATGTAACCTCTCTGAGACTACAATTGCCCAAAATCATGAACCACACCGAAACCATATTGGCTGTCAGTGTATATGGTGACTCTTTTCCCATTACCTGCTATACAGGCACGAGTTAATGCAATGATTTCTGCTACCTGTGTGGAATGTACTCCTTCCAGGCAAGCGGCTTCCACAACTCCAGCAATGGTGCAAACAGCATAAGCTGCTCTCAACCGACCAGTATCGTCCCTTAAACATGAGCCATCGACAAAGTAAATCTCATCAGGGTCAGGCAACGGCTCATCCACAATATCTGGTCTGGGCTTCGTGCATAGTTCAGTCACATCAAGGCAATCGTGGTCTTCACATCCTTCGCCTTCTATTACAGTAGGTAGTGGCATCAAAGTAGCAGGATTCAAGACAGAGCATCTCTTGGGGGTCACGTTCTCCGCAGCAAGGATAACTTGCTCGTAGCGCGTGAGCCTGCTATTGGTCAGATGCTGCGTCTTCGTCCTGGTCATTAACAATTCTACAGAATGCGGTACATACACCACTAACTGGTGTCCCATAACAATACTCTCACACCTTTCAATGCTGACACCCGTTGCAGCAACGGATTTGAGACATCCGGGCAACGCTGCGGCTACCGGATCTAATGTAGCCGAAAAGTAGGCAACTGGTCTACGGGCATTTCCATGGGTTTGTGCCAAGACTGACAAAGCACATCCCTCCCTCTCACAGCAATAAAGTGAAAATGACTTCTCGTAGTCGGGCATCCCCAGAGCCGGAGCACGACACAAGTCGTCTCTCAGCTGCAGGAATGCCACTAGGCATTCGTCGTCCCATGGTACCGGATCACTCACCTCCTTGTGCATCAGTTTCTGTAAGGGTTTTGCTTTCAGTGAAAAGTTAACTATCCACTGTCGACAATAACCAACCATTCCTAGGAACATCCTAACTTCTCTCTGAGTCGTAGGCGCATTCATTTTCATTATCGCCTCAATCCTATCTGGAGACACCTTTCGTTTTCCTTTCTCTAACCGGTGTCCCAAATACTGCACTTCGGTCAGACAGTATTGTAACTTGCTCGGGGATACCTTATGTCCATTTTCAGCTAAATGGTTCAGTAAGGCAATGGAATCTGTTTTACAAGCTTCCTCGGTCTCTGACGCAACAAGTAGGTCATCTATGTACTGGACCAGAACCGAATTCTGCGGCAGTACTAGATTTTCGAGATTCTTCTTCAACTGCAGGTTGAAGATGGATGGGCTGTCTGTGAATCCTTGTGGGATTTGACACCATGTTAAAACGCGATTTTCCATTTTAAAAGCGAAAAGATACCTGATTTCTTCATCCAATGGGATTGAAAAGAAGGCCTGGCAAATATCTATCACTGTGAAACATTCTGCTTGGCATGGTATCTGAAACAGTATCACTGATGGATTCAGTACCACTGGACAACATGAAACAACTATATTGTTAATTTTTCGAAGGTCCTGAACTATCCTGAATTTCCCACTAGGTTTCTGCAATCCCATAATCGGGGAGTTACAAGGACTTCCCACGATTTCTTTTAGTATTCCCTGCTGAATCATTGACTCGATTACAGGCTTTATTCCTGCAATCGTTTCCTGGGACAATTTGTATTGAGGTGTTCTTGGAAACTCAGCATTTGGTTTTACCATTATTTTTACTGGTTCTACTCCTTTAATCAATCCTATTTCCTCGCCTGTAAAATCCCATACCTCTGACGCCACTGCATCTCGTAAGTCTTGGGGAAGATCTTCTACTGTCAGAGTAGGATATAGTTCTATGCAAGATTTTGAATAGGCTACCTTGAAAGTAGCATCATCATCTGTAGTCTGTACCTCCACATCTTGCGGTGTGCAGTATATTGTGCAATTCAGTTTGCACAACAAATCCCTTCCTAACAGACATACCGGACTTGAATCACATACTACAAACTGATGTTCATTCATATGGTTTCCTATTTTCACGGACACAGGTTCAGTCAAGGGACTAGTCAACCTTTTGTTTGCAACTCCTACCACCTGAATTGTTTCCCCTGACATCGGCAAGTCTGGAACTACTGCCGATCTCAAAGTTGATCGAGTAGCCCCAGTATCCACCAAGAACGTTGTAGGACACCCTGCCACTTCAGCCTCAACAAACGGCCCTCTTTGATCCACCTCTAGGACTGCCCCGAGGGTACAGTCCTCTTCTCTACTCACACGTTGTCCTGTTAATGGATCGATATAATAACATTTTTCTTCCTCAATAAAGAGAGGCATTTGTTTAAAGACCTTTCCCCCTGTCGCTATTTTCGGTGGCTGTGGGAACTGGGCTTGTGGAGCCGAAGTCCCCCCTTTGGCCACTTTGCTTCCTGGAACTGTCACCTTTGGAGCTGGAACCTCTTGAACTTGCTCTTCTACTTCTAGCTCTCCATTTTCAGGGTTAAAGGGACACTCGCGTCTCCAATGTCCCACCTGGTGACACAAATGACACTTTGACGTTTTCTTTAAAGTGGCAAAGTCTATTTTAGGTTTCTGGCTTTCTTCATTATCCTTGTTTTGGCCATTTGACTTTCGTCCCATTCCCTGTTTCTGTTGTCCACCCTTCCCTGCTGACTGCATCTGCACTACCATCAATTTCTCCTTTAAATTCTTTACTTTAGAGTCTATTTCGTCACTGCAGTATCTCGCATATCGCAGGATCTCATCTAGTGGTTTGTTTTGCCACCAAATTAAATGTTGTTGAATCATCAAGCAAATATCAGGTCTCAGCCCCAAACGAACTTTGACACAAACTGTCCTATGTCTTTGGGATCCATTACATCAAGTCCACTGTACTGTTTGAATATTTTCAGCAATCTCTCATAGAACTCGTGAACTGTCTCCTTGGGTACCTGTCTTGTTCGGTCTATCTTTACCCAATCTATATCTTGTGGAGGCACTTTATCCTTTAACCAGGCTATTACTCTCTCATACTTTTCCATGACACTGTCAGACGGTCCATTAGTTCTAGCATTCCTCTCAGGTTCTTCATTTGGCCACTTTACACTAATCTTGCATGTTACCCACAAATCCCCTGGAACCACAATGTCAAACAAGGTGTTCAAATCAATCCACAGTACCTTAGAGATCTTTACAAACCTCTCTACCTGCTTATACCACTCTACTGGATTCTCCCTTAACTTGGGAAATGAGTTGGTAAATGCAGCTAAATCTCCTCTACTCCAGGGTACATGTACATAATTTCCATTCGATATCTCTCTCAAAGGAAATGCCCCCATCTGCATTATCTTTCCTTCAGGAGACATCTCTCTCATACTTCGCCTGACAGTGCCCTTTTTCGACCACCTTTCTTCCCATTTGTCCAGTTCTCTCCACACTTTTATTCCTGATACCAATTCTCTTATGTGTGTTTTTAATCCGGTAGTTCTCTTCTCATCTAGGTCTTGGTCTGAGTACTGCAATCTGTGGTTACTCTGCAATGCCCTTGTCCTAGATAAATCTACGGCGTACTTGTCTGCCAAATTAGTCAGTTTCTCATGAATTGCTCTAGCCTTCCTAGTAACATCCTTTGCCATGAACAGCAGCTCATCTTGTTCATACAATTCTATCCTTTCTAAAGGCAGCGTACCATCTATTATCTCATCTACATCAGATTTTAAACTGGTGACATCAAGTCTCTTTGCCTTTATTGCAGCTTTTAACACACTAGATTTAGGTACTCCATCCACATCTCTCCCATCCCAGCTCCGAGTTCTACGTTTAGGCTCCGGTGAGTTATGCGGAGTCTTCCCATGCTCCCACCTCTCCAGATCCCATGCCTTTCCATCCTCTCGGGGTGGATGGTGAAACACTCCATTGCGTCTCATATTCCCACCTTCCCCGTCCTGCCTGCTTTCTCTGGACGTATAGTAAGGCATTCCATGGTTCCCCCTTTCCTCACTATTCCCCTGTGAGTCTTGATTACTCGAGGCATGGCGGGACCTATCACTGTTCTCCTTTCTCCAATGTTGAACGTCTTCCCCGAGTGTATGATGAAGGCACCTAAACCTATTCTGGAATGCTTGTACCATTTGGTCTCCACCTTTCTCCCAGAGACGAGACATCTCCTCACACTCCACACTCCTACTATTTTGCTCCTGCTGTTCCCTCTCATCTATAGGACGTGTAACTCCTCTATTCTCCTGACTTTGGCCTTCTCGCCCCTGACTGCTTTCGCTGGCCCCACAATGAGATACAGTCCCGTTACCTCTGCTTTCCCACTCGGGTTCTGTTCTTGGCCTATTACTCGGGGTTACTGCGGACCCATCCCATTCCCTCAAATCAGCTCTTAATTCTGTATAGGACTTCGGCCGCGGTCCCCTCAGATCCATCTGTCCTCTCTGACCTCCCTGTCCTGTGTTGGGACCCACAGTTGTATCTAATGGGGTGTTCCACGTTACCGATCCTGGCAATTGCTTCCATGCATTTGTCATGTTATTCCTCTTTTCCATCTCAATTCTTTCTCTATCCAATCGCCTCTGTTCTTCCTCTCTATCTCTCTCAGGGTTATAGATCGATACTATAGGTCCTATGGTAACAGGCACTTGAAGAGCGTCTGGTAATCCAAAAGACTCAACCTTTTCGGTGGTTGGCGTCTTCTGTACCACAAACCTTCCCACTACACTCTGTACAGTGTTGTTTTGAGGTGTCTCCTTTCCTTTGATAGGGGTCCATTCCGATATAGGGAGTGGTGTAAACCCCTCTATGGCAGCCCCATTTTCCCTTGCAAGTCCTCTATCTTCAATCTCCCCGACTCTCGGAGGTGGTCTGTCTATCACCAATCTGTTTATCAAGTTGTCTTCCGATTCGCTTTCCTCATCCTCTTCCATGAGGTTGCTTCCTCCTACCACCTCCCTCATTGGATACAATTTCTCTACCTCAATAGCCTGTACCCTCCATCTCTTTGCCTCCTCGTCCCATTTGGAATCTCGCACTGCTCTTACCGATCGCGTCAGTTTTTGTTGACGCCTGTTCAAATTCCTGTCGTGCGCAGCCCTAATCCATGCATTAAGGGCCTCAAACTGGGTTGATCTAGGCGGGGGTTTCAGTGAGAACATGGTTGCTTTTAGTCGATGCAACACCTCTAACTTAAACGTCCCATACTTCGGGAACTGCATTTCCTCATTTCCTTCCGTAAGCTTATTCCAAGCCCCAATCCATAATATTGTATGCAGCCCCACATTCGCTGCCATATAATGTGCTGGTGTACCCTCCGGCGGTGCCTCTTCCCCGTAATAATGTTCACTTCTTTTTCTTTTAAAAATCCCTCTCAAACACTTAAAGCACTTCATGATTTCTCTTTTCTCCGCGTTTGTTTACTTCCTGATGACAATCTACCAATCACCGCGCTGTTTTCGCTAACTGGCCTATTCGAGCGCGGCTTTTCTCCGACGTCACTCTAGCCGCCCAATCACAGCGCGGCTTTAACCGACGTCACCCGTCCCCCTTCGCAGCAGTTCCCCTCATTTCTCAGCTCGTCTCCTCGGTCATGCATGCATCCCATTCATACTCTGAAAAATGATTACTTCCGTCCAAGCGATCACTTTTCTTGACTGTACGCCCACAGTCTTTCTGTAGTTGTCACCTTAACTTGACGAGATGTCTTTCCGTTTACGTCCAGACAATCGCCTTCTCTGATAGGTTGCTTACACACAGTAACTTTCGACCAGCGTCCGTTACTTCACGCACTCACTCTTACACTCCCCCTATCTCGGTCCCACGGCGGTCAATGGTACCTCGTGACCTCCGTACTATGGTCGACAACTACTTTGGATGTTCGATACACCCGAAACCACTTAAGCTCTGGCCTGAACTTAAGATTTTCCACCAGTTTACCCGTTTACCAGGTTTACCAGTTTACCAGGTTGCGCGCGCTCACAACCTTCTCTCAATCACACTACAGGCATTCAACTCCGCAAGACAATACAATCCAAATACAACACATAACACCGCAATCTGTTCACGCATGACCCTTGTTATACTCACTCTCCTCCGATACTGCTGCTTTTCTCGCACCGTCTGCACCTTCGGCGCACGATTCTTCCGCTGCTTGGCTCTCGATGTCTAGGGGCCTTGGGGTAAACTAACCTATCTAGATTACCTTCCTCAAGAAGATAACCATCCTAAACTGCTACCAACTGTTAACGCGGGATTTCTGGTCTCTAGTTACCTTACCAGATCCCAAACCAGGTCGACTGAATCGTTGGTACCTGTCATGGAGTAAAAGGTAATCTGCTACTAAGTCAATCAGTTAAGAATTCACACCACTCTAAATGACCACTGACTAGTGTTAAAGTTTAAAGATTTAATGTAAAGTCAAAGATAACTGAAGATACAAACTTCTCAAGATAAGATTTAAAAGGTACACTGGTATCACTACAAACATATATTCTTTGAAAGCTCTAAGCCTACAAAACAAAATAATAAGCACAAGTTCGAAGATCATAAGCGTTGCAAGAATAGATACAAGTTGCAACTTAAGAGTCATTACAGAAAAGAAAATTCAGGTTAGTCTGTCCCTACACTAGACTAAGTGACATCCCTACTTAACAAGATCTCTCCCAAAAGGTGTCAGCCGTGGTGACTTCCTAAGAAGATCACGCACTTCTCTTAGTCTCTTCTGTAAATCGGTCTCTTGTGGTCAGCCTATCTACCTACCCAACCGCTCTCTTAGGCTCCCAAAATCATCTGCTCTGCTCTTCTCCCGGGTCACTTTCCCTAATACAAAATCACATTTCCAATAGGAACGCCCCTCGGGACGCCCCTCACGTGGTATCAATTTCGGCGATAAAACTCCATGATGATACTCTTCGAGACCCTCGTTAAAGTTGACCTTGGTTCCCAGGCTTCTTCTTCAGTTCGTCGGTACCCCCTGAAATTCCTGAAACCTCCTACAGGCCGGTGCCAAGCGTCACTGAACAAAGCCCTATTCATTCCGACTGATTAGGACCCCTCGCACCTGCATACAGACCGTCCTACGGTGGGCCTCAAATTCCAGACTCCACCATATCTATAGGCCATAAAACATGTGTAAAACTCTGTACTTGGCGCCTCTCGACTTCTTCACTAACGAGCACATTGCAGATCAAAGAAACAACATTATCTGTTCAGGCCTACTTGATTTACATGAAGCGGGTCCCTGCACTCTGAAAACATTTAACTTGATTTAAACAGTATTCTTAACTAACAAACGTTTCTATAATGCAACACATCTATAAAACATATATTTCAGTACTAAGTTCAATAATACATTTGGAAGAACAATGTCAACCCCACCTCACATTATTTTAGCAGCACTTTTATATTTACTGTGAATTGCCATGCGGCCTACACATTTTAACTGGTTTGCATTTTTTCTCTTACATGATCACTTAACATGAGAACATGAGGTTTCCATATTCATTCTAACATTTCTACATTAGTCTCCACATTGCTATGGTTATCGTTACTCTACTTAAACACTCTGTATATTTCACTTCTGGATATACAACTCTCTTGTGCAAAATATATTTAAACTAACTACGTGCTTGTAAATATGGTGCACTTATACATTTTTTCAGATTTGTGCTCTCTCAGACATATCAAAAGAAGAGCGTCATCATATTAATGTTTCTAGTCAACATAAGAGTTGCACATAGCAGCTTATGGTGCTTTCTGCTCAGTTTGTGCCTCCAATCCCACATTGATTTTTTAATTCTTTGCAGTTTAAAAAATACAATTCGTGCTCAAAGTTAACTTTTTAAAACCATTCAACCTATTACATTTATTTCTCTAACTTGGGAATGTGGTCCATGTTCTCTTTTCCTCATCCCCATCACGATACTCCTTTTCCCGAAATCAGGTTCACTTCTTTATCCAGCCGACCCTTCCAAGGTCACCAAATCTATGAAGCGATTCTGCTTTTTCTCACATTCTCTCTATGTACAAGATACCTTGTATCATTTGAATGGACAGCAGGAGAGTCGGATATTTATGGTTAGTGGGGGTGGGGTTTTGAAGATTAACCTCATTTGACTAAGAGCCGGGGCATCTGGGAGGAAAAGTATTTTAAGGGGGATGAAGTTCACATCTCCTTGGTGAAATTTCTAGATCCTTATTTCATCCTTTCTGTGGATGCAGACTCAGTCGGAACAGAGGTCATAGTCCTCGCTCTGACTTTCAAAGGAACTTCAAATATGCATGGCTTATTTGGCTTTGCCCGGCGGGGTGAGAATGGCGTTTGTCAGGCGTTCGGAAGGGGTGAGGCAATAGTTTATGGTTCAATGGTTTTCATGAAGTCTTCTTGATACGATGAAAGCAGGAAAGGGAAGCTTGTCAATAAGCAAACTTAAGACAATGTGTGACTCCTAGAAAGAATGACTTGGAAACAACATACAGAAACTCACATATAAAAAGGCCCTGATGAGGTTTGAACTCACGACCCCTGGTTTACAAGACCAGTGCTCTGCCACTGAGCTACAAGGCCAGCCTGCCTGCAGTATGTAAATCGCTTCATGTTCTCTTACTGTGGTATGAAGATATCTATGATTTTGAGACTCTGTATGGAAATGCAGTTGCATTTGAATGTCTACATGCGTGCACAAATTGAAGAGCATGCTTAAGACACTTTTCTTGGAAGTAGGAAAAACTCCATTTTGATTTGAGAACATAAGAGTATTCACATTTATGACCATACTGATAGCTCTAGTTAGTATGTCCGCAATCAGTGACAGATAAAGAACTCACTTATTAGAAGTGATCTGTCCCTGTGGGGCAGACATATGTCAACAGTCATACACTTGAGATGGCTGAAACTTTAGGAGTAAGAGCTGCTTTCTTATCAGTCTATCTATCCAAACTGGTTAGAAGGCCAGGAGTGAGGGAAAGGCAATCCTCTGGACACTTCATGAAGGATCTAATTTCAATTAAGCAGAAAACACTTCCCTTAATTTGACATAATTGCCAAAATGGAATAGTCAGTTGGGCCCTTGTAGAGGATTATGGCTGTGTCTTGAAAGAGAGTGTAATTGTACTACGAGACATGCCCACCTTCAAAAGAGTGTCTGATGGCGTTCCGACGAAGGTGGGATTCGAACCCACACGTGCAGAGCACAATGGATTAGCAGTCCATCGCCTTAACCACTCGGCCACCTCAGGTGACTATGTTTCATTTTTTAGGAAATTCTTACTATGTGCTAATTAAAAATAATCATACGTTTCTCCTAGACTGTGTCAGAACTGGCAAATGTATGTGGTGTTCAATAGACAGAGCACATGATATAGCAGAATTATCAAATCTGTTCCATTAGGACTGTAGTTTTTAATAGTCATGATAACATGCTAGCATGTGAGTCGATCTTGCACAGTGAATAAGGGAGCAGTGCCAGTATCTACTTGGTCAGCTCTAGATGGCTCAACTGGGGAGATATGAGAACAGTGAGCTCCAGTGGCGCAATCAGTTAGCGCGCGGTACTTATACAGCAGTACTTGCATTGAGGCATGCCGAGGTTGTGAGTTCGAGCCTCACCTGGAACAGCTTAGTGGTTTTTCATAAACCATTTCACTAAAAGTAAAGATTAAACTCAGGGTAAAGACGGCCCTTGCTAGAGAGTCTTTACTTCTTTTCAGGATCTGCGTGTCCGACTCTTCCAGGTGCAAATATCACAATCCTATTCGATGCTCCATATAAACATTCCATGATGTGCCGTCTTGCATTGCATGCAAACACCACATCAGTGCATTTAAAAATACATTTGTAGAATAATAAATATGATGAAAACATTGTTGTCACGAGATAACCATATACTGAGGAGCTGCAAACAGTGCTGTATCAGCTACTTACAATACAATTTAACTGAAAGACATATCAAAAGAAGAGCGTCATCATATTAATGTTTCTAGTCAACATAAGAGTTGCACCATAGCAGCTTATGGTGCTTTCTGCTCAGTTTGTGCCTCCAATCCCACATTGATTTTTTAATTCTTTGCAGTTTAAAAAACACAATTCGTGCTCAAAGTTAACTTTTTAAAACCATTCAACCTATTACATTTATTTCTCTAACTTGTGAATGTGGTCCATGTTCTCTTTTCCTCATCCCCATCACGATACTCCTTTTCCCGAAATCAGGTTCACTTCTTTATCCAGCCGACCCTTCCAAGGTCACCAAATCTATGAAGCGATTCTGCTTTTTCTCACATTCTCTCTATGTACAAGATACCTTGTATCATTTGAATGGACAGCAGGAGAGTCGGATATTTATGGTTAGTGGGGGTGGGGTTTTGAAGATTAACCTCATTTGACTAAGAGCCGGGGCATCTGGGAGGAAAAGTATTTTAAGGGGGATGAAGTTCACATCTCCTTGGTGAAATTTCTAGATCCTATTTTCATCCTTTCTGTGGATGCAGACTCAGTCGGAACAGAGGTCATAGTCCTCACTCTGACTTTCAAAGGAACTTCAAATATGCATGGCTTATTTGGCTTTGCCCGGCGGGGTGAGAATGGCGTTTGTCAGGCGTTCGTCAGGCGATCGGAAGGGGTGAGGCAATAGTTTATGGTTCAATGGTTTTCATGAAGTCTTCTTGATACGGTGAAAGCGGGAAAGGGAAGCTTGTCAATAAGCAAACTTAAGACAAGGTGTGACTCCTAGAAAGAATGACTTGGAAACAACATACAGAAACTCACATATAAAAAGGCCCTGATGAGGCTTGAACTCATGACCCCTGGTTTACAAGACCAGTGCTCTGCCACTGAGCTACAAGGCCAGCCTGCCTGCAGTATGTAAATCGCTTCAAGTATTCTTACTGTGGTATGAAGATATCTATGATTTTGAGACTCTATATGGAAATGCAGTTGCATTTGAATGTCTACATGCGTGCACAAATTGAAGAGCATGCTTAAGACACTTTTCTTGGAAGTAGGAAAAACTCCATTTTGATTTGAGAACATAAGAGTATTCACATTTATGACCATACTGATAGCTCTAGTTAGTATGTCCGCAATCAGTGACAGATAAAGAACTCACTTATTAGAAGTGATCTGTCCCTGTGGGGCAGACATATGTCAACAGTCATACACTTGAGATGGCTGAAACTTTAGGAGTAAGAGCTGCTTTCTTATCAGTCTATCTATCCAAACTGGTTAGAAGGCCAGGAGTGAGGGAGAGGCAATCCTCTGGACACTTCATGAAGGATCTAATTTCAATTAAGCAGAAAACACTTCCCTTAATTTGACATATTTGCCAAAATGGAATAGTCAGTTGGGCCCTTGTAGTGGATTATGGCTGTGTCTTGAAAGAGAGTGTAATTGTACTACGAGACATACCCACCTTCAAAAGAGCGTCTGATGGCGTTCCGACGAAGGTGGGATTCGAACCCACGCGTGCAGAGCACAATGGATTAGCAGTCCATCGCCTTAACCACTCGGCCACCTCAGGTGACTATGTTTCATTTTTTAGGAAATTCTTACTATGTGCTAATTACAAATAATCATACGTTTCGCCTAGACTGTGTCAGAACTGGCAAATGTATGTGGTGTTCAATAGACAGAGCACATGATATAGCAGAATTATCAAATCTGTTCCATTAGGACTGTAGTTTTTAAAAGACATGATAACATGCTAGCATGTGAGTCGATCTTGCACAGTGAATAAGGGAGCAGTGCCAGTATCTACTTGGTCAGCTCTGGATGGCTCAACTGGGGAGATATGAGAACAGTGAGCTCCAGTGGCGCAATCGGTTAGCGCACGGTACTTATACAGCAGTACTTGCATTGAGGCATGCCGAGGTTGTGAGTTCGAGCCTCACCTGGAGCAACTTACTGGTTTTTCATAAACCATTTCACTAAAAGTAAAGATTAAACTCAGGGTAAAGACGGCCCTTGCTAGAGAGTCTTTACTTCTTTTCAGGATCTGCGTGTCCGACTTGCAAATATCACAATCCTATTCGATGCTCCTTATAAACATTCCATGATGTGCCGTCTTGCATAGCATGCAAACACAGCATCAGTGCATTTAAAAATACATTTGTAGAATAATAAATATGATGAAAACATTGTTGTCACGAGATAACCATATACTGAGGAGCTGCAAACAGTGCTGTATCAGCTACTTACAATACAATTTAACTGAAAGACATATCAAAAGAAGAGCGTCATCATATTAATGTTTCTAGTCAACATAAGAGTTGCACCATAGCAGCTTATGGTGCTTTCTGCTCAGTTTGTGCCTCCAATCCCACATTGATTTTTTTAATTCTTTGCAGTTTAAAAAACACAATTCGTGCTCAAAGTTACAAGACCAGTGCTCTGCCACTGAGCTACAAGGCCAGCCTGCCTGCAGTATGTAAATCGCTTCATGTATTCTTACTGCGGTATGAAGATATCTATGATTTTGAGACTCTGTATGGAAATGCAGTTGCATTTGAATGTCTACATGCGTGCACAAATTGAAGAGCATGCTTAAGACACTTTTCTTGGAAGTAGGCAAAACTCCATTTTGATTTGAGAACATAAGAGTATTCACATTTATGACCATACTGATAGCTCTAGTTAGTATGTCCGCAATCAGTGACAGATAAAGAACTCACCTATTAGAAGTGATCTGTCCCTGTGGGGCAGACATATGTCAACAGTCATACACTTGAGATGGCTGAAACTTTAGGAGTAAGAGCTGCTTTCTTATCAGTCTATCTATCCAAACTGGTTAGAAGGCCAGGAGTGAGGGAAAGGCAATCCTCTGGACACTTCATGAAGGATCTAATTTCAATTAAGCAGAAAACACTTCCCTTAATTTGACATAATTGCCAAAATGGAATAGTCAGTTGGGCCCTTGTAGAGGATTATGGCTGTGTCTTGAAAGAGAGTGTAATTGTACTACGAGACATGCCCACCTTCAAAAGAGCGTCTGATGGCGTTCCGACGAAGGTGGGATTCGAACCCATGCGTGCAGAGCACAATGGATTAGCTGTCCATCGCCTTAACCACTCGGCCACCTCGTCTGCCTTAGGTGACTATGTTTCATTTTTTAGGAAATTCTTACTATGTGCTAATTAAAAATAATCATAAGTTTCTCCTAGACTGTGTCAGAACTGGCAAATGTATGTGGTGTTCAATAGACAGAGCACATGATATAGCAGAATTATCAAATCTGTTCCATTAGGACTGTAGTTTTTAACAGTCATGATAACATGCTAGCATGTGAGTCGATCTTGCACAGTGAATAAGGGAGCAGTGCCAGTATCTACTTGGTCAGCTCTAGATGGCTCAACTGGGGAGATATGAGAACAGTAAGCTCCAGTGGCGCAATCGGTTAGCGCGCGGTACTTATACAGCAGTACTTGCATTGAGGCATGCCGAGGTTGTGAGTTCGAGCCTCACCATTTCACTAAAAGTAATGATTAAACTCAGGGTAAAGACGGCCTTTGCTAGAGAGTCTTTACTTCTTTTCAGGATCTGCGTGTCCGACTCTTCCAGGTGCAAATATCACAATCCTATTCGATGCTCCTTATAAACATTCCATGATGTGCCGTTTTGCATAGCATGCAAACACCACATCAGTGCATTTAAAAATACATTTGTAGAATAATAAATATGATGAAAACATTGTTGTCACGAGATAACCATATACCGAGGAGCTGCAAACAGTGCTGTATCAGCTACTTACAATACAATTTAACTGAAAGACATATCAAAAGAAGAGCGTCATCATATTAATGTTTCTAGTCAACATAAGAGTTGCACCATAGCAGCTTATGGTGCTTTCTGCTCAGATTGTGCCTCCAATCCCACATTGATTTTTTAATTCTTTGCAGTTTAAAAAACACAATTCATGCTCAAAGTTATCTTTTTAAAACCATTCAACCTATTACATTTATTTCTCTAACTTGTGAATGTGGTCCATGTTCTCTTTTCCTCATCCCCATCACGATACTCCTTTTCCCGAAATCAGGTTCACTTCTTTATCCAGCCGACCCTTCCAAGGTCACCAAATCTATGAAGCGATTCTGCTTTTTCTCACATTCTCTCTATGTACAAGATACCTTGTATCATTTGAATGGACAGCAGGAGAGTCGGATATTTATGGTTAGTGGGGGTGGGGTTTTGAAGATTAACCTCATTTGACTAAGAGCCGGGGCATATGGGAGGAAAAGTATTTTAAGGGGGATGAAGTTCACATCTCCTTGGTGAAATTTCTAGATCCTTATTTCATCCTTTCTGTGGATGCAGACTCAGTCGGAACAGAGGTCATAGTCCTTGCTCTGACTTTCAAAGGAACTTCAAATATGCATGGCTTATTTGGCTTTGCCCGGCGGGGTGAGAATGGCGTTTGTCAGGCATTTGTCAGGCGATCAGAAGGGGTGAGGCAATAGTTTATGGTTCAATGGTTTTCATGAAGTCTTCTTGATACGATGAAAGCAGGAAAGGGAAGCTTGTCAATAAGCAAACTTAAGACAATGTGCGACTCCTAGAAAGAATGACTTGGAAACAACATACAGAAACTCACATATAAAAAGGCCCTGATGAGGCTTGAATTCATGACCCCTGGTTTACAAGACCAGTGCTCTGCCACTGAGCTACAAGGCCAGCCTGCCTGCAGTATGTAAATCGCTTCATGTATTCTTACTGCGGTATGAAGATATCTATGATTTTGAGACTCTGTATGGAAATGCAGTTGCATTTGAATGTCTACATGCGTGCACAAATTGAAGAGCATGCTTAAGACACTTTTCTTGGAAGTAGGAAAAACTCCATTTTGATTTGAGAACATAAGAGTATTCACATTTATGACCATACTGATAGCTCTAGTTAGTATGTCCGCAATCAGTGACAGATAAAGAACTCACTTATTAGAAGTGATCTGTCTCTGTGGGGCAGACATATGTCAACAGTCATACACTTGAGATGGCTGAAACTTTAGGAGTAAGAGCTGCTTTCTTATCAGTCTATCTATCCAAACTGGTTAGAAGGCCAGGAGTGAGGGGAAGGCAATCCTCTGGACACTTCACGAAAGATCTAATTTCAATTAAGCACAAAACACTTCCCTTAATTTGACATAATTGCCAAAATGGAATAGTCAGTTCTGCCCTTCTAGTGGATTATGGCTGTGTCTTGAAAGAGAGTGTAATTGTACTACGAGACATGCCCACCTTCAAAAGAGTGTCTGATGGCGTTCTGACGAAGGTGGGATTCGAACCCACGCATGCAGAGCACAATGGATTAGCAGTCCATCGCCTTAACCACTCGGCCACCTCGTCTGCCTTAGGTGACTATGTTTCATTTTTTAGGAAATTCTTACTATGTGCTAATTACAAATAATCATACGTTTCTCCTAGACTGTGTCAGAACTGGCAAATGTATGTGGTGTTCAATAGACAGAGGACATGATATAGCAGAATTATCAAATCTGTTCCATTAGGACTGTAGTTTTTAATAGTCATGATAACATGCTAGCATGTGAGTCGATCTTGCACAGTGAATAAGGGAGCAGTGCCAGTATCTACTTGGTCAGCTCTAGATGGCTCAACTGGGGAGATATGAGAGCAGTGAGCTCCAGTGGTGCAATCGGTTAGCGCGCAGTACTTATACAGCTGTACTTGCATTGAGGCATGCCGAGGTTGTGAGTTCGAGCCTCAACATAAGAATGGGACCCCCTCTATATTTACTGCAATGGTCAGGGAAAGAGAGGAAAAGCAAAACACTATCAGAAAATATTCCCCCTTGACCTCTATAATTCTAGCGGGATACCTCCAACATTTTGATTTTTATACTTTAATACATATGGGCAAACATCAACATTTTTTTGGATTTATAGTTTTATTATTTTTTTCTTTTAGTTATATTTCATAGTACAAAATTTCTCATTTATCATTTTATCATTTCAATTTATCTATTTTCAAAAACACTGTAAAAAACACACAATACTACAATGCAATCAATAAAAACCATTCCATGCAGAGAAAACAATATATGAAAAAATTGGACATTCTCACAAATACATACACCCCATTCTTATCATTCATACTACATTCATTCTTGATTCTGCGTCTGAGGGATCGCAGATTGAAGTGCGAATTGATACGCAAGGTCGACGCGTTTCGGTAGTATAGAACCACCTTCCTCAGGACCTTTCTTGCAGAATACTCATGTATTCAAAACGATATTTTATAGACCCTGCATGGTTGGGTATCTGTAACGATAAATGACATACATTTGCTTCACTTAATCCTATTAATTCGTGACATTTTTACATCAATTGAATCAATTGCGTTGCCCTATGTACAACAGAAAGAAACGACTCATTTACACATATTATTCTTTAGTTATTTTGTCTCTCATGTAGTTGAGCCTGAACCAAACAATGTACCCTCACCGCTAGTGCTCTCATCATAGACACAAAACCTGTCTCTTCATCAATTATAGTAAGACTTTACACCACTATGAGTGGTTTCAAAATTTCTATACACATGCTCTGTGGATAAACCATTCTCAGAGAAGCCTTCTTAGGTGGAGACTATTTCATATATAAAAATTACTTCCACATTTCAGGTTGAGAAAATTGTCACCTTAAACAAAAGCAAGCCAAGTTTTCGTGGATGGTGTACCTTCAAGTTATCAATGGACTCATACCCAGCTTCAGTCCCAAACTTCAGAGCCTTTTGAGATTATATTTATGGCGCTTCCTGTATCAGAGTAAAAACAACTTAATCCACTTTTCTGTGATGCCACGATTTAATAAAGGAGGTTTTACCTAGTTTCATACAAAAACGCTTACCAATTTTATCAGGTAGCGACTCTTCCAGTAGTTGCAAATGTGAAGGACTGTTGTATTCCTTTGTTTTAAAACCAGTGTCTTATCTGCAAAAGCCCAAAACAAAGCAAAACAATAGGATCCTGTCTCACTAATGCTTGGCATTGAAAGGTGTTTCAGATTTTTTACAGGTTTTGCTGGCGTTATTACTGACCTTGTTTATGGGTGCTTTAAATTCCTCCCGAAAACGTCTTCTGACGGCGGATGATTAGTGCGAACTAAGTCGTCACCGCGCCCTTCATCATTTTATCTCGGGGAGATGTAAATTCTAGTTATCTGAAATAGACGACCATGTATATTCGTCAGGTAAAAAAGTTCTAGATTTTATTTATCTTTTTAAATATTCTCTTTAAGTTATCTAGTTTGCCCGATTGTCAACTACGCAGTACTTACTATAGTATCTCTCCCGTGGGATCCAAACAGAAGTGCAGTGAGCTCCAGTGGCGCAATCGGTTAGCGCGCGGTACTTATACAGCAGTACTTCTGGCATAGAGGTTGTGAGTTCGAGCCTCACCTAGAGCAGCTTACTGGTTTTTCATAAACCATTTCTCTAAAAGTAAAGATTAAACTCAGGGTAAAGACGGCCCTTGCTAGAGAGTCTTTACTTCTTTTTAGGATCTGCGTGTCCGACTCTTCCAGGTGCAAATATCACAATCCTATTCGATGCTCCTTATAAACATTCCATGATGTGCCGTCTTGCATAGCATGCAAACACCACATCAGTGCATTTAAAAATACTTTTGTAGAATAATAAATATGATGAAAACATTGTTGTCACGGGATAACCATATACTGAGGAGCTGCAAACAGTGCTGTATCAGCTACTTACAATACAATTTAACTGAAAGACATATCAAAGGAAGAGCGTCATCATATTAATGTTTCTAGTCAACATAAGAGTTGCACCATAGCAGCTTATGGTGCTTTCTGCTCAGATTGTGCTTCCAATCCCACATTGATTTTTTAATTCTTTACAGTTTAAAAAACACAATTCATGCTCAAAGTTAACTTTTTAAAACCATTCAACCTATTACATTTATTTCTCTAACTTGTGAATGTGGTCCATGTTCTCTTTTCCTCATCCCCATCACGATACTTTTTTTCCCGAAATCAGGTTCACTTCTTTATCCAGCCGACCCTTCCAAGGTCACCAAATCTATGAAGCGATTCTGCTTTTTCTCACATTCTCTCTATGTACAAGATACCTTGTATCATTTGAATGGACAGCAGGAGAGTCGGATATTTATGGTTAGTGGGGGTGGGGTTTTGAAGATTAACCTCATTTGACTAAGAGCCGGGGCATCTGGGAGGAAAAGTATTTTAAGGGGGATGAAGTTCACATCTCCTTGGTGAAATTTCTAGATCCTTATTTCATCCTTTCTGTGGATGCAGACTCAGTCGGAACAGAGGTCATAGTCCTCGCTCTGACTTTCAAAGGAACTTCAAATATGCTTGGCTTATTTGGCTTTGCCCGGCGGGGTGAGAATGGCGTTTGTCAGGCGATCGGAAGGGGTGAGGCAATAGTTTATGGTTCAATGGTTTTCATGAAGTCTTCTTGATACTGTGGTAAATAAATAAATAATACCCTGTTTTTGACTAGACATATATCATAACAGATAGCTCAATAAATAAGAGTCAAGATTCGAGGTAGTAGGAGTTTTGCAGGTTTAATACAGCATAAGGACAGGAACAGGACAACCTGCATAGGAATAGGATGGCAGGGCCCAGCAGCTGCTGGGGCTGGGTCTGGGATGAGCGCGCTGCCTTTTGATAACAATACATGAGCATATATACATAACGCAAACACATAGCATTACATTGCAGTAGGCGTAGCAGTGGGTGGAGCAGAAGGCGTGACGCGTAGCAGTCGCGAAAGATAAGAGTAAAAAGAGGTGTAACTGGGCGTATACATAGACATGTGGTGCAGACGTAACAGAATATGTCATGAATGGGCGGAAACATAGGAGGGGGCTACCTAAGGAGCCGGGGCCTCTAACCTGGTGGTGCGCGCAAACTGGCAATGACGTGTTACGAGGAGAAGCTGGGGGCTATGAACTCTGTGCTAGGAGCAGAGACTAAAGTCTGGAGGGTCGGAGCGACATGTACCTAAACCCTATCTAGTATCTGATGTTTAGAGAACATGTTGATATAAACTAGAAGTCAGAAGGGGAAAGGCTAACTCGATTCTAAGACTGGAGCATGCATTATTCTACATGTAGTGCGTGATGAAGAATATTAAATGACCAGTAAATGCAGTATTTCTCTAACGTGGAGACGTGAAGGCTAGACAATGACGGAAACTATTGATGTAGTTCAGTAGCTTAGGAATGCAGAGAAGGAGGACTGAACTGATAACTGGAACTATAACATAGTCTTGGCAGACTCAGAGGCAGAGCCAAGCTGCACCGGGCACTGCGAGGTAGGAAGTAAGTGAAAGGTCGAGGATACAGGTGGGGGCTGTATCGCTCCTTAGCGAGGCTTCAGGAGACAGGAGCTGAATCTGATGTCCGGGCCCTGTTGAGGCCTAGAAACGGGGACTTTATAATGAAATAACGTGCACACTGAGAAACGTGGCAACGTAGCTTTACATAGGCCTGATATTCGTAGTATTCACGAGGACTGGAAACTGGCATACTAGAGGTGGACACAACTGTAATTGCGTCATTAATCGGACATGGGGAATAACATACGCATATTGATCATGCACACATAACATATGATGGATGACACGTAGAGACACAGAACATGGCAAAATTTACTTTTCCACATTCCCTCCTTGTCACTACGTTTCCATCAGGAAACATCAATATTCATGATACCATCTATCATTTCATACAGTATCATTTGCTCGTCTCGAATTATCCTGGAACGGGATTTAGAACGGGGCTTGGGACTAGGAGTTATACTAGGAATACAGGATGTAGCACACATGCCGCAAATCGCAGGGCCACATTGTATACAGAGGCAGCAGCTGAATATGATCGCTACTGCTATACCTAGAAAGGACAATATTTTCCATCCCCATGCGGAAATTATATTCCAGAACCAACCGGACCATGTCCAGGTGCCTGGATCTTGGTGTAACAGATGGGCAATTTTATGGAGTCTGGTTATAGCTGAATAAACAGACGGCGCGTTATTTGGAATGAAAATGCAACAACTGGATCCGATGACTCTACAGGCCCCGCCCCTATCGGCCAGTATGACGTCAAGGACGAGACGATTCTGTAAAACGACAATTCTCATAAAGGATTGCTCTTCGGTTAAGTTACCTAGAGCGGAGGCAGTCTCATCTACTACAGCTTCAAGGGTTCTTGTTAACCTACGGATTAGCTTACTGTTTACAACTGTACCTAAATAAGGGAACACACCTTTATCAATATCAATGAATTGCTCTGCAGCAGTTTCAGTATAATCGACAATCGGGAGGTTTCTCTTGTGTCTAGTATGTACTAGGAAGGAATTCCTATGGTAGTCAGGTGGGGCTAGGAAAACAGGTGGCAGTAGGAAGGCAATGTAACAGGTTCCCTCCCAATCGAGGGGCAGACGAACATATGCGGTTTGACCACAAACAAAATAAGAATGACGTGAAGCTTTGAAAATAGATTTCCCACTGTCACTATACTTGACAATAGTAGTACAATCACTATGTCCTACATGTACGGAACCATTATTTCGGACACATAATTCGCCTTTGACTGGTAATACTGAAATAGCAGGTGAGTCTGGAGTAGTATCAGACTGAACATTCAGGACCATAAAATTCGACGAATAGTTACCTAAATTATACACTTCATTTTCTAGATCTAAACCTGTTCTGTGGGGGAAACCTTGCTTGTCTGGGAAACATGTGCTGTTAAGAAAAGACATATCTGTTGAGGATGACGTTAACGTGGACCATGCTCCACACGAACCATTATGTGAAAATGGATAAGGAAAAAGTGGCAGAACTCCCTTCGGGGTCTGGAAAGGGGGGAGTCGACCACACATCCAACAATTAGTGGCATTGCTGGTCTGGTGTGAGTAATGTAACATGCGGATAAAGGTATTGTTACGCATAGCGAGGCGGTATGAATATTCGTGAGGAGGCAGATCACTAAACGTGTGCTCTACTGTAACATTAGAAGGCTTATTTACATGAGGAACTGGAAAACACAGGAAAAATGCGTAACTAGTGCAGGAAATCAAAAGGCTGAGAAATAATATGAAACTTAGAAAAACGATACATCGGATTGAGTTTTGACTGACTCTCTCACTATGGGGGTCTATTTTATACATGTCAGAAACAGTCTAACCGTTTCACCTAGGGGAGGACTTAGACAATCAAACTGGCTGACTTATTTTACTAGACCTTAATTTCTGTTTATACTCCTGTTGCGGAGTTTTCTCTAACAGGGGAGGGGTTGTAGCAATGTCATTTGCGGGACAGTCCTTAGGAACAATGTTTTGACAAGTCTTGATATCCTGGGAAATGTTCTTGGAGACCGGTTTCAATCCGTAGAATTTCTTGACGTGCGAAAGGTGCACCCAGCCGTGGCGTCCTTCCAATTTCACAGCTGTACGGGTGGTGAGGAGGACCTGACGGGGCTCCTTCCAACGTGGCTCCAGCGGACTTGATCTGTCGAAGTTACGTACGAGCACCATCGAACCTGGAACGATTTCATGCGGTGCCACCTCGGTATTGTCTGGAAATGTGGCGGCAACCTGTGAACGACATGAGTTGAGGGCAGACATCAAGGAAGCTAGGTAATCTGTCAGCATATTACATGAAACATCAGTAATACTTCGGGGTCTAGGAGTACCCCACATGTTAGGGGGGCGGCCGAATACGACCTCATACGGGGACAGACCTGATCTGGAATGTGCGACCATGCGCATATAAAACAAAGCGACTGGCAGAGCTACTAGCCAGTCCACACCCTTATCTTTACATATTTTGGCAATTCGAATTTTCAGAGTCTGATTATGTCTCTCGACTAGACCGGCTGCTTCAGGATGGCGTACACAATGGAACTTCCACTGGTACCCTAACAACAGGGAAACGTGCTTCATCAACTCAGATGAGAATGGCTGACCGTTATCAGAATATACGACTCTAGGGAGTCCATATCGAGGGAAAAACTCACGAACCAACTGCTTGGCAGTGGTCGCGGCTGTGTAATCTGGGACTGGATATGCTTCTGTCCATCTGGACAAAGCGCATACAACTACAAGAACATACTTGAAACCTCGACATCGCTCCATCTGAATATAATCCATCTGGAGGACCTCAAAAGGGTGGTCAGGAGGCTGGAAACCACCTTGTTCCACCGGGACACTTTTACCTGGATTAAACTGACAACATATCATACAGGTACGGACTTTCTGCTTGGCTGCAGCTCGTAAATGCTTGTTGAACCAAATGTTCTGGATACTGTCTAACATTGCTTTTTCTCCTAAATGTGCTGGACTATGTGCGGTATTAATGATGACTTGAACCATAGAGTCGGGGAGAAACCATGTGGTTCTACCCTTCGTTACCCATCCTTGATCTGTCTGGACCCCTCCTTGTTCGGACCATTTCTTGATTTCATCGGGAGTAGCATGTAACTGGATATCTATGACATCCTGTGTAGGGTCCTTAACTGTCATACATGTAGTCGGACCTGGAGTATGTGTCTGATTAACTTGAATGTCTGGAGTCTGTGCTGTAAGCTTGGCTGTGCGATCTGCTAGATCATTACCTCGGGAAATAATGTCAGTGACTTTCGTATGTGCTTTGCATTTCATGATAGCAATAGATGTCGGTAAATGTATTGCATCTAACAGAGCTTGGATAAGGAAACCATGCTGAATCTTGGTTCCATGAGAAGTCATGAAACCTCTCTCCTGCCAGAGCACTCCAAAGTCGTGTACAACTCCAAATGCGTAACGTGAATCTGTGTAAACATTAACTTTCAGGTTCTTGGCGTGTATACAGGCTTGTGTCAGAGCAACTAGCTCTGCTGCTTGAGCGGACAGGGTATCAATACGGTGTGTTTCAATAACTTCGGTGTCAGTAGTCACTGCATATGCGGTGACTAGTTCTCCTGTACTAGTTCTCATACATGAACCATCCACATAAAGTGTCAGGTCAGGATCTGGTAACGGAATGTCTGTCAGGTCTTGTCTTGGCTTTGTCGTAATGTTGACTACTTCCACACAGTCGTGTGCGGCAGGATTTGAACTAACTGATGGTAACAGTGTAGCAGGATTCAGGATGTTGCAGCGTCTAATATCTATGTGTGGCTGGAACAGTGTCAGTTCATAACCTGTTAAACGTGCAATTGTCAAGTGCTGTGTTTGTGTTCGGTTTAAAAGAACTTCCACGGAGTGTGGGACTTGTACTGTCAAGGTATGTCCTAAGACTATGGAATCACTTTGTCTGATAGCTAGTGCTGTGGCTGCAACTGACTTGAGGCACGCAGGCAGAGCCTGGGCTACAGGATCTAATGTGCTAGAAAAATAAGCACAGGGCTTGTATTGTCCTGCTTGATCTTGTGTAAGAACAGATAATGCTGTACCTTCGCGTTCAGTAACGGAAAGTGTAAAAGGCTTACTGTAGTTCGGTGTAGCTAGAACTGGAGCTTGGCATAAAGCTTTCTTTAACTCGTTGAAACTAAGTGTATGTTCAGATGTCCAAGGGAGAACAGTCGATACGGCTGCCTCCTGTGTCGTTAACTGTATCAGTGGCTTGGCTAGAAATGCATACTGGGGAATCCATTGTCTACAATAAGAAGTAAGGCCGATAAAGGCACGTACCTCCTTCTGGGTCCTGGGCTGAGGAAGACTCGCTATTAACTGGATACGGTCTGGTGTCAACTGCCTACCCCTCTTGGACAGTAAGTGTCCTAAGTATACCACTTGCTGGACACAGAATTGAAGCTTCGAAGGGGACACCTTGTGCCCCATCTCGGCTAGAAAATACAGAACCGTCAGGGATGCTCGCTCGCAGTCACGTTCAGAACGGGCTGTGATCAGTAGATCATCGACATACTGGAGCAGGGCAGTGTCAGTTGGCATGTGAATATTATCTAGTTGTCTCTTAAGTGCTTGACTGTAAATACTAGGGCTTTCTGTGAAACCTTGAGGAGCTCGTGTAAACATATAGCTCCTTCCATTTAAACAAAATCCGAAAAGAAACTGGCTGTCTGGATGAATTGGAACACTAAAAAATGCGTTCTTGAGGTCTATGACAGTGAAGAACGTGGCTTCGGAATCAATAGCAGTTAACAGGGAAGAGATATCTGGGACAACTGGGTACTGCGGAATAATACATTTATTAAGTTCCCGTAAATCAATCACTAATCGATATACTGGGGGTGCATTTGGATCAGTACGTTTCATGACTGGAATGATCGGAGAGTTACATACATTGGAGTCAGTTTCTACAACTACTCCCTGAGCCATGAGCTCGTCTATAATTTTGGATAAGGCTGCTACAGCCTCAGGTGGCAATCTATACTGCCTGATTCGTGGTAACACTACACCTGGTTTGAGAGTCACACGATGGGGTGTGATTTGCATGTAACCTACATCAGTTGGACCTTGCGCCCATAAATGCTGCGGAACTTTAGACAGTCTGGAATCAAAATCTCGTAATACATAGTGACCCTTAAAGTCACGTAGGAACAATCGTATTCCCTCTGGGGAACAACATATAACTGCACCTAACTCTTTCAGTGTTTTAATGCCTAATAGATTTTCTGGACAAGACTTAGTAAGTAACAGATCAGTAGTGCGGGACAATGGACCTACTGCTAGAGTGACTGGCTTTGAAATCTCATTAACGATAGGCTTTCCTGAAAATCCAAGGGAAACATTTCTTGAGCCTGAGAGCGGAGCCCCTGGAACTTCGGCATGACTAATTGTGGTCCTACTTGCCCCTGTATCAATCAAAAACTTTCTGTCTTTCCCTAATACTTGACTGTGAACATAGGGACCTTCTTGATCTACAGGTATCTCGATGAGAGGCAAGCCTACCTCCCTCTCTAGGCTGTTTCATGAATATGGCTGGTACTCTGGATACTCAGACTGTGCATACTGGTACATCTGCGATGTAACATGCTGTGTTGCAGCAATAGGCTGCGGTACTGTAACTGTCTGTGGTGCATTCTGTGACTGAAGAGTCTGTGAAACTTGTTCTTGTCTAGGCGGACGTGGTCTTTCTTTAGTCTTACCAGTAGCTATGTTGTGTTTCAGAACTGCACACTCATTTATAAAATGACCTGGCTGTTTACAATAATTGCAGTTCCCTTTAACGGGAGCTGCAGGATGACTGGCTTGATTCGGACCCCTCTTCTGACTGTCTTGAGGAACAGATTGTGCAACTAGTACTTTCATTTTCGTGTCTTTCATACGTTTTCTCTCGTGTTCTTGCTCTTCCCTGATTCTATTCTGGTGGTACTGGAGCATCTGGAGCATCTGGGACGGAGTATTTGCTTGCCAGGTGCTTTCGACTTTCAAAACTCGATTTTTAACTTGTGGGCTTGAATTCTCGACTAATTTAGTAACGAAAAGGTGAGGGTATGACTCACTACTTGTCTTGAGACCACTGTTGATACTAAAGCACTTTTCAAACCTAGAATAAAAATCACTAATATCTTCATCTTGTTTCTGTTTACAGGCTGAGATTGCATCCCAGTCTTCTTTTCTCGTTGTTAATAATCTGGGTAAAACTTGAATTAATAATTCTGGTAATTCTTTACATTTCTCTCCAAGACCAGTACCTGGTACACGTATCTTATCTTCTGCTTCTAGGACTGCCCAATCTATCTTTTTCTCTCCCACCTCCCATTCTTTTTCTTTTAGCTTTTCATACACCCCTGCGGGCAGCAGAACCTTTAACATTTTAATGATATCTGGGTAAGTGTATTCTCCCATACGGAGCATGTCTTTTAATTCTCTATGGAACCCTGCTGGATCTTTGTCATGACAGGGAATTAATTTCTTCATTTCGAGGAGTTCCATCTTTGTGATCGGAGTGTACACAAACACTTGCTGCATTTCGCCACCCGCTCCTCTGACTGGGTGGACTTCTCGTAACGGATTCTGTCTGTCTATGTAGAATGATTTACTTTCTGGGGGTGAGACATGAACAAAATGCGGGTTTAAGAATGTTCTATATTTGTGGCGCTGTTCTAGAATGACACTAATTAAATCGGTACCTAGACCTCTCCATTTGTACTGGAGTAACTCGTTCAAGATATCATGTAACGGGCCTGGATCAGAATGTTGACCCTCATACAGAGTAATGAGGTGCTGAATCATATACATACCCACCAGTCGCTGCTCGGCTGGGGGCATTTTCAGAAACATTTGTGCCACTATTTCGTCTGGAAAAGTGGTAGAATCAGTAATCCATCTGACTGCTGATCGGACTAGTTCCTGTTCATGCATAGTACTTAACTCACTATAACCGATTCGTGATTTCAGAATGTGATCGGTAGCTTGAAATACTTGTTCTAGGGAACCTTGTTCTGGTGCTGAATGATGGAAAATAGACTTGTGTTCTAGACGTAAATGGCGATCTGGAAATCTAGGTTTTCCTACATACGCTATTCTGGCGGTATTCTCATCGTCTTCCTCTTCAGGATCAGAGGTACTTTCTTTCTCGCTTACTTGTGCTGCTTTACGCTGTTCGTGTATCTTTATTATCTCTCTACGGATTTTCTTGTACATACTTTCCATGGCACCAATGGTATTGTGCTTTCCTTCGGCTATATTATCACTCCACTTTGTTAGAGTTTTCATTTCTTCCGGGTCTTTAGACGGGTAATCTTGTTCTCTTATTAGACAGTTAATTAAGAACTTTAATATCATGCGCTGAATCTCGGCTTTCCTTTGAGACATGGCATCACTAATACTTTGTGGGTCATCCCCTGTACGGATGAAACGATATATCCTGTCTAGATCTTCTTTCATATTCGGCAAGGTGACTAGATACTCGGTCACTCTCCTTACGCGTACGGAATATAAAACCATATTAAATTCGCCTGGAACTGGGTCATAGACACATTCGCCAAGGGTTTGCCTGATCTCTGCAACAGACTTATTACTTTTAGGAGTACGCTGTGATGCTTGAGCATGTAATTCGAGTGCTGATAAACGCTTGTATGGCGGCGGGGTTTGAGGAAGACCTCCTCCTGCGGCCCCTAAACTAGAATCATCAACTGATGCTTTTCGTCCTGGCAGGGTCGGTAATTGTAACGTGGGCTGGACTTGTATGGCGGGCTGACCCGGGGGGGCTGTTAAGGGCACCCCGGTGTCTGGAGGAGCAGGAATTACCTGATTTACAGGGACTGGCGGAGCGCGAACAGGATTTGCATATTCGGGGACTGTGTCGTCCAGATAGGACGAAATAAAAATATCAGCTGCAGTCGGTTTGTGACGTAGCTTGGTCGGAACTAATGGTGGCGGGAAATTACTGGATGCCTCTGGGGTCGCTTTTGGCAAGCCCTCAGCAAGAAGAGGATACATACCCTTAATGAGGGCATTCCTCTGTCTGTCTGATTGCTCAGTTCTAACTCGTTCACCTATCTCGATTAATTCTCTTTCTTGGGCTCGTTCTTGGGATTCTCTACTTAGTTCTGTCCTTCTGATTTCTTTTTCGGTTCTTTTATGAGCTTCTTTACGCCATAACTCGATGGCATCTTTCTGTGACTGTCTGGCTTTCTTTTTCCATAATGCTTCTTCTACTTGCATGATGCATTCGGCATCCCATGTACCCGATACGGGCCATCTATACTTTTCTTCTAACTGTTTGGTATATTCTACCCATAAATCTAGATACAATATGGCGCTTATGCCATGCTTCTGATACATAAAGTGACCTGGACTGTCCCTGGGCGGGACGGGAACTGCTGCTTCCAGCAGACCCTTTCTAGTTTTTAACTGACGTAATTTTGAGAAGAGCGGCATGACTGGACTATAATCTGGACATAATACAATACACAATGAAAACATGAAATCACGTCGCACTCATACCACAACATTAAAATACATGAAGAACATTATGAATAACAGTTCGAACAGAATACCACCTGAAAATACTTGAAATTTCTCGAGAACAGAACTGACTAGAACAGAAACTAGATGCACTGCTGAAACAGTACGAAACTTACCGGTCTCTTAAAGAGACACGTCAGGACCCGCATCCACCGAAGTGGACACTTCGTTTGTGGGACTGTGTACCACCAACCCACAGACCAGAGTCAATTAAATTGACCCTGTCTAGATACCACCCCAGTAACGGTACTCACCGGGCAGCAAGAACGGAAAGCCTCGGACTGGACTGGACTGCTACTACGACAAACTTCGGACTTCGGACTTCAGTTACGGGTGGACCTCCGGATACCTCGGACCTTGGACTCTCGGCTTGGGCTCTGGTCGGGACTCGCCGCGTTCCTCCACCGTCTCGTCTGGATGCTGGACCGCCTCCTCCGTCTCCTCCGTGGGCCTGAGGGATACTTGAGCAGAAATATCTGCCACTGCGCAGAAGAGTTCCGTCACGACTGCAGAGGGTCAGGGGGTCGGCGTGGCTTCACCGACGCGTGGGGAAAGGGCAAGTCCCTATTCGGGCGCCATTATGTGGTAAATAAATAAATAATACCCTATTTTTGACTAGACATATATCATAACAGATAGCTCAATAAATAAGAGTCAAGATTCGAGGTAGTAGGAGTTTTGCAGGTTTAATACAGCATAAGGACAGGAACAGGGCAACCTGCATAGGAATAGGATGGCAGGGCCCAGCAGCTGCTGGGGCTGGGTCTGGGATGAGCGCGCTGCCTTTTGATAACAATACATGAGCATATATACATAACGCAAACACATAGCATTACATTGCAGTAGGAGTAGCAGTGGGTGGAGCAGAAGGCGTGACGCGTAGCAGTCGCGAAAGATAAGAGTAAAAAGAGGTGTAACTGGGCGTATACATAGACATGTGGTGCAGACGTAACAGAATATGTCATGAATGGGCGGAAACATAGGAGGGGGCTACCTAAGGAGCCGGGGCCTCTAACCTGGTGGTGCGCGCAAACTGGCAATGACGTGTTACGAGGAGAAGCTGGGGGCTATGAACTCTGTGCTAGGAGCAGAGACTAAAGTCTGGAGGGTCGGAGCGACATGTACCTAAACCCTATCTAGTATCTGATGTTTAGAGAACATGTTGATATAAACTAGAAGTCAGAAGGGGAAAGGCTAACTCGATTCTAAGACTGGAGCATGCATTATTCTACATGTAGTGCGTGATGAAGAATATTAAATGACCAGTAAATGCAGTATTTCTCTAACGTGGAGACGTGAAGGCTAGACAATGACGGAAACTATTGATGTAGTTCAGTAGCTTAGGAATGCAGAGAAGGAGGACTGAACTGATAACTGGAACTATAACATAGTCTTGGCAGACTCAGAGGCAGAGCCAAGCTGCACCGGGCACTGCGAGGTAGGAAGTAAGTGAAAGGTCGAGGATACAGGTGGGGGCTGTATCGCTCCTTAGCGAGGCTTCAGGAGACAGGAGCTGAATCTGATGTCCGGGCCCTGTTGAGGCCTAGAAACGGGGACTTTATAATGAAATAACGTGCACACTGAGAAACGTGGCAACGTAGCTTTACATAGGCCTGATATTCGTAGTATTCACGAGGACTGGAAACTGGCATACTAGAGGTGGACACAACTGTAATTGCGTCATTAATCGGACATGGGGAATAACATACGCATATTGATCATGCACACATAACATATGATGGATGACACGTAGAGACACAGAACATGGCAAAATTTACTTTTCCACAATACGATGAAAGCAGGAAAGGGAAGCTTGTCAATAAGCAAACTTAAGACAAGGTGTGACTCCTAGAAAGAATGACTTGGAAACAACATACAGAAACTCACATATAAAAAGGCCCTGATGAGGCTTGAACTCATGACCCCTGGTTTACAAGACCAGTGCTCTGCCACTGAGCTACAAGGCCAGCCTGCCTGCAGTATGTAAATCGCTTCATGTATTCTTACAGCGGTATGAAGATATCTATGATTTTGAGACTCTATATGGAAATGCAGTTGCATTTGAATGTCTACATGCGTGCACAAATTGAAGAGCATGCTTAAGACACTTTTCTTGGAAGTAGGAAAAACTCCATTTTGATTTGAGAACATAAGAGTATTCACATTTATGACCATACTGATAGCTCTAGTTAGTATGTCCGCAATCAGTGACAGATACAGAACTCACTTATTAGAAGTGATCTGTCTCTGTGGGCAGACATATGTCAACAGTCATACACTTGAGATGGCTGAAACTTTAGGAGTAAGAGCTGCTTTCTTATCAGTCTATCTATCTAAACTGGTTAGAAGGCCAGGAGTGAGGGAAAGGCAATCCTCTGGACACTTCATGAAAGATCTAATTTCAATTAAGCACAAAACACTTCCCTTAATTTGACATAATTGCCAAAATGGAATAGTCAGTTGGGCCCTTCTAGTGGATTATGGCTGTGTCTTGAAAGAGAGTGTAATTGTACTACGAGACATGCCCACCTTCAAAAGAGTGTCTGATGGCGTTCTGGCGAAGGTGGGATTCAGACATACGCGTGCAGAGCACAATGGATTAGCAGTCCATCACCTTAACCACTCGGCCACCTCGTCTGCCTTAGGTGACTATGTTTCATTTTTTAGGAAATTCTTACTATGTGCTAATTATAAATAATCATAAGTTTCTCCTAGACTGTGTCAGAACTGGCAAATGTATGTGGTGTTCAATAGACAGAGCACATGATATAGCAGAATTTTCAAATCTGTTCCATTAGGACTGTAGTTTTTAATAGTCATGATAACATGCTAGCATGTGAGTCGATCTTGCACAGTAAATAAGGGAGCAGTGCCAGTATCTACTTGGTCAGCTCTAGATGGCTCAACTGGGGAGATATGAGAAAAGTGAGCTCGAGTGGCGCAATCGGTTAGCGCGCGGTACTTATTCAGCAGTACTTGCATTGAGGCATGCCGAGGTTGTGAGTTCGAGCCTCACCTGGAGCAGCTTACTGGTTTTTCATAAACCATTTCACTAAAAGTAAAGATTAAACTCAGGGTAAAGACGGCCCTTGCTAGAGAGTCTTTACTTCTTTTCAGGATCTGCGTGTCCGACTCTTCCAGGTGCAAATATCACAATCCTATTCGATGCTCCTTATAAACATTCCATGATGTGCCGTCTTGCATAGCATGCAAACACCACATCAGTGCATTTAAAAATACATTTGTAGAATAATAAATATGATGAAAACATTGTTGTCACGGGATAACCATATACTGAGGAGCTGCAAACAGTGCTGTATCAATACAATTTAACTGAAAGACATATCAAAAGAAGAGCGTCATCATATTAATGTTTCTAGTCAACATAAGAGTTGCACCATAGCAGCTTATGGTGCTTTCTGCTCAGATTGTGCCTCCAATCCCACATTGATTTTTTTAATTCTTTGCAGTTTAAAAAACACAATTCGTGCTCAAAGTTAACTTTTTAAAACCATTCAACCTATTACATTTATTTCTCTAACTTGTGAATGTGGTCCATGTTCTCTTTTCCTCATCCCCATCACGATACTCCTTTTCCCGAAATCAGGTTCACTTCTTTATCCAGCCGACCCTTCCAAGGTCACCAAATCTATGAAGCGATTCTGCTTTTTCTCACATTCTCTCTATGTACAAGATACCTTGTATCATTTGAATGGACAGCAGGAGAGTCGGATATTTATGGTTAGTGGGGGTGGGGTTTTGAAGATTAACCTCATTTGACTAAGAGCCGGGGCATCTGGGAGGAAAAGTATTTTAAGGGGGATGAAGTTCACATCTCCTTGGTGAAATTTCTAGATCCTTATTTCATCCTTTCTGTGGATGCAGACTCAGTCGGAACAAAGGTCATAGTCCTCCCTCTGACTTTCAAAGGAACTTCAAATATGCATGGCTTATTTGGCTTTGCCCGGCAGGGCTTGCCCGGCGGGGTGAGAATGGCGTTTGTCAGGCGTTGGGTGAGGCAATAGTTTATGGTTCAATGGTTTTCATGAAGTCTTCTTGATACGATGAAAGCAGGAAAGGGAAGCTTGTCAATAAGCAAACTTAAGACAAGGTGTGACTCCAGAAAGAATGACTTGGAAACAACATACAGAAACTCACATATAAAAAGGCCCAGATGAGGCTTGAATTCATGACCCCTGGTTTACAAGACCAGTGCTCTGCCACTGAGCTACAAGGCCAGCCTGCCTGCAGTATGTAAATCGCTTCATGTATTCTTACTGCGGTATGAAGATATCTATGATTTTGAGACTCTGTATGGAAATGCAGTTGCATTTGAATGTCTACATGCGTGCACAAATTGAAGAGCATGCTTAAGACACTTTTCTTGGAAGTAGGAAAAACTCCATTTTGATTTGAGAGCATAAGAGTATTCACATTTATGACCATACTGATAGCTCTAGTTAGTATGTCCGCAATCAGTGACAGATAGAGAACTCACTTATTAGAAGTGATCTGTCTCTCTGGGGCAGACATATGTCAACAGTCATACACTTGAGATGGCTGAAACTTTAGGAGTAAGAGCTGCTTTCTTATCAGTCTATCTATCCAAACTGGTTAGAAGGCCAGGAGTGAGGGAAAGGCAATCCTCTGGACACTTCATGAAAGATCTAATTTCAATTAAGCACAAAACACTTCCCTTAATTTGACATAATTGCCAAAATGGAATAGTCAGTTGGGCCCTTCTAGTGGATTATGGCTGTGTCTTGAAAGAGAGTGTAATTGTACTACGAGACATGCCCACCTTCAAAAGAGTGTCTGATGGCGTTCCGAGGAAGGTGGGATTCGAACCCACGCGTGCAGAGCACAATGGATTAGCAGTCCATTGCCTTAACCACTCAGCCACCTCCTCTGCCTTAGGTGACTATGTTTCATTTTTTTGGAAATTCTTACTATGTGCTAATTACAAATAATCATAAGTTTCTCCTAGACTGTGTCAGAACTGGCAAATGTATGTGGTGTTCAATAGACAGAGCACATGATATAGCAGAATTATCAAATCTGTTCCATTAGGACTGTAGTTTTTAATAGTCATGATAACATGCTAGCATGTGAGTCGATCTTGCACAGTGAATAAGGGAGCAGTGCCAGTATCTACTTGGTCAGCTCTAGATGGATCAACTGGGGAGACATGAGAACAGTGAGCTCCAGTGGCGCAATCGGTTAGCGCGCGGTACTTATACAGCAGTACTTCTGGCATAGAGGTTGTGAGTTCGAGCCTCACCTAGAGCAGCTTACTGGTTTTTCATAAACCATTTCACTAAAAGTAAAGATTAAACTCAGGATTAAGACGGCCCTTGCTAGAGAGTCTTTACTTCTTTTCAGGATCTGCGTGTCCGACTCTTCCAGGTGCAAATATCACAATCCTATTCGATGCTCCTTATAAACATTCCATGATGTGCCGTCTTGCATAGCATGCAAACACCACATCAGTGCATTTAAAAATACTTTTGTAGAATAATAAATATGATGAAAACATTGTTGTCACGGGATAACCATATACTGAGGAGCTGCAAACAGTGCTGTATCAGCTACTTACAATACAATTTAACTGAAAGACATATCAAAGGAAGAGCGTCATCCTATTAATGTTTCTAGTCAACATAAGAGTTGCACCATAGCAGCTTATGGTGCTTTCTGCTCAGATTGTGCCTCCAATCCCACATTGATTTTTTAATTCTTTGCAGTTTAAAAAACACAATTCATGCTCAAAGTTAACTTTTTAAAACCATTCAACCTATTACATTTATTTCTCTAACTTGTGAATGTGGTCCATGTTCTCTTTTCCTCATCCCCATCACGATACTTTTTTTCCCCAAATCAGGTTCACTTCTTTATCCAGTCGACCCTTCCAAGGTCACCAAATCTATGAAGCGATTCTGCTTTTTCTCACATTCTCTCTATGTACAAGATACCTTGTATCATTTGAATGGACAGCAGGAGAGTCGGATATTTATGGTTAGTGGGGGTGGGGTTTTGAAGATTAACCTCATTTGACTAAGAGCCGGGGCATCTGGGAGGAAAAGTATTTTAAGGGGGATGAAGTTCACATCTCCTTGGTGAAATTTCTAGATCCTTATTTCATCCTTTCTGTGGATGCAGACTCAGTCGGAACAGAGGTCATAGTCCTCGCTCTGACTTTCAAAGGAACTTCAAATATGCTTGGCTTATTTGGCTTTGCCCGGCGGGGTGAGAATGGCGTTTGTCAGGCGATCGAAAGGGGTGAGGCAATAGTTTATGGTTCAATGGTTTTCATGAAGTCTTCTTGATACGATAAAAGCAGGAAAGGGAAGCTTGTCAATAAGCAAACTTAAGACAAGGTGTGACTCCTAGAAAGAATGACTTGGAAACAACATACAGAAACTCACATATAAAAAGGCCCTTATGAGGCTTGAACTCATGACCCCTGGTTTACAAGACCAGTGCTCTGCCACTGAGTTACAAGGCCAGCCTGCCTGCTGTATGTAAATCGCTTCATGTATTCTTACTGCAGTATGAAGATATCTATGATTTTGAGACTCTGTATGGAAATGCAGTTGCATTTGATGTCTACATGCGTGCACAAATTGAAGAGCATGCTTAAGACACTTTTCTTGGAAGTAGGAAAAACTCCATTTTGATTTGAGAACATAAGAGTATTCACATTTATGACCATACTGATAGCTCTAGTTAGTATGTCCGCAATCAGTGACAGATAAAGAACTCACTTATTAGAAGTGATCTGTCTCTGTGGGGCAGACATATGTCAACAGTCATACACTTGAGATGGCTGAAACTTTAGGAGTAAGAGCTGCTTTCTTATCAGTCTATCTATCCAAACTGGTTAGAAGGCCAGGAGTGAGGGAAAGGCAATCCTCTGGACACTTCATGAAAGATCTAATTTCAATTAAGCACAAAACACTTCCCTTAATTTGACATAATTGCCAAAATGGAATAGTCAGTTGGGCCCTTCTAGTGGATTATGGCTGTGTCTTGAAAGAGAGTGTAATTGTACTACGAGACATGCCCACCTTCAAAAGAGTGTCTGATGGCGTTCCGACGAAGGTGGGATTCGAACCCACGCGTGCAGAGGACAATGGATTAGCAGTCCATCGCCTTAACCACTCGGCCACCTCGTCTGCCTTAGGTGACTATGTTTCATTTTTTAGGAAATTCTTACTATGTGCTAATTACAAATAATCATAAGTTTCTTCTAGACTGTGTCAGAACTGGCAAATGTATGTGGTGTTCAATAGACAGAGCACATGATATAGCAGAATTATCAAATCTGTTCCATTAGGACTGTAGTTTTTAATAGTCATGATAACATGCTAGCATGTGAGTCGATCTTGCACAGTGAATAAGGGAGCAGTGCCAGTATCTACTTGGTCAGCTCTAGATGGCTCAACTGGGGAGATATGAGAACAGTGAGCTCCAGTGGCGCAATCTGTTAGCGTGCGGTACTTATACAGCAGTACTTGCATTGAGGCATGCCGTGGTTGTGAGACCGAGCCTCACCTGGAGCAGCTTACTGGTTTTTCATAAACCATTTCACTAAAAGTAAAGATTAAACTCAGGGTAAAGACGGCCCTTGCTAGAGAGTCTTTACTTCTTTTCAGGATCTGCATGTCTGACTCTTCCAGGTGCAAATATCACAATCCTATTCGATGCTCCTTATAAACATTCCATGATGTGCCGTCTTGCATAGCATGCAAACACCACATCAGTGCATTTAAAAATACTTTTGTAGAATAATAAATATGATGAAAACATTGTTGTCACGGGATAACCATATACTGAGGAGCTGCAAACAGTGCTGTATCAGCTACTTACAATACAATTTAACTGAAAGACATATCAAAGGAAGAGCGTCATCATATTAATGTTTCTAGTCAACATAAGAGTTGCACCATAGCAGCTTATGGTGCTTTCTGCTCAGATTGTGCCTCCAATCCCACATTGATTTTTTAGTTCTTTGCAGTTTAAAAACACAATTCATGCTCAAAGTTAACTTTTTAAAACCATTCAACCTATTACATTTATTTCTCTAACTTGTGAATGTGGTCCATGTTCTCTTTTCCTCATCCCCATCATGATACTTTTTTTCCCCAAATCAGGTTCACTTCTTTATCCAGCCGACCCTTCCAAGGTCACCAAATCTATGAAGCGATTCTGCTTTTTCTCACATTCTCTCTATGTACAAGATACCTTGTATCATTTGAATGGACAGCAGGAGAGTCGGATATTTATGGTTAGTGGGGGTGGGGTTTTGAAGATTAACCTCATTTGACTAAGAGCCGGGGCATCTGGGAGGAAAAGTATTTTAAGGGGGATGAAGTTCACATCTCCTTGGTGAAATTTCTAGATCCTTATTTCGTCCTTTCTGTGGATGCAGACTCAGTCGGAACAGAGGTCATAGTCCTCGCTCTGACTTTCAAAGGAACTTCAAATATGCTTGGCTTATTTGGCTTTGCCCGGTGGGGTGAGAATGGCGTTTGTCAGGCGTTCGTCAGGCGATCGAAAGGGGTGAGGCAATAGTTTATGGTTCAATGGTTTTCATGAAGTCTTCTTGATACGATGAAAGCAGGAAAGGGAAGCTTGTCAATAAGCAAACTTAAGACAAGGTGTGACTCCTAGAAAGAATGACTTGGAAACAACATACAGAAACTCGCATATAAAAAGGCCCTTATGAGGCTTGAACTCATGACCCCTGGTTTACAAGACCAGTGCTCTGCCACTGAGCTACAAGGCCAGCCTGCCTGCAGAATGTAAATCGCTTCATGTATTCTTACTGCAGTATGAAGATATTTATGATTTTGAGACTCTATATGGAAATGCAGTTGCATTTGAATGTCTACATGCGTGCACAAATTGAAGAGCATGCTTAAGACACTTTTCTTGGAAGTAGGAAAAACTCCATTTTGATTTGAGAACATAAGAGTATTCACATTTATGACCATACTGATAGCTCTAGTTAGTATGTCCGCAATCAGTGACAGATACAGAACTCACTTATTAGAAGTGATCTGTCTCTGTGGGGCAGACATATGTCAACAGTCATACACTTGAGATGGCTGAAACTTTAAGGAGTAAGAGCTGCTTTCTTATCAATCTATCTATCCAAACTGGTTAGAAGGCCAGGAGAGAGGGAAAGGCAATCCTCTGGACACTTCATGAAAGGTCTAATTTCAATTAAGCACAAAACACTTCCCTTAATTTGACATAATTGCCAAAATGGAATAGTCAGTTGGGCCCTTCTAGTGGATTATGGCTGTGCCTTGAAAGAGAGTGTAATTGTACTACGAGACATGCCCACCTTCAAAAGAGTGTCTGATGGCGTTCCGACGAAGGTGGGATTCGAACCCACGCGTGCAGAGCACAATGGATTAGCAGTCCATCGCCTTAACCACTTGGCCACCTCGTCTGCCTTAGGTGACTATGTTTCATTTTTTAGGAAATTCTTACTATGTGCTAATTACAAATAATCATAAGTTTCTCCTAAACTGTGTCAGAACTGGCAAATGTATGTGGTGTTCAATAGACAGAGCACATGATATAGCAGAATTATCAAATCTGTTCCATTAGGACTGTAGTTTTTAATAGTCATGATAACATGCTAGCATGTGAGTTGATCTTGCACAGTGAATAAGGGAGCAGTGCCAGTATCTACTTGGTCAGCTCTAGATGGCTCAACTGGGGAGATATGAGAGCAGTGAGCTCCAGTGGCGCAATCGGTTAGCGCGCGGTACTTATACAGCAGTACTTGCATTGAGGCATGCCGAGGTTGTGAGTTCGAGCCTCACCTAGAGCAGCTTACTGGTTTTTCATAAACCATTTCACTAAAAGTAAAGATTAAACTCAGGATTAAGACGGCCCTTGCTAGAGAGTCTTTACTTCTTTTCAGGATCTGCGTGTCCGACTCTTCCAGGTGCAAATATCACAATCCTATTCGATGCTCCTTATAAACATTCCATGATGTGCCGTCTTGCATAGCATGCAAACACCACATCAGTGCATTTAAAAATACTTTTGTAGAATAATAAATATGATGAAAACATTGTTGTCACGGGATAACCATATACTGAGGAGCTGCAAACAGTGCTGTATCAGCTACTTACAATACAATTTAACTGAAAGACATATCAAAGGAAGAGCGTCATCATATTAATGTTTCTAGTCAACATAAGAGTTGCACCATAGCAGCTTATGGTGTGGAAATTTAGTACGGTTTGGTAAACATTATCTGCGCCATCTTGCCTTTTCCCCGGATGCCACACTTTTGTCGTGCGCACCCGCCATTTTAGGTGCCTCGATCAGAACCACCCTCTGCACGCCACTGACCCCCCAGCATAGCCCTTCACCCTCGCAAAGCCCGCACGCTGACAACCCCCCCCCGCTCTTGCATGCCTTGGGTCATAAACCCCTCTCCAGCGCAACTCTGCCTCAGAGCCCCATCCTGTTCCCGGCACGACACCTCCCTTCATTCCTTTCATGGTCCCAGGCCCTTTGATGCAAAACCCCTTTTTCCTGTGCCCGTTTGTCTTCCTCGTTCCCAGGCCGACACCTAGCTCTGCCGATACTGTTTTTCGCCCCTCCCCGTACAGTAGAAAGCTTCCCTCATCAAAGGACCCCCGAGTTGATCAAAGCCCCCACCCTATGAGATCCGATCAAACCCCCACATTCCGTGAATCGGCGGAATGTCCAGCTGCGCGATAATCATCACCTATTGTGACCGGGGTTGGGACTTCAACTGTAAATGTGTGTGGGAACGGGCCTGAAGGGGAGATTCAGAGGATGTCCTTTCATACTTCAAAGCATTACAAGACTGTGTTACCTGCAATAAAATTAATTTAACTGTGTATAAGAGGCCAGGCCTCAGAGATGCGGTTAGAGCACCTCATGACGATACCTGCTGTCTGAACTGATGTGTTCTCCTCCGGAGAGAATAAACCTTGTCTCCTGCCTTCCCGTCTCCAGCGCCTGCCTCTTCATTGATTAATATTTGGTGGGTTAAAAAGGCGATACCGCCTGGCAAATATCGATTGTCCATTGACCTTAGATTTCACAATTGGCGCCCAACGTGGGGCCCATCAGCGACTCGTGGATCCAGTGGGAGAGGTCCTGACGACAGAGTGAACGACTGCAACGATCGGGAGAGCTCTTGCCCAATAGACCCTCGTCTGGCAGCCGATCATCCGAACTTCACTAGTTCCGAACAGACCTCTCTCGAGTGATCTACGGTCCTGACTGGGAACCATCAGGAGTGCTGCGAGGAATACGAGGAAAAGAGGACGATCGGGCGCTGGATTCGGAAGACAAGAAACTGTCCATACGGTCCGGGTATGGTCGTGTAAACACGACGAACTGCGAAATAATTGTTTAATTGTTCAGAAAATACTAGTATTACTCTTTGTTGACTTATTTGGAGATTCACTGTCTGCACACGGAGAAACAGTAGGCTCTTTCCCTTTGCAAACAGTGAAGGATAGGTAATGCAGCCGTCGAGCCTATTTTTCTCCCCCACTGAATTGATTATTTATTAACGGTTTTCGGGAGATTCCCTCTCCCACACTGATTAACTGGTTTTTTTGACCCCGAGCTACCGTTCGCAGATTGTTTTCTGGAGATTCTCTGTCTACAAACAGGAAAGAACAGGTTCCCCTTTGCAGATAGTGAAAGGGTAGAGGACGCAGACTTTTGCGGATCTACTTATTCTCCCCACTGGTCGTTTATTTATTGTTTTGTTATTGGTTCATGAGGTATTCACTGCCTGCAAACAACGTAGAATAGAAATATTCTGTCTAGTCTTTGCACACAGTGATAAGATAGGCAGTGCTGACTTTTTGTCCTCATCGCGAGCTGTCATGTCTGTCTTCTCCCCACTGGTTGATAGTTGGTTCAGCCCGGACCGTTTATTAGAGGTGGATCATCTAGCTCCGCTGGAAGGCACCCCTAATAAAGACATGTTCATAAACTATGGATTAGTTACCATAGCCTATAATAAATTGTGGCACAGGTATACCAAAGAAAATCAAGAGAAACAGTGGCCACTGATAGGATCCTTCGATCTTGATAAAATAGAAACGTTAGAAATAGCCCTTCGTAATAATAAGACAACGCCTATTATGCTCGACAGTCTCGGTATGTGGCGCAAAGAAGCAATGCAACGAAAGAAAAGAGACGAGGACAGAGTAGGTAAAGGAATATACCGACAGGACAACCCCAGGACACAACGACCCGAAAGTAATCCCCCGACACTACGCACAGGACGGCCAGACTTAGGGCAAGACCAATGTGCTTTTTGTAAATATGTCGGGCACTGGAAAGCCCAATGTCCGACTCTACTGAACGAGAGTAGGAACAGAGGGCCGACAGGAGTAACAGGCCGGCAGAAAGGGAAAAGGCGCGGGACAAAGATGAATCCGACTGGCATGAACAAACCAGATAGAACCACCACGTTCGATTATGCCCGATGGCACAGATTTCGCCAGGCCGATTTCAGCGACATGTTCGAGTCCTCATAGATCAAACAACGCTAAGACGGGAAGCCCAGCCTAGCTCTAAATTAACAGACGACAAACCCCGAATAAAGCAAAAAGAATAATGTACACACGTGATCAAGCATTCTTACGTTTAGCCAAGTAGGGAAAGTTTAGGGTAAAAGATAATTATGGCCAATAACTGTTTTATGTTTGTCTCGGGTCTTTGTATATAATACTTGTACTGTCTCCCCGTCTGAGTTTGTGTGTACGTGATGCATGAATCTACGTCATCCCTCTGCCTGTGTTTCCGTGTTACTTAACTTCGGTTAACAGAAACTTTAGCGTGAAACAACCTGGAAAGAAAGGAATGGGAAAACGAAATCAGTAGGCCACTGATGAACATGAACTTTTATTTAACATAACGAGCAAAAACAATAACAATACGTAATAATAACTCCTATTAATGCCCTAACAACAGGAAACGCTAGAAACAAGAACGGTAAACTGTAGAAAATGAAAGTCAGCAGAACATCCCCCCACTCTGGAAACTTCCAAGGTGGGGCAGGGTTGCGGCTACGCCCAGCCGGCAGCAACCCATATAAGGCGGGTCCTGCTGCCAACAGTCGGCCAGGAAATCGTAACATAGGGGGGAGCCGGAGGAGAGACTGGGGCCAGCGGTCCGGCCACCAATGGCCAGGGACTGGGGCCAACTGAATCCGGCTGCAGCCGATGAGCCAAGGAACCCGTTCATGGGGCCAGAGCAAGGGGCGTCCGGCCGACATCCACCGGAGGCCCGGCCCAGAGACGGACGGGACACATTTTTCCTTTTCTCCTCCGTAATGGCAGCAGCAACACGCCAGGCGCCACTTCTTTACCTCCGCTGAAATTAGACCAGGTCGGGCTGGGAGGGAGAGGCGACGCGGACAAGCCTCTCCCACCTCCACAGGTAGGAGGCTTCCCAGCCCCAGTCCGGCCATCACAAATACGTCTGCAGAAATTTGTCCCAGTTGGGCTGGGAGGGAGAGGCGGCGCGGACGAGCCTCTCCCACCTCCATGGATAGGAGGTTTCCCAGCCCCCCGGCCCGGCACCGAAATCCTCCAGCCGGGCGGCGCCAATACTTGCGCAGCACCGAACATGCAACGGTGCCCATATTTGCGCAGCACCGAACATGCAATGGCTGCACCGATACTTGTGCAGCACCGAATGTGCGCCGCAGGTGGCCGTACTTCCGCAGCACTGAACATGGGACTTGTGGAGCACGAGATGTGGAAAGGCCATCGTGCAGGCCCATGAAAGAGAGCAGCGTGGGGTGCACTGGGAGAGGGAGACGGCGCGAACGAGTCTCCCTCGCCCCCCCCCCAGGTGGGGGCGCCACAGCTGCACCCTAGCCGAATGTCCTGCTCCTACGACACAGAGTTCCTTTTCTTTCACCCCAAGGGTCTCTTCCACTCTTGCAGGCTCGACGAAGGGCGGCTGCTGCAGGACCTCAAAATGGCGTCTGGGCCCCCTGGAAGGCGGGTCTAGGCCGCTAGAGTAACTTTGACCAGCAATGTAACTCGGGCGCTTGCCCACCGGGGCACGAGCCCCCACCTCCGACAGCATCTCCGCAGCCTTGAAGATTCTACAAAAGTCCCAGGAGCCCTCGGCCCCTGCAGGCTTCCGGTGAGGAACAACTGCCTTGATCGCTAGCGAAATAAGCATGACATAACCACTCCTTCTGTTAGCATGAATTCTTGAACTGCCGAAAAGGACTCTGGTCCAACTGCCGGTTGTAAGAAACATTTTTCCCTGATGCTACTTCCGGACTAACCCGGCCCCGCCCCAAAATGGCGCCGGTATCAATAGGAACTTACGAACACCTCGTGGTACTTTTAGCTAAAGAGACTCGATGTTCTGAAATATGTATATGATCCTTTGTACACTTGACGAAAAAGAGGGACGGTTCACTCGACGAACATGTAAAAGGGTCCCGTGAAAAATGTTTTTTTCAAATGTACAATTTTATTTTGATGTTTATTGTAGCCGATACATAACCTCGCTTACGACACACGCCCACGGTATACATATAGGAAAAGTTGATTGCAACTAGTCCAAATGTGCTTCCAATTATGAAATGAATGCCCCTTGATCCCTCAACTATCGATAGACATTTTACTTCCCTGCAAATGAATGAATAAGCCTTTCTAATATTCTTAATATTCCCAATACTGCAAAATCATCCCCTACTGTACGCACTTTAGCCATTGCCGTGTCCGGCCAAACCGAGATCATACTGTCATATCAACATGCTGAACGATTGTGCAAATAAAGGTTTTCCAAACTATGAACTGGGTATTGCATGCTTTTTGTAAAATGTGGGATCAGCGGGAGAGATTTTCTGTGCACCCTGCTCTGTTCTCTTTTTAAGGTTATCGAAAGATGGGTGCCCAGCCCCGGATGAAGGATCGAATCTGCGACACGATACCCTGCCCCCAAGTATGCGACTGACTCAAGAACTAACGCACGGGGAAGGACCTCGACTTCTGAGGACGGGTAAAGTGAAACGGTGTAAATGATAGAATGTTATAAGGGTATGGCACTAAAAGGTACTAGGGAGCAGAGTTGGCCGAAGAGCCGATATGCCTTAGAACATCACAACATTGGAAGGGGATTTAAGGACCCCGATAGCTAGATACGTCTACAAACTAGATACCTCGCCCTAAGCGCTTCTGATTTTCTTTAACGTTTTCCAATACACGGCCTATGATGTCACATTCGGCCCGTCTCCCTCATGAACTACCTATCGCTCGCCATTCTTGCCACACTACCCCACCCCTCCCCCGGCTTCGGAAACCAAGACCCCAGGGATTCTATCCCGAGGAGACAAGACGAGTATGAGGTAAGTAAAGAACTTTCGTGCCCATGCATTTGAAATGCGCGAATGTTGTCCCCCTCCCTTCCCCTCTTTTCCTCCCTCTGCAGGTTACATTGGAATCACGACTTAGGTATGGTGGAGATCCGAAGTTACGCCATGTCTGATGCACGAAGCGGACTAACGTTGCCAGATGGCACCTAAGCACACCCACAAACTACTCTTGTAGCGAAAGAGCCAAGAGATTGTATGATATGATAAAACACGGTCACCCCTGTGCCGTGTTGCGTGAATGGGCACGTGTCACGTATGTCTGAACCTGTGCCGTGTTGCGTGAATGGACACGTGTCACGTATGTCTGAATCTATGAGAAAATGTTTTTGTGCGACTGAGGCGCTGACTTGACTGGTCGGCGGACCGAGAGTGCGAGAAGTGCGATGCAATGGTGTCTTTTTTTCAATGCATGCCCCCTCTACCCTGCCTAATGCTCGTCCGTCCCAAACTGCATGCTTTCGAAATTCTAACACGGACCCGTAATGTCTTATGTTGTGTAGTGCGCTGAATAGCCTATCTTAATGCACGGCCACTCCCTATGTTGCACGTGTACTATTTAGCCACTTGTTGCACATCTCTCTCTTTCTCTCTCTCTCTTTCTCTCTCTCTCTCTCTCTCTCTCTCTCTCCCCCCTCCACACACTCACTCTTCCGAACGACTAGCACCAAAAATTGGCAAACCGCCACCCCTAGTACACCCCCCAATTGGCTCCAAATACCGCGGGTATTTGCAAAAATTTGTCTTAGATAAAATCACTTTGATGCCATGTTACTGCCTCTCCTTTCTACTAAATATTGATGAAACCTAGAATTGGCCAAACGGGAAAGGACAGGTAAGACGACTGAGGTTCTCTAATCTGGCCCATATTAAGGGAACTATATGTCAGTGGCTACTACGATAAAAATGCCTCAGGTAACGTGACCTTCCCCGTCCCGAACTATCTCAAATGCCCAAACAATAAAGGTGATCGAAGCATCCCCGAGCGCCCCCAGTTTAGTATCAGCTGACCCGGATGAGAGTTTTTTTAAAATGTCCCTCACCCCAGTTTGCTATGTTCCTAGTTGTTTTCTATAAGACCCCGGGCACCCCAAGGATGAATCAAATAGTTATCGCAAGCCCCCCCCCGTTTTTATGAAGCAGTCAGGTTGTAAGACACTACGTAGGAATTAGAATAATGTTCTGCAAAGGTTAAGATTAGACTGAAATGAAGGAATTGTCACACTGAACCCTGGTGAAGGAAAATGTTTAGCTAAAGGGTAGGACGCATTGATAGAAATGAAAAATGTTTAGCCTATGCTCGTTCCTCAGAAAGATACCCATCAGACCATGGTGATAGCACGTTGCACCTTTTTTTGAAAAATATAAAGTCCTGGAGAACTGTATAGCTTTGTAAGGCTCGTACTAGGAAGGTGGGTCTCTGTCAGAAGAACTGACGTAACTGTAATACACAAAATACAATGAAATAGGTACCAGATTTCGTACCACGACAATGAATGTAACGCCAACAAGCACCAAAGAAATAGTTGTAAAGGAAAGTTGTAGCAAACCCAGCAAGCCCATCATCAATTATTTATATGTTGGTTGTGAACCCCAATATAACGGATGTTTCTCGTTTGCTTGGAGCTGAGAGAGAAATAGACTTATGTAATTACCTTCCTCTGCCAATTCTCTAAAGACTGTCTTTTCGAACTCATTTAAGGGTACCGTTGTCGGAGGAAGGAGAGACCGGATGTGGGAGCACGTGGCCTGACTACAGATCATGGAACATCTGCGACATTGGCCGAGGCGAGACCGCGACAGAAAGGAGTTGCAGGACGAGGCACTGTTTCCGACAAAATGAGAGGAAAGGGCTGACCTGATGCCCCTGCTCAATGTTCAATGTGTGCCGAGAAGTCCCCGCTCTCTGAATTCGGTCATGAGCCCGCCTACCTGAAATTCTCCGCCCCCCTGGTCTGTTCCCGATTTGGCCCTGCTCCATCCCCCCTTTTTCTCCGACCTACCCTATGGACTACTTACACACACACTTCTTCCACCTGAACTTTTTGACAATTGACTCCAAAGGACACAGGGCGAAAAGGACCTTTTCGACCAGGAAAGCGAGGAAAAGGTCATGCCCTGCAACGCGGAGCTCGGAAGAGAGCTGGACTCATCGCTCCACCGTGCCAACAGAAGACGACAAAGAATGCCGAGAACTCACTAATAATGGTCCATGACAATAGGACCTCCCCTTCGAACAATGACACCCCTGATTATTGTTTTTAATACGTCTCATTTTCTCTCCCAGCCACCATTGTAATGAATTATGCTCCAACCAAATATGAACGGAACTACATATGTAACAACCTATCAGCTCACATTTTCGAATAACTATAAGCATGTATGAAATGTACTCAATGCTCTCACTACAGAATTGTTTTTTCCCGACATTGCATTACTATGACTTTCCTGTAAACGAGTTTTTCAATAGACCCGCCTCCTAAGACGAAAGATTTTAAACGTAATGTTTATAAGCTCCTTCACCTGGGTTCCTACTTTTACTTATGACCACCACGGTAGACATGGATAGGAACTAGGCCAGCAAGATGTCTTGGATATGTTAAAGGGAGGACTGTGGAAATTTAGTACGGTTTGGTAAACATTATCTGCGCCATCTTGCATTTTCCCCGGATGCCACACTTTTGTCGTGCGCACCTGCCATTTTAGGTGCCTCGATCAGAACCACCCTCTGCACGCCACTGACCCCCCAGCATAGCCCTTCACCCTCGCAAAGCCCGCACGCTGACAACCCCCCCCCCCGCTCTCGCATGCCTTGGGTCATAAACCCCTCTCCAGCGCAACTCTGCCTCAGAGCCCCATCCTGTTCCCGGCGCGACACCTCCCTTCATTCCTTTCATGGTCCCAGGCCCTTTGATGCAAAATTTTTCCTGTGCCCGTTTGTCTTCCTCGTTCCCAGGCCGACACCTAGCTCTGCCGATACTGTTTTTCGCCCCTCCCCGTACAGTAGAAAGCTTCCCTCATCAAAGGACCCCCGAGTTGATCAAAGCCCCCACCCTATGAGATCCGATCAAACCCCCACATTCCGTGAATCGGCGGAATGTCCAGCTGCGCGATAATCATCACCTATTGTGACCGGGGTTGGGACTTCAACTGTAAATGTGTGTGGGAACGGGCCTGAAGGGGAGATTCAGAGGATGTCCTTTCATACTTCAAAGCATTACAAGACTGTGTTACCTGCAATAAAATTCATTTAACTGTGTATAAGAGGCCAGGCCTCAGAGATGCGGTTAGAGCACCTCATGACGATACCTGCTGTCTGAACTGATGTGTTCTCCTCCAGAGAGAATAAACCTTGTTTCCTGCCTTCCCGTCTCCAGCGCCTGCCTCTTCATTGATTAATATTTGGTGGGTTAAAAAGGCGATACCGCCGGGCAAATATCGATTGTCCACTGACCTTAGATTTCACAATGGTGCTTTCTGCTCAGATTGTGCCTCCAATCCCACATTGATTTTTTAATTCTTTGCAGTTTAAAAAACACAATTCATGCTCAAAGTTAACTTTTTAAAACCATTCAACCTATTACATTTATTTCTCTAACTTGTGAATGTGGTCCATGTTCTCTTTTCCTCATCCCCATCACGATACTTTTTTTCCCCAAATCAGGTTCACTTCTTTATCCAGCCGACCCTTCCAAGGTCACCAAATCTATGAAGCGATTCTGCTTTTTCTCACATTCTCTCTATGTACAAGATACCTTGTATCATTTGAATGGACAGCAGGAGAGTCGGATATTTATGGTTAGTGGGGGTGGGGTTTTGAAGATTAACCTCATTTGACTAAGAGCCGGGGCATCTGGGAGGAAAAGTATTTTAAGGGGGATGAAGTTCACATCTCCTTGGTGAAATTTCTAGATCCTTATTTCATCCTTTCTGTGGATGCAGACTCAGTCGGAACAGAGGTCATAGTCCTCGCTCTGACTTTCAAAGGAACTTCAAATATGCTTGGCTTATTTGGCTTTGCCCGGCGGGGCTTGCCCGGCGGGGTGAGAATGGCGTTTGTCAGGCGTTCGTCAGGCGATCGAAAGGGGTGAGGCAATAGTTTATGGTTCTGTTAACGCGGGATTACTGGTTACTAGTTACCTTACCAGCTCCCAAACCAAGTCGACTGGATCGTTGGTACCTGTCATTGAGTAAAAGGCAATCTAACAATAGGTCAATCAATTAAGAACTTACACCACTCTAAATGACCACTGACCAGGATTAAGTTTTAAAGATTTAATATAAAGTCAAAGATAACTGAAGATACAAACTTCTTAAAATGAGATTCAGAAGGTAAACTGGTATCACTATGAACATAAACTCTTTGAACAATCTGAGTCTACAAAACAGAATAATAAGTACAAGCTCGAAAATCATAAGGGTTGCCAAAATGGATACAAGCTGCAACCTCAAAGTCATTACAGAAAAGAAATTCAGGTTAGTCTGTCCCTACACTATACTAAGTGACATCCCTACTGAACAAGATTTTTACCCCTCTAGGTGTCAGCCGTGGTGACTTCCTAAGAAGATCACGCACTTCTCTTTGTCTCTTCTCTGATAATGGGTCTCTCCTGATCAGTCTATCTGCCTACCCATCCGCTTCCTTAGGCTCCCAAAGTCATCTGCTCTACTCTCCTCCCGGGTCACTTTCCCTAATACCAAATCACATTTCCAATAGAAACGCCCCTTGGGACGCCCCTCACGTGGTACATCTTTGCGCGGTAAACTCCATGATGATACTCTTCAAGACCCTCGTTAAAGTTGACCTTGGTTCCCAGGCTTCTTCTCCAGTGCGCCGATACCCCCTGAAATTCCTGAAGACTCCTACAGGCCTGCGCCAAGCGCCACTGAACAAAGCCCCCTTTCATTCTAGCTGATTAGGACCCTCGCACCTGCATACAGTTCGTCCTGCAGTGGGCCTCAAATTCCAGACTTTACCATATCTATAAGCTATAAAGCACACGCGAATCTCTGCACTAGACGCCTCTCAACTTCTCTTCTAACGAGCACATGGCACATCAAAGGAGATGAACAAAGGGGGAGTGCAGGAGCGTCCTGCACTGTTTCCAATGGCACTCCAATCGGAGTATGAACTCCTGTATTGTTTTTTCTTTGCAAAATATTAGCAATGTAGAATGGACGTAATCAATAGTAATCCTTTTAGAAGTATATTTAATCAGAGAGTCACATATTACATCATAGTGACGATCTTGCAAGGTAGAAGTGAATTCCACTTTTTAATTACATCCGTACATCGGTACATCATCCCTATGCATTTCGGGCTAGGCCCTTCATCAGGGGATAGTGACTGATCGAATGTCAAGTGAGACAGCGCGCGACATGCGAGGCTGCCGGGGCAAAGAAAAAACAATACAGGAGTTCATACTCCGATTGGAGTGCCATTGGAAACAGTGCAGGACGCTCCTGCACTCCCCCTTTGTTCAATACAATTACCAGTCCCCTACCGGCCGGAAGGGACTATTTCCTGGCACCCGAAAAATACGAATTTTGTTTACACCATTCACATCAGTGAATATTTTCTACTACGAGTGCCGCCACTTCTCTACTGATTTTGACATCAAAGGAGATGACATTATCAGTTCAGGCCTACTTGATTTACATGAAGCGAGTCCCTGCACTCTAAAACATTAACTTGATTTAAACAGCATTCTTAACTAGCATACGTTTCTAAAACAACACATCTACAAAGCATATATTTCCATACTAAGTTTCGATAATACAATTTTGGAAGAACCACGTTAACCCCACCTCACATTATTTTAGCAGCACATTTAGATTTTCTGTGAATTGCCATGAGGCCTACACAATATACTGGTTTTCAGAGTTTTCACTTAACTCTTATATGATTCCTTTAACATGAGAACGTGAGGTTTTCATATTCATCCCAAACATTTCTACATTAATCTCACACAGTTATGATTATTGTTACTCTACTTAAACATTCTATACATTTCACTACTGAATGTAAGACACTCGTGTGCAAACATGTTTAAACTAACTACGTGCTTGTAAATATGGTGCACTTATACATTTTTTTTTCAGACTTGTGCTCTCTCAATCCCCCCTTTGATGACCTTCAGGGGTCATCACCATCAAGACACCATCACAAAAATGTAGAACCCTTCAAAGTGAAGTCGTGGCAGTGCCACCTCTTTTCATTGTCTCCAAAGCTTTCAAACTCTTGTATTGAGTGTCCTGCATCGCTATCAACTTTTTCTCCTGTTTTCTCATAGATCTCTGCAACCTATTTGCTCTATACCACTGATACAAACGCACCAATCCCCACAAAGTGATCACACAAATCACAATTATGATGATGGGTTTCAGTATGTACCAAATGATACCCTTTCCTAGGTTGGCAACCCAACCTCCAACTTTACCCATTCCGTGACCTACCTTTTCCCACACGTTGACCTTTGCCAGATCCTCAATTTCATGGTGAATTGCAGTGATGTTTCGTATATACTTCTCTAGAGGTTTTGAATTGTCCGGAATGTAAGTGCAGCATTCCTGGACCTTCAAAGCCTTACAGACTCCTCCCTCTTTAGCTAACAGAACGTCTAAAGCAAGTCGGTTCTGAAGAACCATTGCCCTAATCGATTGCATCTCACCTTCCACCAGCATCAATGATCTAGCAGTACTGGCAGATAGCCTATCTACGACTGTAGCTAACCTCCTGATCTTAATGTCATTCAATATCAATCCCAAAAATGGAAATAACAACCCCAAATACATCTCCAACCACTTCTTCAGCGGCCAGATCTCTTCTCCCCCTAGTTTGTTTTCCTCTCTTTGTTGTCTCTAAATCCTCAGCATGGTATATTTTGGGAAAGACAATCGCTAAATAGCATGAACCGTACCAATTGTCTGGTAACCTCACATAGGCATTCCTTCCACACACAAAATATACATTTGGTATGGCTTGCATTTCTTTCAAAAAATCTTTTGAGTAATACTCTAATTGGAAAGCATGTTCACAACTGACTTCCCCTACAAACAAATTCTCATAATAGGAGTAACTTCTGTGTATACATAGTTTCCCCCTTTTCTCTTTATCTAAGGCAATTGGACCTTTGCTACCCTTCCTTTGGTGTTCCCTTTCCTCTTTGGTCCAATCTGTCTCCCAATGTCCTGAAGCTTTCTGAATATTCTGCCTTCTGTATCGAGTATCCACCTGCCCTATAAACTTCTTCTCGATTTCTGATACCTGACAAGTCAGATTATTTCTTCGGGCATGTGATGTATCTATCGTTCTCCATGGAATAAACCATTTGTGTAATCTGTCTTCGCTCTTGTAATAATCCCACTTGTTTAAATGCTTGTAATTTGGAACCTCTGGTAATGTCGAGTCGAAATTCGAGAAATAATACTCGAATCCTTCTCGTCCATAGAATATGCTCAACAACAAACTACATGTGATTCCATATGTCAATGGAAGATGATGGTATCTTATACCCTCATCCACAGAAGCTGGTAACTGCATACAAACGTAACAATTCTTCGCCTCCGTGACATCAATGTACTCATAAAGTAATTTGGCATAAGCATTTGACCTGAAATTTCCCTGTGACTCGTCAGTGTGTAACCTTTTTATTTCTGCATCTAGCAACGTTTTGTCTTTATCATTGATGTTTCCCTTATAATTTACAGTAGTCGCTCTCTGTGTTGACACTCCCTTAACTTCTTTGTCTGCAGTTGCATCCCTCTCGTGTCCCACTATGTATGAGACAGTAACCACTAAAACTATCAGAGAAATCACTACTCCTAAAAGTGTGCCAACTATGCATTTTGCCCTGCGGTTCGGGTTGCCAGCCTCCATGTTCTCAAACAGTGTAGCTTTGGATGTTCTTCCAGCATTAACTTCTTCTTCTTTTCGACCAAAGTCTTTCTTTCACGCAATGTCTCTTTCTTTTGACTCTGAAAAGCTGACAATTTACTCCGCAAAGCAGTTTAAAGTCCTGTAGAAAACAGACAACCCTAGCCCTTCTCCATCCGCTAAAAGGAAACCCCTACCATTTTGTTTTCTTCCACTCGGCGCTAGGTTATCTTTGCATCAATTTTACAAAATTATTTTCAAAAAGTCTTTTAACAGTCTGAAGCTATAAATGGCTCAAGGAGTGACACTACGTCTTCATAGATATCCATCCGAAGAAACATTCCCTCAAGTTCTGGGCAATTCGTGCAACAGCATGGAAAGTCAACTGTCTCTAGGATTATTCTCCTTATTTCACTCTGGACTAGTGGACGGACGAAATTGAGAGTTAACGTCTTTTCAATTTCCACTCCTGGTACTATCAATTCTACATCCACAGTTACAAAGGGGTCCGTTCTAACCAAGATCACTTTCTTCACTTTCCCAGTTCTACGCCCCTTTGAAGACATTTACAATAAGGTATTAATCCACAACAATGAGCATTCCAAGAATTTCTACTACTCGCTCAAGCATTTCCAAACGAAGAAGAGTTCCCTCCAATATTGGATATCGTGAACAGCAAACTGGGAACTCAACTGTCTCTAAAATCAATTTTCTTATTCCGCTCAGGAGAGGAGGATGAACGATGTTGAGGGTCAGCAACCTTTCGGTCTCCGCTCCTGGCAGCAGGAACCTTATTTGCACTGTGATGATCGGGTCAGTTCTGACCAGGTCCACTTCCCTGATCCTCCCGGTTCTGTGTCCCCCAGACATCTGCAACGAGGTAGGTCCAATCGGGAGTAGAGTATCTTCTGCTAGGCACTCGCACCCTCCTTGATCTTCTAAGACCTTCCTCGGCTCTATCCTGGGTATCTTCTTCTGGATCTGAGTCTTCGGATATAGGAGCAAGTGTTTCTTCCTGAGCTGACCTTAAACTTAGCCTCCTTCTCCTTTCCGGCCAAGTGGCAGCTCCTAGCCTTATTCTCCTATTCCTCGTCCTCTCACTTGGCTCTTGATCGCTCTGATACGGATCTGAGTCTGAGTCGTATTCACTACTGCTCTCTCCTTCAGTTGCGTCCTCAGTCTCACTGCCGTTCTGTCTTCTCTCTTCGTCTGGATCCAATGCGTTCCCAACTTCTTCCGACACCCCCTCAGCTGTTTCGATCCCTTCTTGTGACTCTTCTTCCACTTCTGGACTTTCGTCTGGGATAGGAGCTGTTTCTTCTAGAGGTGCTGGAACTCTTCGAGTATGGGATGCATGGATCCAATTTGGCAGCCCCCCGCACTTCACCGCGGTGTTAGTGATCAGGATTACCTGAAAGGGCCCACGCCAGCGAACATCCAGGCAGTTCTTCCGGACGTGCTTCTTGACCAACACCCAATCACCTGGGTTCAGGTCATGACACAGATTCCTTGATGCTGGAACTTCAGCCGCATGCACCTGAAGGGACACAGAATGGATGGCGTCAGACAGTCCTTTACAATAATCCAAGATCAGATCATCTGTAATATTCAATAGGGCAGCAGTTGGAACTGTGGGAAGTCTCATGGCCCTCCCCATCAGAATCTCGTGTGGGGAGAGACCTGTCCTCCTGTCAGGTGTGCTGCGCATGCTCATGAGCACTAAAGGAAGAGCATCTGGCCAACTCAAAGATGTGGATGACACTACTTTAGCCAACCTATTCTTCAAAGTGCCGTTCACTTGTTCCACAATTCCTGAGGCTTCTGGTCGATAACTACAATGCAGTTTCTGATCAATCTTTAGTGTGGAACACAACATCTTCACTATTTCGCTGTTAAAATGTTTTCCTCTGTCCGATTCCAGAGAGGCAGGCACCCCGAAGCGCGGTATCAACTCCCTGAGTAACAATTTAGCCACTGTGAGTGTATCGCACCTACGTGTAGGGTACGCTTCAACCCATCTGGAAAATACGCATACAATCACCAACACATACCTAAGGCGGTTAACTCTTGGCATTTCAATGAAATCTAGTTGCATTTTATTGAAAGGCCCCCCCGACCTCCCAATGTGACTCAGTGTGACTGGTGTACGTTTGCCTACGTTCAGCTGTTGGCAAGTAACACATCGCTTGCATACTGATTCTGCTGCTATTCTGAATTTCGGGCAATACCAAGTCTGCCTAAAAACTCTCAGCATAGCATCTCTTCCTAGATGTACTGGACCATGTATTTCTCTTGCCATGGGATTAGCTAATTCTTCAGGTAACACAGCCCTCCCATCTGCTGAAACCCAAAAATCCATTTCACTTCGCACACAACCTGCTGTTTCCCATGCCTTTTTCTCAGTTTCTGGTGCGTTCTCCTGCATTACCCTTAAATCTTCCCAGGTATCCACTGTCTCTAACATCATGCTCAATTCTGTCTTTTCTTCAGTACCATCAATTTCCACTTTTGAGAAAGAATAATTTTGTTCTGCACAGTAGCGTGCGACCTCATCAGCGTACCTGTTGCCCTGTGATACAAAGTCTGTATTCTTGGTGTGAGCTACACATTTCACTATGGCAATGGCAACAGGACCTTGCAATGCTTCTAACAACAATCGTACAAATTCTCCATTTCGAATGGGCGAACCAGAGGAGGTCATGTAACCTCTCTGAGACCACAACTGCCCGAAATCATGAACCACACCGAAACCATATTGACTGTCAGTGTATATGGTGACTTTCTTTCCGTTTCCTGCTATGCAGGCACGTGTTAGGGCAATAATTTCTGCTACCTGTGCGGAATGTACTCCTTCCAGGCAAGCGGCTTCCACAACTCCAGTAATGGTACAAACAGCATAAGCTGTCTCAACCGACCAGTATCGTCTCTTAAACATGAGCCATCAACAAAATAAATCTCATCGGGGTCAGACAATGGCTCATCCACAATATCTGGTCTGGGTTTCGTGCATAGTTCAGTCACATCAAGGCAATCGTGGTCTTCACATCCTTCGCCTTCTATTACAGTAGGTAATGGCATCAAAGTAGCAGGATTCAAGACAGAGCATCTCCTGAGAGTCACGTTCTCTGCGGCAAGAATAACTTGCTCGTAGCGCGTGAGCCTACTATTGGTCAGATGCTGCGTCTTCGTCCTGGTCATTAATAATTCAACTGAATGTGGTACATACACCACTACTGGATGCCCCATCACAATACTCTCGCTCCTTTCAATGCTGACACCCGTTGCAGCAACGGATTTGAGACATCCGGGCAACGCTGCGGCTACTGGATCTAATGTAGCCGAAAAATATGCAACTGGTCTACGGGCATTTCCGTGGGTCTGTGCCAAGACTGACAAAGCACATCCCTCTCTCTCACAGCAATAGAGTGAAAATGATTTCTCGTAATCGGGCATTCCCAGAGCCGGAGCACGACATAAATCGTCTCTCAGCTGCAGGAACGCCACCAGACATTCTTCGTCCCATGGTACCGGATCACTCGCCTCCTTGTGCGTCAGCTTCTGTAAGGGCTTTGCTTTCAGTGAAAAGTTAACTATCCACTGTCGGCAGTAACCCACCATTCCTAGGAACATTCTAACTTCTCTCTGTGTTGTAGGCGCATTCATCTTCATTATCGCCTCAATCCTCTCTGGGGACACCTTGCGTTTTCCTTTTTCTAACCGGTGTCCCAAATACTGCACTTCAGTCAGACAATACTGTAACTTGCTCGGAGATACCTTATGTCCATTTTCAGCTAAATGGTTCAGTAAGGCAATTGAATCTGCTTTACAGGCTTCCTCTGTCTCTGACGCAACAAGTAGGTCATCTATGTACTGGACCAGAACCGAGTTATGGGGCAGTACTAGATTTTCGAGATTCTTTTTCAACAACTGGTTGAAGATAGATGGGCTATCTGTGAATCCTTGTGGGATTCGACACCATGTTAAAACGCGATCTTCCATTTTAAAAGCGAAAAGATACCTGCTCTCCTCATCCAATGGGATTGAAAAGAAAGCCTGACAAAGATCTATCACTGTAAACCATTCTGCTTGACATGGTATTTGAAACAGTATCACTGATGGATTCGGTACCACGGGACAGCATGAAACGACTATGTTGTTAATTTTTCGTAAATCCTGCACTATCCTGAATTTCCCACTAGGTTTCTGCAAACCCATAATCGGGGAGTTACAAGGACTACCCACGATTTCTTTCAGTATGCCCTGTTGAATCATTGACTCAATCACAGGTTTTATTCCTGCAATCGTTTCCTGGGACAATTTATATTGAGGCGTTCTTGGAAACTCGGCATTTGGTTTTACCAGTATTTTTACCGGTTCTACCCCTTTAATCAATCCTATTTCTTCTCCTGTGAAATCCCATACCTCTGACGCCACTGCATCTCTTAAGTCTTGGGGAAGATCTTCTACTGTCAGAGTAGGATATAATTCTACACAGGATTTTGAATTGGTCACCTGGAAAGTGGCATCATTGTCCGTAGTCTGTACTTCCACTCCTTGCGGGGTGCAGTATATGGTGCAGTTCAATTTGCACAACAAATCCCTTCCTAACAGACATACCGGACTCGAGTCACAAACCACAAACTGATGCACGTTCACATGGTTTCCTATCTTCACAGACACTGGTTCTGTCAAGGGACTAGTCATTCTTTTATTTGCAACTCCTACCACCTGAATGGTTTCCCCTGACATCGGCAAGTCTGGAACCAACGCTGATCTCAGAGTTGATCGAGTAGCTCCAGTATCCACTAAGAACGTTGTAGGACACCCTGCCACTTCTGCCTCCACAAACGGTCCTCTCTGATCCACTTCTAGGACTGCCCCGAGGGTGCAGTCCTCCTCACTACTCACACGCTGTCCTGTCAATGGATCAATATAATAACACTTTTCTTCCTCGATAAAGAGAGGCATTTGTTTAAAGACCTTTCCCCCTGCTGATATTTTCGGTGGTTGTGGGAACTGGGCTCGTGGAGCCGAAGTCCCCCCTTTGGCCCCCTTGCTTCCTGTAACTGATACCTTTGGAGCTGGAACCTCCTGAACCTGTTCTTCAACTTCTAGTTCTCCATTTTCAGGGTTAAAGGGACACTCGCGTCGCCAATGTCCCACCTGGTGACACTGGTGACACTTTGTCGTTTTCTTTAAAGTGGCAAAGTCTACCCTAGGTCTCTGACCTTCTTCATTATCCTTGCTCTGGCCACTTGACTTCCGTCCCATTGTCCCCATTCCCTGTTTCTGCTGTCCGCCCTTCCCGGCTGACTGCATTTGCACCACCATTAATTTCTCCTTTAAATTCTTAGCTTTGGAATCTATCTCGTCACTACAGTATCTCGCATAACGTAGGATCTCGTCTAGTGGTTTGTTTTGCCAACAAATTAAATGTTGCTGAATCATCAAACAAATATCAGGTCTCAACCCCAAAACGAACTTAGACACAAACTGTCCTATATCTTTGGGATCCATTACATCGAGTCCACTGTATTGCTTGAATGTTTTCAACAACCTTTCATAAAACTCATGAACGGTCTCTTTCGGTTCTTGTCTAGTTCGGTCTATTTTCACCCAATCTATATCCTGTGGTGGTACCTTATCTTTCAGCCAAGCTATTACCCTTTCATACTTTTGCATGACAATCTCAGACGGTCCATTAGTTCGTGCATCCCTCACTGGTTCAGTGTTTGGCCATTCGACACTCGTTTTGCACGGGGTCCACAAATCAGATGGGACCACAATGTCAAACAACGTTTTCAAATCAATCCACAATACTTTCGAAATCTTTACAAACCTTTCTACCTGCTTATACCACTCTACTGGATTGTCCCTTAACTTCGGAAATGAGTTGGTAAATGCAGCTAAGTCTCCTCTACTCCAAGGCACATGTACATAATTTCCGTTTGATACTTCTCGCAAAGGGAATGCCTCCATCTGCATTACCCTTCTCTCTGGGGTCATCACACTGGTACTCCGCCTAACAGAGCCCTTTTTCGACCACCTTTCTTCCCATTTGTCCAGTTCTCTCCACACTCTTATTCCTGATACCAATTCTCCTATGTGTGTTTTCAATCCAGTAGTCCTCTTCTCATCTAGGTCTTGGTCTGAGTATTGTAATCTGTGGTTACTCTGCAATGCCCTTGTCCTAGATAAATCTACAGCATACCTGTCTGCCAACTTAGTCAGTTTCTCATGAATCGCTCTAGCTTTTCTAGTAGTATCCTTCGCTATGAACAGTAGCTCATCTTGCTCATACAGGTCAATCCTTTCTAAAGGCACCGTCCCTTCTATAATCTCGTCTAGATCAGATTTTAGACTGGAGACATCAAGCCTTTTAACCTTTATCGCAGCCTTTAGCACCTCAGCTCCAGATGCTCCTTCCACATCCCGCCCGTCCCAGCTCCTAGTCCTGCGCCTAGGCACCGGTGAATTAGCGGGAGTCCTCCCCTGTTCCCATCTCTCCAGATCCCATGCCTTTCCATCCTCTCGGGGTGGGTAGTGAAACACTCCTTCGCGCCTCATAGCCCCGCGTTCCCCATCCTGTCTAGTTTCACGGGATACCTGGTAAGATATTCCGTTACTCCCTTTTTCTTCTGGAGAAGTGTGGCTCACTGGTTAGAGGAGGCAGACCTGGAAGCAGAGGTCAGCCCGGGACCAGGGTTCAATTCCCGGCTCGGCGGGGTCTTGAGTCCTAAAATGTCCATGGACATGACAATTCTCGCTCCGGTGCCTACTCGATTCACGGGTTCACACTCTGCGACTCTGGGCAATAGCTTGCTTAATCTCCACAATGGCCCCTCGTGGTGGGATGCCTGGCTTTCACCTTGCGGATACCCTGCCGGGGTTATCTCACAGGGGAATACCAGGACGGGTTCCCTAAGCAAGCGCTTAGAAACCGCTCGGTGATTTGCGCTATATAAATTCCTGTACATTTACATTTACATTCTTCATGCATCTGTGACCTCCGATCACTCGATGTATGACGTGACCGTTCACTGTTCCCTCTTTGCCAGTGATATACATTTTCCCCAGGTGCATGTGAAGGATGAGTGCACCTAAACCTATCCCTGTACTCCTGCGTTCTTTGGTCTCCCTCTGTTTGCATGAGGCGAGACACCTCCTCACACTCCGTACTCCTACCATTCTGCTCCTGCTGTTCCCTCCCATTCATTGGACAGGTAACTCCTCTGTTCTCCTGACTTTGACCTTCTCGGCCCTGACTGCTCTCGCTGGCCCCACAATGAGATACAGTCCCGTTGCCCCTGGTTTCCCACTCTGATTCTATTCTTGTCCTGTTACTCGGGGATACTGCGGACCCGTCCCACTCCCTCAAATCAGCTCTTAATTCTGAATAGGGCCTAGGCCGCGGTCCCCTTAGATCCATTGGTCCTCTCGGACCTCCCTGTCCTGAATTGGGACCGACAGTTGTGTCTAATGGGGTATTCCACGTTACCGATCCTGGCAATTGTTTCCATGCATTTGTCACATTATTCCTCCTTTCCATCTCAATCGTTTCTCTATCTGATCGCCTCTGTTCTTCCTCTCTATCTCTCTCAGGGTTATAGATCGATACTATGGGTCCTATGGTAACAGGCACTTGGAGAGCATCTGGCAATCCAACAGACTCAACCCTTTCGGTGGTTGGCGTTTTCTGCACCACAAACGTTCCCACTACACTCTGTACAGTGTTGTTTTGAGGTATTTCTCCGCCTTTAATAGATGACCATTCCGATATAGGGAGTGGTGTATACCCCTCTATGGCATTCCCTTCTTCCCTTGCGAGCCCCCTATCTTCTATCACCCCCACCCTTGGAGGTGGTCTATCCATTAGCAATCTGTTTATCAGATTGTCTTCTGACTCGCTTTCCTCGTCTTCCTCCATGAGGTTTCCTCCTCCTGCCACCTCCCTCATCGGATAAATTTTTTCTACCTCGATGGCCTGTACCCTCCACCGCTTTGCTTCCTCATCCCATTTAGAATCTCGCACTGCTCTTACCGATCGCGTCAGTCTTTGTTGACGCCTGTTCAAATTTCTGTCGTGTGCAGCCCTAATCCATGCATTAAGGGCCTCAAACTGTGTTGGTCTGGGCGAGGGTTTCAATGAGGACATAGTTGCTTTTAGCTGATGTAACACCTCTAACTTAAACGTCCCGTACTTCGGGAACTGCATTTCCTCATTCCCTTCCGTAAGCTTATTCCAAGCCCCAATCCATAATATGGTATGCAGCCCCACATTCGTTCCCATATAATGAGCTGGTGTACCCTCCGGCGGAGCCTCTTCCCCGTAATAATGTTCACTTCTTTTTCTTTTAAAAATCCCTTTCAAACACTTAAAACACTTCATGATTTCTCTTTTCTCTGCGTTTGTTTACTTCCTGATGACAATCCACCAATCTCAGCGTGGTTCTCACTAACTGGCCTATCCGTACGCGGCTTTCCTCCGACGTCACTCTAGCCGCCCAACCAGAGCGCGGCTCTAGCTAACGTCACACCAACCGCTCAATCACAGCGCGGCTCTAGCCGACGTCACCCGTCCCCCTTCGCAGCAGTTCCCCTCCTTTCTCAGCTCGTCTCCTCGGTCATGCACGCGTCCCATTCATACTCTGAAAAATGATTACTTCCGTCCAAGCGATCACCTTTCTTGACTGTACGCCCACAGTCTTTTCTGTAGTTGTCACCTTAACTTGACGAAGTGTCTTTCCGATTACTTCCAGACAATCGCCTTCACTGATAGGTTTCTCACACACAGTAACTTTCGACCAGCGTCCGTTACTCATACACTCACTCTAACACTCCCCCTATCTCGGTCCCACGGCGGTCAATGGTACCTCGTGACCTCCGTACTATGGTTGACAACTACCCTGGATGTTCGATACACCCAAAACCACTTAAGCTCTGGCCTGAACTTAAGATTTCAGCAGTTCACCCGTTTACCAGGTAACCAGTTTTACCAGGTTGCGCGCGCTCACAACCTTCTCTCATTCACAATACAGGCATTCAACTCCGCAAGACATTACAATACGAATACAACACAAAACACCGCAATCTGTTCACGCATGACCCTTGTTATACTCACTCTCCTCCGATACTGCTGCTTTTCTCGCACCGTCTGCACCTTCGGCGTACGATTCTTCCGCTGCTCTTCTCTCGATGTCTAGGGGCCTTGGGGTAAACTAACCTCTCTAGATTACCTTCCTCAAGAAGATAACCATCCTCTGCTACCAACTGTTAACGCTGGATTACTGGTTACTAGTTACCTTACCAGCTCCCAAACCAAGTCGACTGGATCGTTGGTACCTGTCATTGAGTAAAAGGCAATCTAACAATAGGTCAATCAATTAAGAACTTACACCATTCTAAATGACCACTGACCAGGATTAAGTTTTAAAGATTTAATATAAAGTCAAAGATAACTGAAGATACAAACTTCTTAAAATGAGATTCAGAAGGTAAACTGGTATCACTATGAACATAAACTCTTTGAACAATCTGAGTCTACAAAACAGAATAATAAGTACAAGCTCGAAAATCATAAGGGTTGCCAAAATGGATACAAGCTGCAACCTCAAAGTCATTACAGAAAAGAAATTCAGGTTAGTCTGTCCCTACACTATACTAAGTGACATCCCTACTGAACAAGATTTTTACCCCTCTAGGTGTCAGCCGTGGTGACTTCCTAAGAAGATCACGCACTTCTCTTTGTCTCTTCTCTGATAATGGGTCTCTCCTGATCAGTCTATCTGCCTACCCATCCGCTTCCTTAGGCTCCCAAAGTCATCTGCTCTACTCTCCTCCCGGGTCACTTTCCCTAATACCAAATCACATTTCCAATAGAAACGCCCCTTGGGACGCCCCTCACGTGGTACATCTTTGCGCGGTAAACTCCATGATGATACTCTTCAAGACCCTCGTTAAAGTTGACCTTGGTTCCCAGGCTTCTTCTCCAGTGCGCCGATACCCCCTGAAATTCCTGAAGACTCCTACAGGCCTGCGCCAAGCGCCACTGAACAAATCCCCCTTTCATTCTAGCTGATTAGGACCCTCGCACCTGCATACAGTTCGTCCTGCAGTGGGCCTCAAATTCCAGACTTTACCATATCTATAAGCTATAAAGCACACGCGAATCTCTGCACTAGACGCCTCTCAACTTCTCTTCTAACGAGCACATGGCACATCAAAGGAGATGACATTATCAGTTCAGGCCTACTTGATTTACATGAAGCGAGTCCCTGCACTCTAAAACATTAACTTGATTTAAACAGCATTCTTAACTAGCATACGTTTCTAAAACAACACATCTACAAAGCATATATTTCCATACTAAGTTTCGATAATACAATTTTGGAAGAACCACGTTAACCCCACCTCACATTATTTTAGCAGCACATTTAGATTTTCTGTGAATTGCCATGAGGCCTACACAATATACTGGTTTTCAGAGTTTTCACTTAACTCTTATATGATTCCTTTAACATGAGAACGTGAGGTTTTCATATTCATCCCAAACATTTCTACATTAATCTCACACAGTTATGATTATTGTTACTCTACTTAAACATTCTATACATTTCACTACTGAATGTAAGACACTCGTGTGCAAACATGTTTAAACTAACTACGTGCTTGTAAATATGGTGCACTTATACATTTTTTTTTCAGACTTGTGCTCTCTCAGTTCAATGGTTTTCATGAAGTCTTCTTGATACGATGAAAGCAGGAAAGGGAAGCTTGTCAATAAGCAAACTTAAGACAAGGTGTGACTCCTAGAAAGAATGACTTGGAAACAACATACAGAAACTCACATATAAAAAGGCCCTGATGAGGCTTGAACTCATGACCCCTGGTTTACAAGACCAGTGCTCTGCCACTGAGCTACAAGGCCAGCCTGCCTGCAGTATGTAAATCGCTTCATGTATTCTTACTGCGGTATGAAGATATCTATGATTTTGAGACTCTGTATGGAAATGCAGTTGCATTTGAATGTCTACATGCGTGCACAAATTGAAGAGCATGCTTAAGACACTTTTCTTGGAAGTAGGAAAAACTCCATTTTGATTTGAGAACATAAGAGTATTCACATTTATGACCATACTGATAGCTCTAGTTAGTATGTCCGCAATCAGTGACAGATAAAGAACTCACTTATTAGAAGTGATCTGTCTCTGTGGGGCAGACATATGTCAACAGTCATACACTTGAGATGGCTGAAACTTTAGGAGTAAGAGCTGCTTTCTTATCAGTCTATCTATCCAAACTGGTTAGAAGGCCAGGAGTGAGGGAAAGGCAATCCTCTGGACACTTCATGAAAGATCTAATTTCAATTAAGCACAAAACACTTCCCTTAATTTGACATAATTGCCAAAATGGAATAGTCAGTTGGGCCCTTCTAGTGGATTATGGCTGTGTCTTGAAAGAGAGTGTAATTGTACTACGAGACATGCCCACCTTCAAAAGAGTGTCTGATGGCATTCCGACGAAGGTGGGATTCGAACCCACGCGTGCAGAGCACAATGGATTAGCAGTCCATCGCCTTAACCACTCGGCCACCTCGTCTGCCTTAGGTGACTATGTTTCATTTTTTAGGAAATTCTTACTATGTGCTAATTACAAATAATCATAAGTTTCTCCTAGACTGTGTCAGAACTGGCAAATGTATGTGGTGTTCAATAGACAGAGCACATGATATAGCAGAATTATCAAATCTGTTCCATTAGGACTGTAGTTTTTAATAGTCATGATAACATGCTAGCATGTGAGTCGATCTTGCACAGTGAATAAGGGAGCAGTGCCAGTATCTACTTGGTCAGCTCTAGATGGCTCAACTGGGGAGATATGAGAACAGTGATCTCCAGTGGCGCAATCGGTTAGCGCGCGGTATTTATACAGCAGTACTTGCATTGAGGCATGCCGAGGTTGTGAGTTCGAGCCTCACCTGGAGTAGCTTACTGGTTTTTCATAAACCATTTCACTAAAAGTAAAGATTAAACTCGGGGTAAAGACGGCCCTTGCTAGAGAGTCTTTACTTCTTTTCAGGATCTGCGTGTCCGACTCTTCCAGGTGCAAATATCACAATCCTATTCGATGCTCCTTATAAACATTCCATGATGTGCCGTCTTGCATAGCATGCAAACACCACATCAGTGCATTTAAAAATACTTTTGTAGAATAATAAATATGATGAAAACATTGTTGTCACGGGATAACCATATACTCAGGAGCTGCAAACAGTGCTGTATCAGCTACTTACAATACAATTTAACTGAAAGACATATCAAAGGAAGAGCGTCATCATATTAATGTTTCTAGTCAACATAAGAGTTGCACCATAGCAGTTTATGGTGCATTCTGCTCAGATTGTGCCTCCAATCCCACATTGATTTTTTAATTCTTTGCAGTTTAAAAAACACAAATCATGCTCAAAGTTAACTTTTTAAAACCATTCAACCTATTACATTTATTTCTCTAACTTGTGAATGTGGTCCATGTTCTCTTTTCCTCATCCCCATCATGATACTTTTTTTCCCCAAATCAGGTTCACTTCTTTATCCAGCCGACCCTTCCAAGGTCACCAAATCTATGAAGCGATTCTGCTTTTTCTCACATTCTCTCTATGTACAAGATACCTTGTATCATTTGAATGAACAGCAGGAGAGTCGGATATTTATGGTTAGTGGGGGTGGGGTTTTGAAGATTAACCTCATTTGACTAAGAGCCGGGGCATCTGGGAGGAAAAGTATTTCACATCTCCTTGGTGAAATTTCTAGATCCTTATTTCATCCTTTCTGTGGATGCAGACTCAGTCGGAACAGAGGTCATAGTCCTCGCTCTGACTTTCAAAGGAACTTCAAATATGCTTGGCTTATTTGGCTTTGCCCGGCAGGGCTTGCCCGGCGGGGTGAGAATGGCGTTTGTCAGGCGTTCGTCAGGCGATCGAAAGGGGTGAGGCAATAGTTTATGGTTCAATGGTTTTCATGAAGTCTTCTTGATACGATGAAAGCAGGAAAGGGAAGCTTGTCAATAAGCAAACTTAAGACAATGTGTGACTCCTAGAAAGAATGACTTGGAAACAACATACAGAAACTCACATATAAAAAGGCCCTGATGAGGCTTGAACTCATGACCCCTGGTTTACAAGACCAGTGCTCTGCCACTGAGCTACAAGGCCTGCCTGCCTGCAGTATGTAAATCGCTTCATGTATTCTTACTGCGGTATGAAGATATCTATGATTTTGAGACTCTGTATGGAAATGCAGTTGCATTTGAATGTCTACATGCATGCACAAATTGAAGAGCATGCTTAAGACACTTTTCTTGGAAGTAGGAAAAACTCCATTTTGATTTGAGAACATAAGAGTATTCACATTTATGACCATACTGATAGCTCTAGTTAGTATGTCCGCAATCAGTGACAGATAGAGAACTCACTTATTAGAAGTGATCTGTCTCTGTGGGGCAGACATATGTCAACAGTCATACACTTGAGATGGCAGAAACTTTAGGAGTAAGAGCTGCTTTCTTATTAGTCTATCTATCCAAACTGGTTAGAAGGCCAAGAGTGAGGGAAAGGCAATCCTCTGGACACTTCATGAAAGATCTAATTTCAATTAAGCACAAAACACTTCCCTTAATTTGACATAATTGCCAAAATGGAATAGTCATTTGGGCCCTTCTAGTGGATTATGGCTGTGTCTTGAAAGAGAGTGTAATTGTACTACGAGACATGCCCACCTTCAAAAGAGTGTCTGATGGCGTTCCGACAAAGGTGGGATTCGAACCCATGCGTGCAGAGCACAATGGATTAGCAGTCCATCGCCTTAACCACTCGGCCACCTCGTCTGCCTTATGTGACTATGTTTCATTTTTTAGGAAATTCTTACTATGTGCTAATTACAAATAATCATAAGTTTCTCCTAGACTGTGTCAGAACTGGCAAATGTATGTGGTGTTCAATAGACAGAGCACATGATATAGCAGAATTATCAAATCTGTTCCATTAGGACTGTAGTTTTTAATAGTCATGATAACATGCTAGCATGTGAGTCGATCTTGCACAGTGAATAAGGGAGCAGTGCCAGTATCTACTTGGTCAGCTCTAGATGGCTCAACTGGGGAGACATGAGAACAGTGAGCTCCAGTGGCGCAATCTGTTAGCGCGCGGTACTTATACAGCAGTACTTGCATTGAGGCATCCCGAGGTTGTGAGACCGAGACTCACCTGGAGCAGCTTACTGGTTTTTCATAAACCATTTCACTAAAAGTAAAGATTAAACTCAGGGTGAAGACGGCCCTTGCTAGAGAGTCTTTACTTCTTTTCAGGATCTGCGTGTCCGACTCTTCCAGGTGCAAATATCACAATCCTATTCGATGCTCCTTATAAACATTCCATGATGTGCCGTCTTGCATAGCATGCAAACACCACATCAGTGCATTTAAAAATACTTTTGTAGAATAATAAATATGATGAAAACATTGTTGTCACGGGATAACCATATACTCAGGAGCTGCAAACAGTGCTGTATCAGCTACTTACAATACAATTTAACTGAAAGACATATCAAAGGAAGAGCGTCATCATATTAATGTTTCTAGTCAACATAAGAGTTGCACCATAGCAGTTTATGGTGCATTCTGCTCAGATTGTGCCTCCAATCCCACATTGATTTTTTAATTCTTTGCAGTTTAAAAAACACAAATCATGCTCAAAGTTAACTTTTTAAAACCATTCAACCTATTACATTTATTTCTCTAACTTGTGAATGTGGTCCATGTTCTCTTTTCCTCATCCCCATCATGATACTTTTTTTCCCCAAATCAGGTTCACTTCTTTATCCAGCCGACCCTTCCAAGGTCACCAAATCTATGAAGCGATTCTGCTTTTTCTCACATTCTCTCTATGTACAAGATACCTTGTATCATTTGAATGAACAGCAGGAGAGTCGGATATTTATGGTTAGTGGGGGTGGGGTTTTGAAGATTAACCTCATTTGACTAAGAGCCGGGGCATCTGGGAGGAAAAGTATTTCACATCTCCTTGGTGAAATTTCTAGATCCTTATTTCATCCTTTCTGTGGATGCAGACTCAGTCGGAACAGAGGTCATAGTCCTCGCTCTGACTTTCAAAGGAACTTCAAATATGCTTGGCTTATTTGGCTTTGCCCGGCAGGGCTTGCCCGGCGGGGTGAGAATGGCGTTTGTCAGGCGTTCGTCAGGCGATCGAAAGGGGTGAGGCAATAGTTTATGGTTCAATGGTTTTCATGAAGTCTTCTTGATACGATGAAAGCAGGAAAGGGAAGCTTGTCAATAAGCAAACTTAAGACAATGTGTGACTCCTAGAAAGAATGACTTGGAAACAACATACAGAAACTCACATATAAAAAGGCCCTGATGAGGCTTGAACTCATGACCCCTGGTTTACAAGACCAGTGCTCTGCCACTGAGCTACAAGGCCTGCCTGCCTGCAGTATGTAAATCGCTTCATGTATTCTTACTGCGGTATGAAGATATCTATGATTTTGAGACTCTGTATGGAAATGCAGTTGCATTTGAATGTCTACATGCATGCACAAATTGAAGAGCATGCTTAAGACACTTTTCTTGGAAGTAGGAAAAACTCCATTTTGATTTGAGAACATAAGAGTATTCACATTTATGACCATACTGATAGCTCTAGTTAGTATGTCCGCAATCAGTGACAGATAGAGAACTCACTTATTAGAAGTGATCTGTCTCTGTGGGGCAGACATATGTCAACAGTCATACACTTGAGATGGCAGAAACTTTAGGAGTAAGAGCTGCTTTCTTATTAGTCTATCTATCCAAACTGGTTAGAAGGCCAAGAGTGAGGGAAAGGCAATCCTCTGGACACTTCATGAAAGATCTAATTTCAATTAAGCACAAAACACTTCCCTTAATTTGACATAATTGCCAAAATGGAATAGTCATTTGGGCCCTTCTAGTGGATTATGGCTGTGTCTTGAAAGAGAGTGTAATTGTACTACGAGACATGCCCACCTTCAAAAGAGTGTCTGATGGCGTTCCGACAAAGGTGGGATTCGAACCCATGCGTGCAGAGCACAATGGATTAGCAGTCCATCGCCTTAACCACTCGGCCACCTCGTCTGCCTTATGTGACTATGTTTCATTTTTTAGGAAATTCTTACTATGTGCTAATTACAAATAATCATAAGTTTCTCCTAGACTGTGTCAGAACTGGCAAATGTATGTGGTGTTCAATAGACAGAGCACATGATATAGCAGAATTATCAAATCTGTTCCATTAGGACTGTAGTTTTTAATAGTCATGATAACATGCTAGCATGTGAGTCGATCTTGCACAGTGAATAAGGGAGCAGTGCCAGTATCTACTTGGTCAGCTCTAGATGGCTCAACTGGGGAGACATGAGAACAGTGAGCTCCAGTGGCGCAATCTGTTAGCGCGCGGTACTTATACAGCAGTACTTGCATTGAGGCATCCCGAGGTTGTGAGACCGAGCCTCACCTGGAGCAGCTTACTGGTTTTTCATAAACCATTTCACTAAAAGTAAAGATTAAACTCAGGGTGAAGACGGCCCTTGCTAGAGAGTCTTTACTTCTTTTCAGGATCTGCGTGTCCGACTCTTCCAGGTGCAAATATCACAATCCTATTCGATGCTCCTTATAAACATTCCATGATGTGCCGTCTTGCATAGCATGCAAACACCACATCAGTGCATTTAAAAATACTTTTGTAGAATAATAAATATGATGAAAATATTGTTGTCACGGGATAACCATATACTGAGGAGCTGCAAACAGTGCTGTATCAGCTACTTACAATACAATTTAACTGAAAGACATATCAAAGGAAGAGCGTCATCATATTAATGTTTCTGGTCAACATAAGAGTTGCACCATAGCAGCTTATGGTGCTTTCTGCTCAGATTGTGCCTCCAATCCCACATTGATTTTTTAATTCTTTGCAGTTTAAAAAACACAATTCATGCTCAACGTTAACTTTTTAAAACCATTCAACCTATTACATTTATTTCTCTAACTTGTGAATGTGGTCCATGTTCTCTTTTCCTCATCCCCATCATGATACTTTTTTTCCCCAAATCAGGTTCACTTCTTTATCCAGCCCACCCTTCCAAGGTCACCAAATCTATGAAGCGATTCTGCTTTTTCTCACATTCTCTCTATGTACAAGATACCTTGTATCATTTGAATGGACAGCAGGAGAGTCGGATATTTATGGTTAGTGGGGGTGGGGTTTTAAAGATTAACCTCATTTGACTAAGAGCCGGGGCATCTGGGAGGAAAAGTATTTTAAGGGGGATGAAGTTCACATCTCCTTGGTGAAATTTCTAGATCCTTATTTCATCCTTTCTGTGGATGCAGACTCAGTCGGAACAGAGGTCATAGTCCTCGCTCTGACTTTCAAAGGAACTTCAAATATGCTTGGCTTATTTGGCTTTGCCCGGCGGGGCTTGCCCGGCGGGGTGAGAATGGCGTTTGTCAGGCGATCGGAAGGGGTGAGGCCATAGTTTATGGTTCAATGGTTTTCATGAAGTCTTCTTGATACGATGAAAGCAGGAAAGGGAAGCTTGTCAATAAGCAAACTTAAGACAAGGTGTGACTCCTAGAAAGAATGACTTGGAAACAACATACAGAAACTCACATATAACAAGCATTTACAATGCAACGGTCTCGGCATTACAAAAGTTAGAGCTATTAGCATTGTACATGAACGCAAGTTTAAGGTCTTGACATTGTAAATGACAAGGTCTTTTATTTATGTTTTAAAAACCAAAACATAAATAAAAGTCATTGTCATTTACAATGCCAATAGCTCAAAGTCGCGTAATGTGTATGGCTAACTACAGTAGCCTCCTGACGAGTGCCCTTTCACTTAATTTTTTACAAATGAAAGCCCTGGCACTTTTTTTTTTACAAATTAAGCACGGGTGCTGTCCGTGTCTGTGCATGGCAGTGGTGGTGTCCGTGTATGCATGGCAGTGGTGGTGTCCGTGTGTGCATGGCGGTGGTGGTGTCCGTGTGTGCATGGCAGTGGTGGTGTCCGTGTGTCTGCACTATCAATCTGCACTCTGCATCTGCACTTTGTATCTGCATCTGCACTCTGCATCTGCACTCTGCATCTGCATCTGCACTCTGCATCTGCACTCTTAATCTGCACTCTCAATCTGCACTCTCAATCTGCACTCTCAATCTGCACTCTCAATCTGCACTCTCAATCTGCACCAAACTGTGTGACGCGCCAGGTATGGGAACTCATGGAGAGAAATATTGCCCTTTAGCGTGAACTGGTATAGTCCAAGGGCTCTGAAAGGAACGCTAAAGGCTTATGAGCCACAGGCATGCCCTACTTTTCTCTTAGCAGAGCACCAGCACTGGAAATCCAAGAAGAAAGGGGAGGATTGTTTGTAGAAGTTCTGAAGCAAACTCATAATGGAAACAGTGCAGTTTGTGAGGACAATACCAGCCCATTTTTGACCCATTCCCCAACCACACACCCACAACCCACCGGAGCAGTCCAGTGAGGTTGAAGGCATTGCACTAGTACATCAATAGCCAGAGACCACTTTATTTGAGAGTTTTCTAGGGCCACCTGGTTAATCGGTCTATAAAACCTGAAGATTCACATGTGGGGAGTTACTAATGAAGGTCTACTATGGTTTCTGGTGCACTACTAGAGACGCATATGCCAGTCAGAACATGCTTTAGGCTCAAAGACCTTAATGAAATATTTGAATTTTAAAATACAGAAATAATCAGGGTTCAGTGGTCACCTAAGACCTCTGTGCCCCGGTGCAAATGAACCTGCTGCACCACTGGGAGCAACGCCCCTGTACGTGGCTGCCCATTATTGACATCCATGGGGAACGTACCGCGGCATATGCAACTAAATCAACGGAAATAAGGCACGAGGTTACCCTTAAAAACAAACTTACCACTTACAATTCCACTCGTCAGCCTTTACTAGCAACCCTTTGACAACGCTTAGTAAAAGAAAAAATGTATGGAACGTAGAGCTGAACTTTGGTTGTTCCTGTTATTTCAGTAGGTGATTTGTACCACCCTCACGGAAAGCGCCATTTCTCATCAAAGGTGATGGTTGGCGCTTTGAGCGTGGCATACAATATGCATCCTTTGAGCATGTGCTGATTAGTAGTGTCTCAAGTTGAAAGCATGCCTATTAAATAAAAGTTGCTAATTTACAGCTTTAAATGGATGTCGTTTGTGTTGCCCTTCTCCGCAATGCACGTTGGATACAATAGCACTACGGCAATCCGAAAAATGCTATTTTTATTGGTCTGCGACGGTCGAAAGGGAGAGCAGGACCAAGCGACATCGTTAGTAGGGTGATTAGAGTTCCAGAGAAGAACCAAGATAAGGACACGATTTACAGCCATCGGCTGAGCGCTTGCGTGTGTGCTTCCCAGGAGACAGCGCCAGGCCGCAGCGCTCGTTCGCGTGTCAGTTTGAAATCGCCTCCAAGGCGATGCGCGCGGCCAGGATTGTCTCCTGGGAAGCACACATGCCAACAAAAGAGCCTCGGCGGAGACGCGCTTCCGCGCGTTCAGCCGAGCCCTAAAAACAGCAGTCTTAACGATTAAAAACACAGCACAAGTCTGTCTTCTTACCACCTTCTCTGTCATTTGTTCACTGGGCTCTGAAGGACACAGAGAGGCTGAGGCTACAAGATGGAGGTGGCTGTCGTGGGGTGCCCTGCTCTCACCTTAAGGTATACTGCAGGTGGGTGGTGGGATCAGGGTTAACTTAAGAGCTAGAGGGTCAATCAAGAAAGGCCCAGGCTGAAGGTCAGGGGGCAGTGAGCTGCTCCTTAAGAAAATAATCTCCATGGATACAGATGAACTCAATCCACAATTTGCTGGTTCACCCTGCAGGTAGGGTCAAATCTAAGCCACTTAAAAACTGCTTTTCGCTCACTTCAACAAATCTCTTCTTCTAACCAAAAATGAGGTTTACATACACTTTCCAAACATAGTTTTAAACCTCAACGCAGATTCAGCAGTTTTCGTAAATTGACTCTTTTCAGTCTCAGAGGCCTTTTTAACTTTTAAAGACTTAAAAGGAGGTGGCGGCCGGGGGTGTTGCCCCTGCACGTCTAAGCATAGTACAGGGAAAACTATGACAGTTTTTCAAACAGACACAGGTAGGAAAAGGATAAGTTTAAAACAGTACCAAAGAAACCAAAAGTTCAATTCAAACAGTCACAAGCAAAAATTTATTTTTTAACAGTATAAATTGAACACAAAACAAGATATTTAATTCAAACTGTTAGAAAAAACAGCAGTTTTAAAGATTAAAAACACAGCACAAGTCTGACAAATGGGAATCGTGGATTAATCTCTTGTTTTCTGGTTTCACTTCTTACAAACCAGCTGTCAAATGGGTATTTATTGTCTCTCCTTTTTACCCCAGATTGTAATACTTTCCTTTCAAATCTGTGTATGAGGGAAGAGTGAGGGAGAATACAGAAGCTACATGAAAGCTTTGCTCGTTTTGGGCTTGAGGTTCCATGAGGACCTTGAGCAGAGTCAGAGTGATGCATCAAATATCAAAAGAGGAGAACTACAACACAAAACTTGTATTGCACTCAGACACGTCATTTTGTAAATCAAAGTAGGGTAAGTGTGACAATAATGAAATAAAAATAAAAATTTGGGAATAAAAAATACTTTGTAGTATAGAGCCTAATACTCGCTTAAACTGATTTAAAAGTGTGTTTAATTTCAAAATGAATGTCAAAGTTTGAGTATTTACCCTATAATTTCGCTGAAATTATATGAAGACTCGGGGTTAGGAAATACATGTCATGTCCTTATATTTCAAACGCAAATCTTTATTTTACCCAATTCACATACATAATAAATGAGGCAGAAATAACACAGTCCTCAAACTCCATGTAAATCAGTTTCCCAGACTCGTGTAGCACCAACAGTGCCCCATCACTAACTGACCTGTACAAAAAGGATATCCTGCGCAGATCAGTGTTAAAATACAAATGTTTCACTGGTCGGCAGTCTATGTCATTTTGCACCAGCTAGTAGAGGCAAATGTTTTTTTGTCCATTAGCCATTAGCTGCACGTCTTAATTCAAACGTGTAGCATACACACACCAAATGTTGTTGTTGTAGTTTATGGTGGGCAAGAGGACACAGCCCGACCTTAAATTGTCTAAAATAAAAATAAATAAAACCTGGGTGAGATTATACTGCGGGCCTACAGGAAATGAACAAGCAGAGCACTAATTGTGTTTTTTATGAACTAATAGATATAAAAAAAAGTAGGGTATAGATTCAAAATGACAAGTCGTCAGCATCCGGTGATCAGTGGAATGGTTACTCGCTGTACGCATGTTTCTAGTGTGGCTGCTTTCACGTTTAGGGGAGAACAGGCTATTTATTGTTCGAAAGCAGTAGCAGATTAATGACTCCGAGTGCAGTTCCTCAGAGGGGCACATTTGGGTGATAAACATCAGTGACATGAAGACTAAATTATGGCTGTGTCTTGAAAGAGAGTGTAATTGTACTACGAGACATGCCCACCTTCAAAAGAGTGTCTGATGGCGTTCCTACAAAGGTGGGATTCGAACCTTAGGTGACTATGTTTCAGTTTTTTAGGAAATTCTTACTATGTGCTAATTACAAATAATCATAAGTTTCTCCTAGACTGTGTCAGAACTGGCAAATGTATGTGGTGTTCAATAGACAGAGCACATGATATAGCAGAATTATTAAATCTGTTCCATTAGGACTGTAGTTTTTAATAGTCATGATAACATGCTAGCATGTGAGTCGATCTTGCACAGTGAATAAGGGAGCAGTGCCAGTATCTACTTGGTCAGCTCTAGATGGCTCAACTGGGGAGATATGAGAACAGTGAGCTCCAGTGGCGCAATCGGTTAGCGCGCGGTACTTATACAGCAGTACTTGCATTGAGGCATGCCGAGTTTGTGAGTTCGAGCATCACCTGGAGCAGCTTACTGGTTTTTCATAAACCATTTCACTAAAAGTAAAGATTAAACTCAGGGTAAAGACCGCCCTTGCTAGAGAGTCTTTACTTCTTTTCAGGATCTGCGTGTCCGACTCTTCCAGGTGCAAATATCACAATCCTATTCGATGCTCCTTATAAACATTCCATGATGTGCCGTCTTGCATAGCATGCAAACACCACATCAGTGCATTTAAAAATACATTTGTAGAATAATAAATATGATGAAAACATTGTTGTCACGGGATAACCATATACTGAGGAGCTGCAAACAGTGCTGTATCAGCTACTTACAATACAAACTAACTGAAAGACATATCAAAAGAAGAGCGTCATCATATTAATGTTTCTAGTCAACATAAGAGTTGCACCATAGCAGCTTATGGTGCTTTCTGCTCAGATTGTGCCTCCAATCCCACATTGATTTTTTAATTCTTTGCAGTTTAAAAAACACAATTCGTGCTCAAAGTTAACTTTTTAAAACCATTCAACCTATTACATTTATTTCTCTAACTTGTGAATGTGTTCCATGTTCTCTTTTCCTCATCCCCATCACGATACTCCTTTTCCCGAAATCAGGTTCACTTCTTTATCCAGCCGACCCTTCCAAGGTCACCAAATCTATGAAGCTATTCTGCTTTTTTAGGTCTCGCCCTGCGATTGCAAGCCAAAGGCCTGCTGTCGCAGATCGAGACTATTGTTATCATTCCGGCTTTCAAGGACTCAAAGGGAGCCGGAGAGGACAACAGACTGTCACGCGCACGCAGCAGCAGCCTGCTGGGATCAGGTCGCGCGCGTCAACACGCACTCCGATTCCGGCAGGTTCTTCACAACACATGCACAACACACATACAGCCCCCCCACGCATACACACACACATACATACAGAACCCGCCCCCGCATACACACACGCACGCACACACATACACAGAGAACCCCCGGCGCTTACACACACATCCCTTACTTCGTCTCGGCGTCTTCACGCTCCCTTGCCCCCGCTCCTCTGGTGCGCGCGCACCACTAGTTTCGATTCCCGCGTCGGCTCCTCTGTGGTGCGCGCGCACCACAGGTTTCTATTTAAACAGCCAATCAGGAGGCAGTACTCCTTTTAGACATGCTCCCTCTCTGGTCCGCTATCATTTTTAACTGCAGGGTGCGTCGTGGCCCCAGCAAAAACGGCAGCATGGGCCAATCACCTTTGTTTTTGTAGTAGTAGTAGTTTAAAGAATGAGAAATTATACCTGTTTAAGATGTCAGCAAATGTTTAGGTGATGGCAGTTTTCGGTCTGCGAGTCTACGAATAGCAAACCGTTTTCGGAGTGAGCGGCCCTTTGCACACTGCAGGCGGTCGCCTCCTGACTGTTCTTTCGGAAGATTGTCTGTAAATGTTCCTGCGTGAATACGAAAAAGCGGCCATCTTTAAATGGAGACCGCACGATGTTCCTAGGACTTTTAACATAGGAATAACAATAATGTTTGTCATCATATGTATTAGGTTTGTACTATATCAATTTTAAATCGTATATATTTTTTAACAAATCTAGGAGATTGATTTAATATAATAATATAAGAATATTAAGAAATGCCTACGCTCACTTTGTCGCATTCGTAGCTTCCATTACAGTTTGCGTTTTCTGCTATTTTCAATAGTTTACTCTTACAGAAGGTGTTTTTCAAGTTTGGTTTCTGATCTTCCCGTTGAACCTTGACGTTCTAGTATTGTTTGGTTCTATTGTTCATGTATTGCTCCTTAACCAAAATGGCGCTATGTTGACTTCAGAAGGGTATCCCAGCATTTGTTCTGCAGGGCCCCGGAAGCGTAGTGGCTGTGGTGTCATCACTTGTCCCGCCTCCTGCTTTCCCTGTGTCTCCCTGGGAGGCGGGTGTAGGGTTCGCCAAGCCGGGGCGGACTTTGGAAAGGAGGCAATATCCTACCTCCGGGACCCTTCTCTGAGCTGCTGTACTGTAGAGGCCCTGGGAATGAAGAAGACGAGGAGGAGACCGCAAGGAGCGGACCACGGGAGGTTGTAGCTCCCGGGGGTGGGGGCTGCAGTGTGGTCAGCGTCCACGGAGTCGCCATGCAGGGGGAGACCACCCCGGTCAGGGTCTGCGACACCGAGAACAAGCTGGAGGTTCTGGGGCTGCCGAACAAGAGCGACCCCGGGCCTCGAGGGCCAGGGGGTACTGGCTGTAGCGGTGGCAAAGGCTGGCAGTACAGGTACATTTACCCCTCCTTCTGCGAACTGTCACACTGTATTGTAGTTATTCAGCCTCCAAATGCAAAAAAAGATACGTTTAATGCACACAGCCTCAAGTATACCTATCACATTTTTAACACCCCTGACAAAGAGGTGCAGTCCATCGACGCCCAGGCTTTGCGTGCAGTACCAAGAGCTGAACGTGTGATGTTTTGCCCAGACATTCTGGCATAGCTTTCATCCTAATGGCCAGACAAACATGCGCGGCTCATAAGACCTAAGGAGATGAACTCTCACAGAGGCAGCCAGTAAAGCTAGAGTAAAATTACGGTACATTTCGCAAATGCTGGCACACAGGTCTACCCTATGCCCTCTATGTGCAGCATTCGATCACTGTACTTTTTTCAGAGGATGAAGACATGCTACCACGCCTGGTACTGTCAGCAAGTAATTGAATGTAATCCCTTTACTTTAGAAGAATCAGCTAACTCCTTTGCCAGAAACTTTGTTCATAGCACCATCCATTATTTCTTCCACTAAGACACTTTATGTAAAACACCTAAAAACACACATAGATGTTTTCAGTGCTAAAAGTTTGGATATATTGTTCAAGCACCCACTTCTGAATATGTTATCATCCTACGCCCATTAAGATTTTTTTAAACATAAAACAGTTTTGGAAATGCTATGGCTGCTATCAGAGAGGCACACTGTGTGATCTTGAACATGTCGCTGCAGCACCTCGACTTTTTTCCCTGCAGACAGACTATATGAACACTTCCTTTAGATACAGAATCTGCCTCTCCCCTGTTGACCATTGATTAGACCAGTTAGGCAGCGCGCACCAACTAACTAATAGCCTCTCAGAGCTATGTGTAATGTAAGCCTCGCTTGAAGGATGAAAAGCGGAGCCAGCCCTGCAGGGATTCCTGCCTGAGATTTGAAGGATCTCCAGCGACACTTAACCCCCCAGCGCCAATATTTACACTCAAAAGGCCTGCTTTAGAAATCATCCAGGGGGAGCTAGTCCTGACTTTGACAACACTGGCAAGAGATTGTTTGAGACTTAAGTCCTGTGCATGAAAGGGTGTCTGACTACAGCCTTGTGGGCAGACATATAATTTATTGGCTACACAGCGTGTTCGCAGTGACTTGTTTTATTTTATTTACATGAAATCACAGCTGCTGTGCGTCTCTAGCAACTTAATGGATTTTTTAAAGCTGGTATTTACCTCTGTGTTTCTTTATTTTGTATATTGCCATGCAAACTCCTGCACGTATGTAATGTTTCCCAATATTCATTTTCCCATAGTTTATGTTCCCAGGAGACTCACCCTCACACACTCTGCACCCTCACACACTCTGCACCCTCACACACTCTGCACCCTCACACACTCTGCACCCTCACACACTCTGCACCCTCACACACTCTGCACTCTCACACACTCTGCACTCTCACACACTCTGCACCCTCACACACTCTGCACCCTCACACACTCTGCACCCTCACACTCACACACTGCACCCTCACACACACACTGCACCCTCACACACACACACTGCACCCTCACACACACACACTGCACCCTCACACACACACTGCACCCTCACACACACACGCTGCACCCTCACACACACACTGCACCCTCACACACACACTGCACCCTCACACACACACTGCACCCTCACACACACTGCACACACACAGCATCACCTAACGCCACAGCATCACTCAGCGCCAACACAGCATCAATCTGTGCAACCATTCAACTACAACTGGTTCGAATATGTTCTCTCAATGTTTCAAGCTTTATTACAAATGTCACAAAAAGATGTTAATATTTCACTTCTGTTCTTGGAATTTCATCACAATAAAATACAATGAACATAATCTTCACAAAAGTTATTTACAAAAGCTATTGCCATTATAAATTACAATAACTTGTATTTAAGTATTAATTATTAAAAAATGTACAAGCCATTTTTATTTGTAATATCAATACATCTAAGTCACGTAAATACAACACATATTGCATTACAAATGCTATAGGTGTCACATTTGCGAAAGTTAAAACTTTTGGCATTGTAAATGACAAAGCTATTTTCGCTATTTTCAAAACCAACACATAAATAAAAAATGTGTCATTTACAATACCAATAGCTCAAACTTTCCTAATGCGAGACCTATTGCATTGCAAATGCTTGTCTCACATTCTCTCTATGTACAAAATACCTTGTATCATTTGAATGGACAGCAGGAGAGTCGGATATTTATGGTTAGTGGGGGTGGGGTTTTGAAGATTAACCTCATTTGACTAAGAGCCGGGGCATCTGGGAGGAAAAGTATTTTAAGGGGGATGAAGTTCACATCTCCTTGGTGAAATTTCTAGATCCTTATTTCATCCTTTCTGTGGATTCAGACTCAGTCGGAACAGAGGTCATAGTCCTCGCTCTGACTTTCAAAGGAACTTCAAATATGCATGGCTTATTTGGCTTTGCCCGGCAGGGCTTGCCCGGCGGGGTGAGAATGGCGTTTGTCAGGCGTTCGTCAGGCGATCGGAAGGGGTGAGGCGATAGTTTATGGTTCAATGGTTTTCATGAAGTCTTCTTGATACGATGAAAGCAGGAAAGGGAAGCTTGTCAATAAGCAAACTTAAGACAAGGTGTGACTCCTAGAAAGAATGACTTGGAAACAACATACAGAAACTCACATATAAAAAGGCCCTGATGAGGCTTGAACTCATGACCTCTGGTTTACAAGACCAGTGCTCTGCCACTGAGCTACAAGGCCTGCCTGACTGCAGTATGTAAATCGCTTCATGTATTCTTACTGCGGTATGAAGATATCTATGATTTTGATACTCTGTATGGAAATGCAGTTGCATTTGAATGTCTACATGCGTGCACAAATTGAAGAGCATGCTTAAGACACTTTTCTTGGAAGTAGGAAAAACTCCATTTTGATTTGAGAACATAAGAGTTTTCACATTTATGACCATACTGATAGCTCTAGTTAGTATGTCCGCAATCAGTGACAGATAGAGAACTCACTTATTAGAAGTGATCTGTCTCTGTGGGGCAGACATATGTCAACAGTCATACACTTGAGATGGCTGAAACTTTAGGAGTAAGAGCTGCTTTCTTATCAGTCTATTTATCCAAACTGGTTAGAAGGCCAGGAGTGAGGGAAAGGCAATCCTCTGGACACTTCATGAAAGATCTAATTTCAATTAAGCACAAAACACTTCCCTTAATTTGACATAATTGCCAAAATGGAATAGTCAGTTGGGCCCTTCTAGTGGATTATGGCTGTGTCTTGAAAGAGAGTGTAATTGTACTACGAGACATGCCCACCTTCAAAAGAGTGTCTGATGGCTTTCCGACGAAGGTGGGATTCGAACCCACGCGTGCAGAGCACAATGGATTAGCAGTCCATCGCCTTAACCACTCGGCCACCTTGTCTGCCTTAGGTGACTATGTTTCATTTTTTAGGAAATTCTTACTATGTGGTAATTACAAATAATCATAAGTTTCTCCTAGACTGTGTCAGAACTGGCAAATGTATGTGGTGTTCAATAGACAGAGCACATGATATAGCAGAATTATCAAATCTGTTCCATTAGGACTGTAGTTTTTAATAGTCATGATAACATGCTAGCATGTGAGTCGATCTTGCACAGTGAATAAGGGAGCAGTGCCAGTATCTACTTGGTCAGCTCTAGATGGCTCAACTGGGGAGATATGAGAACAGTGAGCTCCAGTGGCGCAATCGGTTAGCGCGCGGTACTTATACAGCAGTACTTGCATTAAGGCATGTCGAGGTTGTGAGTTCGAGCCTCACCTGGAGCAGCTTACTGGTTTTTCATAAACCATTTCACTATAAGTAAAGATTAAACTCAGGGTAAAGACGGCCCTTGCTAGAGAGACTTTACTTCTTTTCAGGATCTGCGTGTCCGACTCTTCCAGGTGCAAATATCACAATCCTATTCGATGCTCCTTATAAACATTCCATGATGTGCCGTCTTGCATAGCATGCAAACACCATATCAGTGCATTTAAAAATACTTTTGTAGAATAATAAATATGATGAAAACATTGTTGTCACGGGATAACCATATACTGAGGAGCTGCAAACAGTGCTGTATCAGCTACTTACAATACAATTTAACTGAAAGACATATCAAAGGAAGAGAGTCATCATATTAATGTTTCTAGTCAACATAAGAGTTGCACCATAGCAGCTTATGGTGCTTTCTGCTCAGATTGTGCCTCCAATCCCACATTGATTTTTTAATTCTTTGCAGTTTAAACAACACAATTCATGCTCAAAGTTAACTTTTTAAAACCATTCAACCTATTACATTTATTTCTCTAACTTGTGAATGTGGTCCATGTTCTCTTTTCCTCATCCCCATCACGATACTTTTTTTCCCGAAATCAGGTTCACTTCTTTATCCAGCCGACCCTTCCAAGGTCACCAAATCTATGAAGCGATTCTGCTTTTTCTCACATTCTCTCTATGTACAAGATACCTTGTATCATTTGAATGGACAGCAGGAGAGTCGGATATTTATGGTTAGTGGGGGTGGGGTTTTGAAGATTAACCTCATTTGACTAAGAGCCGGGGCATCTGGGAGGAAAAGTATTTTAAGGGGGATGAAGTTCACATCTCCTTGGTGAAATTTCTAGATCCTTATTTCATCCTTTCTGTGGATGCAGACTCAGTCGGAACAGAGGTCATAGTCCTCGCTCTGACTTTCAAAGGAACTTCAAATATGCTTGGCTTATTTGGCTTTTCCCGGCGGGGTGAGAATGGCGTTTGTCAGGCGATCGAAAGGGGTGAGGCAATAGTTTGTGGTTCAATGGTTTTCATGAAGTCTTCTTGATACGATGAAAGCAGGAAAGGGAAGCTTGTCAATAAGCAAACTTAAGACAAGGTGTGACTCCTAGAAAGAATGACTTGGAAACAACATACAGAAACTCACATATAAAAAGGCCCTGATGAGGCTTGAACTCATGACCCCTGGTTTACAAGACCAGTGCTCTGCCACTGAGCTACAAGGCCTGCCTGCCTGCAGTATGTAAATCGCTTCATGTATTCTTACTGCGGTATGAAGATATCTATGATTTTGAGACTCTGTATGGAAATGCAGTTGCATTTGAATGTCTACATGTGTGCACAAATTGAAGAGCATGCTTAAGACACTTTTCTTGGAAGTAGGAAAAACTCCATTTTGATTTGAGAACATAAGAGTATTCACATTTATGACCATACTGATAGCTCTAGTTAGTATGTCCGCAATCAGTGACAGATAGAGAACTCACTTATTAGAAGTGATCTGTCTCTGTGGGGCAGACATATGTCAACAGTCATACACTTGAGATGGCTGAAACTTTAGGAGTAAGAGCTGCTTTCTTATCAGTCTATCTATCCAAACTGGTTAGAAGGCCAGGAGTGAGGGAAAGGCAATCCTCTGGACACTTCATGAAAGATCTAACTTCAATTAGGCACAAAACACTTCCCTTAATTTGACATAATAGCCAAAAAGGAATAGTAGGTTGGGCCCTTCTAGTGGATTATGGCTGTGTCTTGAAAGAGAGTGTAATTGTACTACGAGACATGCCCACCTTCAAAAGAGTGTTTGATGGCGTGCCGACGAAGGTGGGATTCGAACCCACGCGTGCAGAGCACAATGGATTAGCAGTCCATCGCCTTAACCACTCGTCCACCTCGTCTGTCTTAGGTGACTATGTTTCATTTTTTAGGAAATTCTTACTATGTGCTAATTACAAATAATCATAAGTTTCTCCTAGACTGTGTCAGAACTGGCAAATGTATGTGGTGTGCAATAGACAGAGCACATGATATAGCAGAATTATCAAATCTGTTCCATTAGGACTGTAGTTTTTAATAGTCATGATAACATGCTAGCATGTGAGTCGATCTTGCACAGTGAATAAGGGAGCAGTGCCAGTATCTACTTGGTCAGCTCTAGATGGCTCAACTGGGGAGATATGAGAACAGTGAGCTCCAGTGGCGCAATCGGTTAGTGGCGATATTTATACAGCAGTACTTGCATTGTGGCATGCTGAGGTTGTGAGCTCGAGCCTCACCTGGAGCAGCTTACTGGTTTTTCATAAACCATTTCACTAAAAGTAAAGATTAAACTCAGGGTAAAGACGGCCCTTGCTAGAGAGTCTTTACTTCTTTTCAGGATCTGCGTGTCCGACTCTTCCAGGTGCAAATATCACAATCCTATTCGATGCTCCTTATAAACATTCCATGATGTGCCGTCTTGCATAGCATGCAAACACCACATCAGTGCATTTAAAAATACTTTTGTAGAATAATAAATATGATGAAAACATTGTTGTCACGGGATAACCATATACTGAGGAGCTGCAAACAGTGCTGTATCAGCTACTTACAATACAATTTAACTGAAAGACATATCAAAGGAAGAGCGTCATCATATTAATGTTTCTAGTCAACATAAGAGTTGCACCATAGCAGCTTATGGTGCTTTCTGCTCAGATTGTGCCTCCAATCCCACATTGATTTTTTAATTCTTTGCAGTTTAAAAAACACAATTCATGCTCAAAGTTAACTTTTTAAAACCATTCAACCTATTACATTTATTTCTCTAACTTGTGAATGTGGTCCATGTTCTCTTTTCCTCATCCCCATCACGATACTCCTTTTCCCGAAATCAGGTTCACTTCTTTATCCAGCCCACCCTTCCAAGGTCACCAAATCTATGAAGCGATTCTGCTTTTTCTCACATTCTCTCTATGTACAAGATACCTTGTATCATTTGAATGGACAGCAGGAGAGTCGGATATTTATGGTTAGTGGGGGTGGGGTTTTGAAGATTAACCTCATTTGACTAAGAGCCGGGGCATCTGGGAGGAAAAGTATTTTAAGGGGGATGAAGTTCACATCTCCTTGGTGAAATTTCTAGATCCTTATTTCATCCTTTCTGTGGATGCAGACTCAGTCGGAACAGAGGTCATGGTCCTCGCTCTGACTTTCAAAGGAACTTCAAATATGCTTGGCTTATTTGGCTTTGCCTGGCAGGGCTTGCCCGGCGGGGTGAGAATGGCGTTTGTCAGGCGTTCGTCAGGCGATCGAAAGGGGTGAGGCAATAGTTTATGGCTCAATGGTTTTCATGAAGTCTTCTTGATACGATGAAAGCAGGAAAGGGAAGCTTGTCAATAAGCAAACTTAAGACAATGTGTGACTCCTAGAAAGAATGACTTGGAAACAACATACAGAAACTCACATATAAAAAGGCCCTGATGAGGCTTGAACTCATGATCCCTGGTTTACAAGACCAGTGCTCTGTCACTGAGCTACAAAGCCAGCCTGCCTGCAGTATGTAAATCGCTTCATGTATTCTTACTGCGGTATGAAGATATCTATGATTTTGAGACTCTGTATGGAAATGCAGTTGCATTTGAATGTCTACATGCGTGCACAAATTGAAGAGCATGCTTAAGACACTTTTCTTGGAAGTAGGAAAAACTCCATTTTGATTTGAGAACATAAGAGTATTCACATTTATGACCATACTGATAGCTCTAGTTAGTATGTCCGCAATCAGTGACAGATAGAGAACTCACTTATTAGAAGTGATCTGTCTCTGTGGGGCAGACATATGTCAACAGTCATACACTTGAGATGGCTGAAACTTTAGGAGTAAGAGCTGCTTTCTTATCAGTCTATCTATCCAAACTGGTTAGAAGGCCAGGAGTGAGGGAAAGGCAATCCTCTGGACACTTCATGAAAGATCTAATTTCAATTAAGCACAAAACACTTCCCTTAATTTGACATAATTGCCAAAATGGAATAGTCAGTTGGGCCCTTCTAGTGGATTATGGCTGTGTCTTGAAAGAGAGTGTAATTCTACTTCGAGACATGCCCACCTTCAAAAGAGTGTCTGATGGCATTTCAACGAAGGTGGGATTCGTACCCACGCGTGCAGAGCACAATTGATTAGCAGTCCATCACCTTAACCACTCGGCCACCTCGTCTGCCTTAGGTGACTATGTTTCATTTTTTAGGAAATTCTTACTATGTGCTAATTACAAATAATCATAAGTTTCTCCTAGACTGTGTCAGAACTGGCAAATGTATGTGGTGTTCAATAGACAGAGCACATGATATAGCAGAATTATCAAATCTGTTCCATTAGGACTGTAGTTTTTATTAGTCATGATAACATGCTAGCATGTGAGTCGATCTTGCACAGTGAATAAGGGAGCAGTGCCAGTATCTACTTGGTCAGCTCTAGATGGCTCAACTGGGGAGATATGAGAACAGTGAGCTCCAGTGGCGCAATCTGTTAGCGCGCGGTACTTATACAGCAGTACTTGCATTGAGGCATGCTGAGGTTGTGAGTGCGAGCCTCACCTGGAGCAGCTTACTGGTTTTTCATAAACCATTTCACTAAAAGTAAAGATTAAACTCAGGGTAAAGACGGCCCTTGCTAGAGAGTCTTTACTTCTTTTCAGGATCTGCGTGTCCGACTCTTTCAGGTGCAAATATCACAATCCTATTCGATGCTCCTTATAAACATTCCATGATGTGCCGTCTTGCATAGCATGCAAACACCACATCAGTGCATTTAAAAATACATTTGTAGAATAATAAATATGATGAAAACATTGTTGTCACGGGATAACCATATACTGAGGAGCTGCAAACAGTGCTGTATCAGCTACTTACAATACAATTTAACTGAAAGATATATCAAAAGAAGAGCGTCATCATATTAATGTTTCTAGTCAACATAAGAGTTGCACCATAGCAGCTTATGGTGCTTTCTGCTCAGATTGTGCCTCCAATCCCACATTGATTTTTTAATTCTTTGCAGTTTAAAAAACACAATTCGTGCTCAAAGTTAACTTTTTAAAACCATTCAACCTATTACATTTATTTCTCTAACTTGTGAATGTGGTCCATGTTCTCTTTTCCTCATCCCCATCACGATACTCCTTTTCCCGAAATCAGGTTCACTTCTTTATCCAGCCAACCCTTCCAAGGTCACCAAATCTATGAAGCGATTCTGCTTTTTCTCACATTCTCTCTATGTACAAGATACCTTGTATCATTTGAATGGACAGCAGGAGAGTCGGATATTTATGGTTAGTGGGGGTGAGGTTTTGAAGATTAACCTCATTTGACTAAGAGCCGGGGCATCTGGGAGGAAAAGTATTTTAAGGGGGATGAAGTTCACATCTCCTTGGTGAAATTTCTAGATCCTTATTTCATCCTTTCTGTGGATGCAGACTCAGTCGGAACAGAGGTCATAGTCCTCGCTCTGACTTTCAAAGGAACTTCAAATATGCATGGCTTATTTGGCTTTGCCCGGCGGGGTGACAATGGCGTTTGTCAGGCGTTCGTCAGGCGATCGAAAGGGGTGAGGCAATAGTTTATGGTTCAATGGCTTTCATGAAGTCTTCTTGATATGATGAATGCAGAAAAGGGAAGCTTGTCAATAAGCAAACTTAAGACAATGTGCGACTCCTAGAAAGAATGACTTGGAAACAACATACAGAAACTCACATATAAAAAGGCCCTGATGAGGCTTGAACTCATGACCGCTGGTTTACAAGACCAGTGCTCTGCCACTGAGCTACAAGGACAGCCTGCCCGCAGTATGTAAATTGCTTCATGTATTCTTACTGCGGTATGAAGATATCTATGATTTTGAGACTCTGTATGGAAATGCAGTTGCATTTGAATGTCTACATGCGTGCACAAATTGAAGAGCATGCTTAAGACACTTTTCTTGGAAGTAGGAAAAACTCCATTTTTATTTGAGAACATAAGAGTATTCACATTTATGACCATACTGATAGCTCTAGTTAGTATGTCCGCAATCAGTGACAGATAGAGAACTCACTTATTAGAAGTGATCTGTCTCTGTGGGGCAGACATATGTCAACAGTCATACACTTGAGATGGCTGAAACTTTAGGAGTAAGAGCTGCTTTCTTATCAGTCTATCTATCCAAACTGGTTAGAAGGCCAGGAGTGAGGAAAAGGCAATCCTCTGGACACTTCATGAAAGATCTAATTTCAATTAAGCACAAAACACTTCCCTTAATTTGACATAATTGCCAAAATGGAATAGTCAGTTGGGCCCTTCTAGTGGATTATGGCTGTGTCTTGAAAGAGAGTGTAATTGTACTACGACACATGCCCACCTTCAAAAGAGTGTCTGATGGCGTCCCGACGAAGGTGGGATTCGAACCCACGCGTGCAGAGCACAATGGATTAGCAGTCCATCGCCTTAACCGCTCAGCCACCTTGTCTGCCTTAGGTGCCTATGTTTCATTTTTTAGGAAATTCTTACTATGTGCTAATTACAAATAATCATAAGTTTCTCCTAGACTGTGTCAGAACTGGCAAATGTATGTGGTGTTCAATAGACAGAGCACATGATATAGCAGAATTATCAAATCTGTTCCATTAGGACTGTAGTTTTTAATAGTCATGATAACATGCTAGCATGTGAGTCGATCTTGCACAGTGAATAAGGTAGCAGTGCCAGTATCTACTTGGTCAGCTCTAGATGGCTCAACTGGGGAGATATGAGAACAGTGAGCTCCAGTGGCGCAAACGGTTAGCGCGAGGTACTTATACAGCAGTACTTGCATAGAGGCATGCCGAGGTTGTGAGTTCGAGCCTCACCTGGAGCAGCTTACTGGTTTTTCATAAACTATTTCACTAAAAGTAAAGATTACACTCAGGTTAAAGGCGGCCCTTGCTAGAGAGTCTTTACTTCTTTTCAGGATCTGCGTGTCCGACTCTTCCAGGTGCAAATATCACAATCCTATTCGATGCTCCTTATAAACATTCCATGATGTGCCGTCTTGCATAGCATGCAAACACCACATCAGTGCATATAAAAATACTTTTGTAGAATAATAAATATGATGAAAACATTGTTGTCACGGGATAACCATATACTGAGGAGCTGCAAACAGTGCTGTATCAGCTACTTACAATACAATTTAACTGAAAGACATATCAAAGGAAGAGCGTCATCATATTAATGTTTCTAGTCAACATAAGAGTTGCACCATAGCAGCTTATGGTGCTTTCTGCTCAGATTGTGCCTCCAATCCCACATTGATTTTTTAATTCTTTGCAGTTTAAAAAACACAATTCATGCTCAAAGTTAACTTTTTAAAACCATTCAACCTATTACATTTATTTCTCTAACTTGTGAATGTGGTCCATGTTCTCTTTTCCTCATCCCCATCACGATACTCCTTTTCCCGAAATCAGGTTCACTTCTTTATCCAGCCGACCCTTCCAAGGTCACCAAATCTATGAAGAGATTCTGCTTTTTCTCACATTCTCTCTATGTACAAGATACGTGGTATCATTTGAATGGACAGCAGGAGAGTCGGATATTTATGGTTAGTGGGGGTGGGGTTTTGAAGATTAACCTCATTTGACTAAGAGCCGGGGCATCTGGGAGGAAAAGTATTTTAAGGGGGATGAAGTTCACATCTCCTTGGTGAAATTTCTAGATCCTTATTTCATCCTTTCTGTGGATGCAGACTCAGTCGGAACAGAGGTCATAGTCCTCGCTCTGACTTTCAAAGGAACTTCAAATATGCTTGGCTTATTTGGCTTTGCCCGGCAGGGCTTGCCCGGCGGGGTGAGAATGGCGTTTGTCAGGCGTTCGTCAGGTGATCGAAAGGGGTGAGGCAATAGTTTATGGTTCAATGGTTTTCATGAAGTCTTCTTGATACGATGAAAGCAGGAAAGGGAAGCTTGTCAATAAGCAAACTTAAGACAAGGTGTGACTCCTAGAAAGAATGACTTGGAAACAACATACAGAAACTCACATATAAAAAGGCCCTGATGAGGCTTGAACTCATGACCCCTGGTTTACAAGACCAGTGCTCTGCCACTGAGTTACAAGGCCTGCCTGCCCGCAGTATGTAAATCGCTTCATGTATTCTTACTGCGGTATGAAGATATCTATGATTTTGAGACTCTGTATGGAAATGCAGTTGCATTTGAATGTCTACATGCGTGCACAAATTGAAGAGCATGCTTAAGACACTTTTCTTGGAAGTAGGAAAAACTCCATTTTGATTTGAGAACATAAGAGTATTCACATTTATGACCATACTGATAGCTCTAGTTAGTATGTCCGCAATCAGTGACAGATAGAGAACTCACTTATTAGAAGTGATCTGTCTCTGTGGGGCAGACATATGTCAACAGTCATACACTTGAGATGGCTGAAACTTTAGGAGTAAGATCTGCTTTCTTATCAGTCTATCTATCCAAACTGGTTAGAAGGCAGGAGTGAGGGAAAGGCAATCCTCTGGACACTTCATGAAAGATCTAATTTCAATTAAGCACAAAACACTTCCCTTAATTTGACATAATTGCCAAAATGGAATAGTCAGTTGGGCCCTTCTAGTGGATTATGGCTGTGTCTTTAAAGAGAGTGTAATTCAGGGGTGCCCAAACCTGTCCTGGCGGGCCGTATCCATGCCAGATTTTTGGGATATCCCCATCTGGTGATCACGGTTCGATCCCCTGCGCCGGCGGCAGATCAGAGTGCCCAGGACGGGGTCCATGTGACCCGGGCAGTCCTATCCCCTGGGTGTACGTGGTTGTCCGACATGTCGGTCGGATGTGCTTTTACGTACCGGATCGGAATCGGCCCCCATAAAATCGTACGTAAAGTATATAGCAAGTCAACCTGAAATCTGCTGGGTCAGAAAGGGCTCGATTCCGATCCGTGTCGGAAGGTTAGGAGTCCGTACGAATTTGTCGGGACGGCATGGCAGAGTGCCCGGGATGGGCTCCATGGCTCTTGGGCAGTCGTCCCCCGGGCGTCCGGGGCTCCATCCAGGCCGACGGCATGGCAGAGTGCCCGGGACGGGCTCCATGCGTCCCGGGCATTCGTCCCCCGGGCGTCCAGGGCTCCATCCAGGCCGGCGGCATGGCAGAGTGCCCGGGCGGGCTCCATGCGTCCCGGGCATTCGTCCCCCGGGCGCCTGAAACTGCTGGGTCAGAAAGGGCTCGATTCCGATCCGTGTCGGAAGGTTAGGAGTCCGGACGAATTTGTCGGGACGGCATGGCAGAGTGCCCGGGATGGGCTCCATGGCTCTTGGGCAGTCCCGGCTGACGGCATGGAAACGTGCCCAGGACGGGCTCCATGCGTCCCGGGCCTCCGTCCCCCGGGCGCCCGGGGCTCTATCCAGGCTGACGGCATGGCAGAGTGCCCGGGTCGGGCTCCATGGCTCTTGGGCATTCGTCCCCCGGGCGTCCGGGGCTCCATCCAGGCTGACGGCATGGCAGAGTGCCCGGGACGGGCTCCATGCGTCCCGGGCATTCGTCCCCTGGGCGCCCGGGGCTACATCCAGGCTGACGGTATGGCAGAGTGCCCGGGTCGGGCTCCATGGTTTTCACGGTGGTCCTCCCCTGGGTGTCAGGGGGCTCCTGGCCGACGGCATGGAAAAGTGCCCAGGACGGGCTCCATGCGTCCCGGGCATTCGTCCCCCGGGCGTCCGGGGCTCCATCCAGGCCGACGGCATGGCAGAGTGCCCGGGTCGGGCTCCATGGTTTCCAGGGTGGTCCTCCCCAGGGTGTCGGGGCGCTCCAGGCCGACGGCATGGAAAAGTGCCCAGGACGGGCTCCATGCGTCCTGGGCATTCGTCCCGGGACGGGGACGGGGACGGGGTGGGGAAGAGTCCAGGCGGCTTCACCTCCATGCCCGGCCATCTGATCGCCCAGATTTCCTCGGCCATCTGGTCGCCCGCAACGCTTTCCTATGGGGGGGGGGGACCAGATGGCCGAACTTCCCTGGAAGTCCCGATGAGGTGCCATTCGCCTCCCGGATCCCAGCGAGGGCTCCATGAGGTCGGGTTCTTTCACGCCTTGGGTCCCCTCTGTCACCTCGCGTGCACAGATTGCAAGAAAGGGGGGTAATTTCCCTCCGGATTACTAGGGGCAGGGTTCGCCCGGACACCCCTCCAGGGCTGGTGGTTCTCTGCCATGGGGACCAGATAGGCTATGCCTGGGCAACACCTCCCTAGGCCACCCGGGGCTTCCTTCCTCCAGGCCAACTGCATGTCAAATTGCCCAGGACGGGCTCCATGGCTCTTGGGCAGTCGTCCCCCGGGCGTCCGGGGCTCCATCCAGGCCGACGGCATGGCAGAGTGCCCGGGACGGGCTCCATGCGTCCCGGGCCTTCGTCCCCCGGGCGTCCGGGGCTCCATCCAGGCTGACAGCATGGCAGAGTGCCCGGGTCGGGCTCCATGGTTTTCAGGGTGGTCCTCCCCTGGGTGTCGGGGCGCTCCAGGCCAATGGCATGGAAAAGTGCCCAGGACGGCCTCCATGCGTCCCGGGCATTCGTCCCCCGGGCGTCCGGGGCTCCATCCAGGCTGACGGCATGGGAGAGTGCCCGGGACGGGGACGGGGACAGGGTCGGGAGAGTCCAGGCGGCTTCACTTCCGTGTCCAGCCATCTGATCGCCCAGATTCCCTCGGCCATCTGGTCGCCCGGATCCCCTCGGGCATCTGGTCGCCCGCAACGCTTTCCTATGGGGCGACCAGATGGCCGAACTTCCCTGGAAGTCCCGATGAGGTGCCATTCGCCGCCCGGATCCCAGCGAGGGCTCCAGGAGGTCGGGTACATTCGCGCCTTGGGTCCCCTCTGTCACCTCGCGTGCACAGATTACAAGAAAAGGGGGTAATTTTCCTCCGGATTACTATGGAGAAGGGTACGCCCGGACACCCCTCCGAGGCTGGTGGTTCTCTGCCATGGGGACCAGATGGGCTATGCCTGGGCAACACCTCCCTAGGCCACCCGGGGCTTCCTTCCTCCAGGCCAACTGCATGTCAAATTGCCCAGGACGGGCTCCATGGCTCCTGGGCAGTCGTCCCCCGGGCGTCCGGGGCTCCATCCAGGCTGATGGCATGGAAAAGTGCCCAGGACAGGCTCCATGCGTCCCGGGCATTCATCCCCCGGGCGTCCGGGGCTCCATCTAGGCTGACGGTATGGAAGAGTGCCCAGGTCGGGCTCCATGGTTTTCACGGTGGTCCTCCCCTGGGTGTCTGGGGGCTCCAGGCCAAATGCATGGAAAAGTGCCCAGGACGGGCTCCATGCGTCCAGGGCATTCGTCCCCTGGGCGTCCGGGGCTCCATCCAGGCTGACGGCATGGGAGAGTGCCCGGGTCGGGCTCCATGGTTTTCAGGGTGGTCCTCCCCTGGGTGTCGGGGCGCTCCAGGCCAATGGCATGGAAAAGTGCCCAGGACGGGCTCCATGCGTCCCGGGCATTCGTCCCGGGACGGGGACGGGGACAGGGTCGGGAGAGTCCAGGCGCCTTCACTTCCGTGTCCAGCCATCTGATCGCCCAGATTCCCTCAGCCATCTGGTCGCCCGGATCCCCTCGGGCATCTGGTCGCCCGCAACGCTTTCCTATGGGGCGACCAGATGGCCGAACTTCCCTGGAAGTCCCGATGAGGTGCCATTTGCTGCCCGGATCCCAGCGAGGGCTCCAGGAGGTCGGGTACATTCGCGCCTTGGGTCCCCTCTGTCACCTCGCGTGCACAGATTACAAGAAAAGGGGGTAATTTTCCTCCGGATTACTAGGGAGAAGGGTACGCCCGGACACCCCTCCGAGGCTGGTGGTTCTCTGCCATGGGGACCAGATGGGCTATGCCTGGGCAACACCTCCCTAGGCCACCCGGGGCTTCCTTCCTCCAGGCCAACTGCATGTCAAATTGCCCAGGACGGGCTCTATGGCTCCTGGGCAGTCGTCCCCCGGGCGTCCGGGGCTCCATCCAGGCTGACGGCATGACAGAGTGCCTGGGTCGGGCTCCATGGGTCCCGGGCAGCCCTCCCCCGGGCGTCCGGGGCTCCCACCGCCAGGCCGACGGCATGTCAAAGTGCCCAGGACGGGCTCCATGAGTCCGGGACAGTCCTCCCCCGGGCGTCTGGGACACCCATCTCCAGGAGGCCAACGGCATTGGCAAAGTACCCAGGACGGGCTCCATGTTTCCCGGGCAGACCTCCCTCGGGCGTCCGGGGCACACATCTCCATGAGGCCAACGGCATTGGCAAAGTACCCAGGACGGGGTCCATGGGTCCCGGGCAGACCTCCCCCGGGCGTCCGGGGCACCCATTTCCACGAGGCCAACGGCATTGGCAAAGTACCCGGGAAGGGCTCCATGGGTCCCGGGTAGACCTCCCCCGGGCGTCCGGGGCACCCATCTCCACGAGGCCAACGGCATTGGCAAAGTACCCGGGAAGGGCTCCATGGGTCCCGGGTACACCTCCCCCGGGCGTCCGGGGCACCCATCTCCATGAGGCCAACGGCATTGGCAAAGTACCCAGGACGGGCTCCATGGGTCCCGGGCAGACCTCCCCCCGGGCGTCCGGGGCACCCACCTCCAGGCCGACGGCATGTCAAAGTACCCAGGACGGGCTCCACGGGTCCCGGGCATTCCTCACCCAGGTCGTCCGGGCCCTAGAGCTCCGGTGGTCCAACCTGCGCCTGAGGCCCAGCCGGGGTCCAAGAGCCCTGCCTTGCGTGGGCAGGCAGTCAGGAACCCTACCGCGAAGGCTTGGGATGGATGGGGAGCTGGGAGTCCTTTCGATCCCGGCCCTCTGGTCGCCCGTGATGCTTTCCAATGGGGCGACCAGATGGCCGGGCTTCCCTGGAAGTCCCGATGAGGTGCCATTCGGCTCCCGGATCCCAGCTAGGGCTCCATGAGGTCGGGTTCTTTTACGCCTTGGGTCCCCTCTGTCACCTCGCGTGCATGGATTGCAAGAAAGGGGGGTAATTTCCCTCCGGATTACTAGGGGCAGGGTACGCCCGGACACCTCTCCAGGGCTGGTGGTTCCCTGCCCGGGGGACCAGATGAGATATGCCTGGGCAACACCTCCCCCGGGCGTCTGGGGGCTCCATTCTCCGGGCCAACGGCATGGCTCAATGCCCAGGACGGGCTCCACGTGTCCCGGACAGACCTCCCCTGGGCGTCCGGGGCACCCATCTCCAGGAGGCCAACGGGATGGCAAAGTACCCGGGAAGGGCTCCACGGGTCCCGGGCAGCCTTCCCCCGGGCGTCCGGGGCTCCCACCTCCAGGCCGACGGCATGTCACACTGCCCAGGACGGGCTCCATGGGCCCCGGACAGACCTCCCCCGGGCGTCCGGGGCACCCATCTCCAGGAGGCCAACGGGATGGCAAAGTACCCGGGAAGGGCTCCACGAGTCCCGGGCAGCCTTCCCCCGGGCATCCGGGGCTCCCACCTCCAGGCTGACGGCATGTCACACTGCCCAGGACGGGCTCCATGGGCCCCGGACAGACCTCCCCCTGGCGTCCGGGGCACCCATCTCCAGGAGGCCAACGGGATGGCAGAGTAACCGGGAAGGGCTCCATGGGTCCCGGGCAGCCCTCCCCCGGGCGTCCGGGGCTCCCACCTCCAGGACGACGGCATGTCAAAGTGCCCAGGGCGGGCTCCACGGGCTCCGGGCAGCCCTCCCCCCGGGCGTTCGGGGCACACATCTCCAGGAGGCCAACGGCATTGCAAAGTACCCGGAAAGGGCTCCAGGGGTACCGGGCAGTCCTCCCCCGGGCGTCCGGGGCACCCATCTCCATGAGGCCAACGGCATTGGCAAAGTACCCGGGAAGGGCTCCACGGGTCCCGACTAGGCTTCCCACGGGCGTCCTGGGCACCCTCCTCCAGGCCGACGGCATGTCAAAGTGTCCAGGACGGGCTCCATGGGTCCCGGACAGACCTCCCCCGGGCGTCCGGGGCACCCATCTCCAGGAGGCCAACGGGATGGCAAAGTACCCGGGAAGGGCTCCATGGGTCCCGGGCAGCCCTCCCCCGGGCGTCCGGGGCTACCACCTCCAGGACGACGGCATGTCAAAGTGCCCAGGGCGGGCTCCACGGGCCCCGGGCAGCCCTCCCCCCGGGCGTTCGGGGCACACATCTCCAGGAGGCCAACGGCGTTGCAAAGTACCCGGAAAGGGCTCCACGGGTACCGGGCAGTCCTCCCCCGGGCGTCCAGGTCACCCATCTCCATGAGGCCAACGGCATTGGCAAAGTACCCGGGAAGGGCTCCACGGGTCCCGACCAGGCTTCCCACGGGCGTACCGGGCACCCTCCTCCAGGCCGACGGCATGTCAAAGTGTCCAGGACGGGCTCCATGGGTCCCGGGCAGCCCGCTCCCGGGCGTCCGGGGCTCCCACCTCCAGGCCGACGGCATGTCAAAAAGCCCAGGACGGGATCCACGGGTTTCGGGCAGGCCTCCCCCGGGCGTCCGGGGCAACCATCTCCATGAGGCCAACGGCATTGGCAAAGTACCCGGGAAGGGCTCCACGGGTCCTGGGCAGGCCTCCCCCGGGCGTCCAGGGCACCCACCTCCAGGCCGACGGCATGTAAAAGTGCCCAGGACGGGCTCCATGGGTCCCGGGCAGCCCGCCCCCGGGCATCTGGGGCACCCATCTCCAGGAGGCCAACGGCGTTGCAAAGTACCCGAGAAGGGCTCCACGGGTACCGGGCAGTCCTCCCCCGGGCGTCCGGGGGCTCCCTTCTCCAGGCCAACGGCATGGTTCAATGCCCAGGACGGGACGTCAAGTGGCCAGGACGGGCTCCATGCGTCCCGGGCATTCGTCCCGGGACGGGGACGGGGTGGGGAAGAGTCCAGGCGGCTTCACCTCCATGCCCGGCCATCTGATCGCCCAGATTCCCTCAGCCATCTGGTCGCCCGGATCCCCTCGGGCATCTGGTCGCCCGTAACGCTTTCCTATGGGGGGGACCAGATGGCCGAACTTCCCTGGAAGTCTTAATGAGGTGCCATTCGCCTCCCGGATCCCAGCGAGGGCTCCATGAGGTCGGGTTCTTTCACGCCTTGGGTCCCCTCTGTCACCTCGCGTGCACAGATTGCAAGAAAGGGGGGTAATTTGCCTCCGGATTACTATGGCGCAGGGTATGCCCGGACACCCCTCCAGGGTTGGTGGTTCTCTGCCATGGGGACCAGATGGGATATGCCTGGGCAACACCTCCCTAGGCCACCCGGTGCTTCCTTCCTCCAGGCCAACTGCATGTCAAATTGCCCAGGACGGGCTCCAGGCTCTTGGGCAGTTGTCCCCCGGGCGTCCGGTGCTCCATCGAGGCCGACGGCATGGCAGAGTGCCCGGGACAGGCTCCAAGCATCCCGGGCCTTCGTCCCCCCGGGCGTCCGGGGCTCCATCCGGGCTGACGGCATGGCAGAGTGCCCGGGTCGGGCTCCATGGTTTCCACGGTGGTCCTCCCCTGGGTGTCGGGGCGCTCCAGGCCGACGGCATGGCAGAGTGCCCGGGACGGGCTCCATGCATCCCGGGCCTTCGTCCCCCGGGCGCCCGGGGCTCCATCCGGGCTGAAGGCATGGCAGAGTGCCCGGGACGGGCTCCATGCGTCCCGGGCATTCGTCCCCCGGGCGTCCGGGGCTCCATCCGGGCTGACGGCATGTCAGAGTGCCCAGGACGGGCTCCACGGGTCCCGGGCATCCGGGGCTCCCTTTCCCCGGGCCAACGGCTTGTCAGAGTGCCCAGGACGGGCTCCACGGGCCCCCGGCATCCGGGGCTCCCTTCCCCGGGCCAGCGGCATGTCAGAGTGCCCAGGACCAGTTCCACGGGTCCCGGGCAGTCCTCCCCCGGGCGTCCGGGGCTCCCTTCCACGGGCCAAAGAATTTCAGAGTGCCCAGGACGGGCTCCACGGGTCCCGGGCGTCCAAGGCACCCTTCCCCGGGCCAACGGCTTGTCAGAGTGCCCAGGACGGGCTCCACGGGCCTCGGGCGTCCGGGGCTCCCTTCCCCGGGCCAGCGGCATGTCAGAGTGCCCAGGACGGGCTCCACAGGCCCCGGTCATCCGGGGCACCCTTCCCCGGGCCAGCGGCATGTCAGAGTGCCCAGGACCAGTTCCACGGGTCCCGGGCAATCCTCCCCCGGGTGTCCGGGGCTCCCTTCCCCGGGCCAAAGCATTTCAGAGTGCCCAGGACGGACTCCACGGGTCCCGGGCGTCCAGGGCTCCCTTCCCCGGGCCAACGGCTTGTCAGAGTGCCCAGGACGGGCTCCACGGGCCCCGGGCGTCCGGGGCACCCTTCCCCAGGCCAGCGGCATGTCAGAGTGCCCAGGACGAGTTCCACGGGTCCCGGGCAGTCCTCCCCCGGGTGTCCGGGGCTCCCTTCCCCGGGCCAAAGCATTTCAGAGTGCCCAGGACGGGCTCCACGGGTCCCGGACGTCCGGGCCTCCCTTCCCCGGGCCAACGGCATACAGGAGTGCCCAGGACGGGCTCCACAGGTCCCGGTCGTCTGGGGCTCCCTTCCCCGGGCCAACGGCTTGTCAGAGTGCCAAGGACGGGCTCCTTGGGTCCCGGTCGTCTGGGGCTCCCTTCCCCGGGCCAACAGCTTGTCAGAGTGCCCAGGACGGGCTCCACGGGTCCCGGGCAGTCCTCCCCCGGGCCAACAGCAGGTCAGAGTGCCCAGGACGGGCTCCACGGATCCCGGGCAACCCGCCCCCCGGGCGTTCGGGGCACCCATCTCCAGAAGGCGAACGGCGTTGCAAAGTACCCGGGAAGGGCTCCACGGGTACCGGGCAGTCCTCCCCCGGGCGTCCGGGGGCTCCATTCTCCAGGCCAACGGCATGGTTCAATGCCCAGGACGGGCTCCATGTGTCCCGGACAGACCTCCCCCGGGCGTCCGGGGCACCCATCTCCAGGCCAACGGCATGGCTCAATGCCCAGGACGGGCTCCATGGGTCCGGGGAGGCGTCCCATGCGCCTCCGGGCTTGGGAGCCCCGGCTGGGTCCAGGGGCCCGGCCGGGCCCCGGGTCGGGTGCTCCGGCCCTGGTCCCTGTCTCCCAGCCTACCGCACTGCCAAGGGCCTAGGAAGGGGTTCCGTTGTGCCCGGGGAGCCTCCCCTTGCTTGTCTGGGTTCAGGAGCTCCGTCCGGGGCCCCTAGGGGCCCGGGGAGGGCGGCCTCCCCACCCCGGGCTCTGTCCTTGGTCCTGCTGCGTGGCAGGGTGCCCGGGACGGGGTCCGGAGGGACCGGGGAGGCGTCCCATGCACCTCCGGGCTTGGGAGCCCCGGCTGCATCCAGGGGCCCGGCCGGGCCCCGGGTCGGGTGCTCCGGCC
>NC_136065.1:1649785558-1649950558 GCF_964261635.1 Lissotriton helveticus | reverse complement strand
TAGGCGCTAGGGGCCGTCGGGAAGATTAAGCAAGCTATTGCCCAGAGTCACATGGTGCTGGGCTAATCTGCCGCCGGTGCCGGGGATCGAACCGTGATCCCCATATTCCGTAGTCAGCCGCCCTAGCCGCGGCGCCAGCTATTGCCCAGAGTCACATGGTGCTGGGCTAATCTGCCGCCGGTGCCTGGGATCGAACCGTGATCCCCAGATTCCGGAGTCAGCCGCCCTAGCCGCGGCGCCAGCTATTGCCCAGAGTCACATGGTGCTGGGCTAATCTGCGGCCGGTGCCGGGGATCGAACCCTGATCTCTGGGATGCTCAAGGGTTACTACGCGCTCTACAAAAACCTTAAATAAAAAAATCTCCAGATTCCTGAGTCAGCCGCCCTAGCCGCGGCGCCAGCTATTTCCCAGAGTCACCTGGTGCTGGGCTAATCTGCCGCCGGTGCCGGGGATCGAACCGTGATCTCCAGATTCCGGAGTCAGCCTCCCTAGCCGCGGCACCAGCTATTTCCCAGAGTCACGTGCGTCCGGGGCTCCCTTCCCCAGGCCAACGGCATGCCAGAGTGCCCAGGACGGGCTCCACGAGTCCCGGGCGTTCGGGGCTCCCTTCCCCGGGACACCGGCTTGTCAGAGTGCCCATGACGGGCTCCACGGGTCCCGGGTATCTGGGACTCCCTTCCCCGGGCCAACGGCATGCCGGAGTTCCCAGGACAGGCTCCACGGGTCCCGGGCGTCCGGGGCTCCCTTCCCCGGTCCGACGGCTTGTCAGAGTGCCCAGGACGGGCTCCACGGTTCCCGGGCGTCCGGGGTTCCCTTCCCCGGGTCAGCGGCATGTCAGAGTGCCCAGGACGAGTTCCACGGGTCCCGGGCAGTCCTCCCCCGGGCGTCCGGGGATCCCTTCCCCGGGCCGTCGGCAGGTCAGAGTGCCCAGGACGGGCTCCATGGGTCCCGGGCAGTCCTCCCCCCGGGCGTCCGGGGCTCCCTTCCCCGGGCCGACGGCAGGTCAGAGTGCCCAGGACGGGCTCCACGGGTCCGGGGCAGTCCTCCCCCCGGGCGTCCGGCGCTCCCTTCTCCAGGCCGATGGCAGGTCAGAGTGACCAGGACGGGCTCCACGGGTCCCGGGCAGTCCTCTCCCGGGCGTACGTGGTTGTCCGACAGATTCGGGCAGATGTGCTTTTACGAACCGGATCGGAATCGGCCCAAATAATAATAATAATAATAATCCACATTTGTAAGGCGCACAATCACCCGTAAGGGTCTCTAGGCGCTAGGGGCCGTCGGGAAGATTAAGCAAGCTATTGCCCAGAGTCACATGGTGCTGGGCTAATCTGCCGCCGGTGCCGGGGATCGAACCGTGATCCCCATATTCCGTAGTCAGCCGCCCTAGCCGCGGCGCCAGCTATTGCCCAGAGTCACATGGTGCTGGGCTAATCTGCCGCCGGTGCCTGGGATCGAACCGTGATCCCCAGATTCCGGAGTCAGCCGCCCTAGCCGCGGCGCCAGCTATTGCCCAGAATCACATGGTGCTGGGCTAATCTGCGGCCGGTGCCGGGGATCGAACCCTAATCTCTGGGATGCTCGAGGGTTACTACGCGCTCTACAAAAACCTTAAATAAAAAAATCTCCAGATTCCGGAGTCAGCCGACCTAGCCGCGGCGCCAGCTATTTCCTAGAGTCACCTGGTGCTGGGCTAATCTGCCGCCGGTGCCGGGGATCGAACCGTGATCTCCAGATTCCAGAGTCAGCCTCCCTAGCCGCGGCGCCAGCTATTTCCCAGAGTCACGTGGTGCTGGGCTAATCTGCGGCCGGTGCCGGGGATCGAACCCTGATCTCTGGGATGCTCGAGGGTTACTATGCGCTCTACAAAAACCTTAAATAAAAAAATCTCCAGATTCCGGAGTCAGCCGCCCTAGCCGAGGCGCCAGCTATTTCCCAGAGTCACCTGGTGCTGGGCTAATCTGCCGCCGGTGCCGGGGATCGAACCGTGATCTCCAGATTCCGGAGTCAGCCTCCCTAGCCGCGGCGCCAGCTATTTCCCAGAGTCACGTGGTGCTGGGCTAATCTGCCGCCGGTGCCGGGGATCGAACCGTGATCCCCAGATTGGGATATCCCAAAAATCTGGCATGGATACGGCCCGCCAGGACAGGTTTGGGGACCCCTGGTGTAATTGTACTACGAGACATGCCCACCTTCAAAAGAGTGTCTGATGGCTTTCCGATGAAGGTGGGATTCGAACCCACACGTGCAGAGCACAATGGATTAGCAGTCCATTGCCTTAACCACTCGGCCACCTTGTCTGTCTTAGGTGACTATGTTTCATTTTTTAGGAAATTCTTACTATGTGCTAATTACAAATAATCATAAGTTTCTCCTAGACTGTGTCAGAACTGGCAAATGTATGTGGTGTTCAATAGACAGAGCACATGATATAGCAGAATTATCAAATCTGTTCCATTAGGACTGTAGTTTTTAATAGTCATGATAACATGCTAGCATGTGAGTCGATCTTGCACAGTGAATAAGGGAGCAGTGCCAGTATCTACTTGGTCAGCTCTAGATGGCTCAACTGGGGAGATATGAGAACAGTGAGCTCCAGTGGCGCAATCGGTTAGCGCGCGGTACTTATACAGCAGTACTTGCAATGGGGCATGCCGAGGTTGTGAGTTCGAGCCTCACCTGGAGCAGCTTACTGGTTTTTCATAAACTATTTCACTAAAAGTAAAGATTAAACTCAGGGTAAAGACGGCCCTTGCTAGAGAGTCTTTACTTCTTTTCATGATCTGCGTGCCCGACTCTTCCAGGTGCAAATATCACAATCCTATTCGATGCTCCTTATAAACATTCCATGATGTGCCGTCTTGCATAGCATGCAAACACCACATCAGTGCATTTAAAAATACTTTTGTAGAATAATAAATATGATGAAAACATTGTTGTCACGGGATAACCATATACTGAGGAGCTGCAAACAGTGCTGTATCAGCTACTTACAATACAATTTAACTGAAAGACATATCAAAGGAAGAGCGTCATCATATTAATGTTTCTAGTCAACATAAGAGTTGCACCATAGCAGCTTATGGTGCTTTCTGCTCAGATTGTGCCTCCAATCCCACATTGATTTTTTAATTCTTTGCAGTTTAAAAAACACAATTCATGCTCAAAGTTAACTTTTTAAAACCATTCAACCTATTACATTTATTTCTCTAACTTGTGAATGTGGTCCATGTTCTCTTTTCCTCATCCCCATCACGATACTCCTTTTCCCGAAATCAGGTTCACTTCTTTATCCAGCCGACCCTTCCAAGGTCACCAAATCTATGAAGCGATTCTGCTTTTTCTCACATTCTCTCTATGTACAAGATACCTTGTATCATTTGAATGGACAGCAGGAGAGTCGGATATTTATGGTTAGTGGGGGTGGGGTTTTGAAGATTAACCTCATTTGACTAAGAGCCGGGGCATCTGGGAGGAAAAGTATTTTAAGGGGGATGAAGTTCACATCTCCTTGGTGAAATTTCTAGATCCTTATTTCATCCTTTCTGTGGATGCAGACTCAGTCGGAACAGAGGTCATAGTCCTCGCTCTGACTTTCAAAGGAACTTCAAATATGCTTGGCTTATTTGGCTTTGCCCGGCGGGGTGAGAATGGCATTTGTCAGGCGTTCGTCAGGCGATCGAAAGGGGTGAGGCAATAGTTTATGGTTCAATGGTTTTCATGAAGTCTTCTTGATATGATGAAAGCAGGAAAGGGAAGCTTGTCAATAAGCAAACTTAAGACAAGGTGTGACTCCTAGAAAGAATGACTTGGAAACAAAATACAGAAACTCACATATAAAAAGGCCCTGATGAGGCTTGAACTCATGACCCCTGGTTTACAAGATCAGTGCTCTGCCACTGAGCTACAAGGCCTGCCTGCCTGCAGTATGTAAATCGCTTCATGTATTCTTACTGCGGTATGAAGATATCTATGATTTTGAGACTCTGTATGGAAATGCAGTTGCATTTGAATGTCTACATGCGTGCACAAATTGAAGAGCATGCTTAAGACACTTTTCTTGGAAGTAGGAAAAACTCCATTTTGATTTGAGAACATAAGAGTATTCACATTTAGGACCATACTGATAGCTCTAGTTAGTATGTCCACAATCAGTGACAGATAGAGAACTCACTTATTAGAAGTGATCTGTCTCTGTGGGGCAGACATATGTCAACAGTCATACACTTGAGATGGCTGAAACTTTAGGAGTAAGAGCTGCTTTCTTATCAGTCTATCTATCCAAACTGGTTAGAATGCCAGGAGTGAGGGAAAGGCAATCCTCTGGACCCTTCATGAAAGATCTAATTTCAATTAAGCACAAAACACTTCCCTTAATTTGACATAATTGCCAAAATGGAATAGTCAGTTGGGCCCTTCTAGTGGATTATGGCTGTGTCTTGAAAGAGAGTGTAATTGTACTACGAGACATGCCCACCTTCAAAAGAGTGTCTGATGTCGTTCCGACAAAGGTGGGATTCGAACCCACGCATGCAGAGCACAATGGATTAGCAGTCCATCGACTTAACTACTCGGCCACCTCAGGTGACTATGTTTCATTTTTTAGGAAATTCTTACTATGTGCTAATTACAAATAATCATAAGTTTCTCCTAGACTGTGTCAGAACTGGCAAATGTATGTGGTGTTCAATAGACAGAGCACATGATATAGCAGAATTATCAAATCTGTTCCATTAGGACTGTAGTTTTCAATAGTCATGATAACATGCTAGCATGTGAGTCGATCTTGCACAGTGAATAAGGGAGCAGTGCCAGTATCTACTTGGTCAGCTCTAGATGGCTCAACTGGGGAGATATGAGAACAGTAAGCTCCAGTGGCGCAATCGGTTAGCGCGCTGTACATATACAGCAGTACTTGCATTGAGGCATGCCGAGGTTGTGAGTTCGAGCCTCACCTGGAGCAGCTTACTGGTTTTACATAAACCATTTCACTAAAAGTAAAGATTAAACTCAGGGTAAAGACGGCCCTTGCTAGAGAGTCTTTACTTCTTTTCAGGATCTGCGTGTCCGACTCTTCCAGGTGCAAATATCACAATCCTATTCGATGCTCCCACGATGTGCCGTCTTGCATAGCATGCAAACACCACATCAGTGCATTTAAAAATACTTTTGTAGAATAATAAATATGATGAAAACATTGTTGTCACGGGATAACCATATACTGAGGAGCTGCAAACAGTGCTGTATCAGCTACTTACAATACAATTTAACTGAAAGACATATCAAAGGAAGAGCGTCATCATATTAATGTTTCTAGTCAACATAAGAGTTGCACCATAGCAGCTTATGGTGCTTTCTGCTCAGATTGTGCCTCCAATCCCACATTGATTTTTTAATTCTTTGCAGTTTAAAAAACACAATTCATGCTCAAAGTTAACTTTTTAAACCATTCAACCTATTACATTTATTTCTCTAACTTGTGAATGTGGTCCATGTTCTCTTTTCCTCATCCCCATCACGATACTCCTTTTCCCGAAATCAGGTTCACTTCTTTATCCAGCCGACCCTTCCAAGGTCACCAAATCTATGAAGGGATTCTGCTTTTTCTCACATTCTCTCTATGTACAAGATACCTTGTATCATTTGAATGGACAGCAGGAGAGTCGGATATTTATGGTTAGTGGGGGTGGGGTTTTGAAGATTAACCTCATTTGACTAAGAGCCGGGGCATCTGGGAGGAAAAGTATTTTAAGGGGGATGAAGTTCACATCTCCTTGGTGAAATTTCTAGATCCTTATTTCATCCTTTCTGTGGATGCAGACTCAGTCGGAACAGAGGTCATAGTCCTCGCTCTGACTTTCAAAGGAACTTCAAATATGCTTGGCTTATTTGGCTTTGCCCGGCGGGGTGAGAATGGCGTTTGTCAGGCGTTCGTCAGGCGATCGAAAGGGGTGAGGCAATAGTTTATGGTTCAATGGTTTTCATGAAGTCTTCTTGATATGATGAAAGCAGGAAAGGGAAGCTTGTCAATAAGCAAACTTAAGACAAGGTGTGACTCTTAGAAAGAATGACTTGGAAACAACATACAGAAACTCACATATAAAAAGGCCCTGATGAGGCTTGAACTCATGACCCCTGGTTTACAAGACCAGTGCTCTGCCACTGAGTTACAAGGCCTGCCTGCCTGCCTGCAGTATGTAAATAGCTTCATGTATTCTTACTGCGGTATGAAGATATCTATGATTTTGAGACTCTGTATGGAAATGCAGTTGCATTTGAATGTCTACATGCGTGCACAAATTGAAGAGCATGCTTAAGACACTTTTCTTGGAAGTAGGAAAAACTCCATTTTGATTTGAGAACATAAGAGTATTCACATTTATGACCATACTGATAGCTCTAGTTAGTATGTCCGCAATCAGTGACAGATAGAGAACTCACTTATTAGAAGTGATCTGTCTCTGTGGGGCAGACATATGTCAACAGTCATACACTTGAGATGGCTGAAACTTTAGGAGTAAGAGCTGCTTTCTTATCAGTCTATCTATCCAAACTGGTTAGAAGGCCAGGAGTGAGGGAAAGGCAATCCTCTGGAAACTTCATGAAAGATCTAATTTCAATTAAGCACAAAACACTTCCCTTAATTTGACATAATTGCCAAAATGGAATAGTCAGTTGGGCCCTTCTAGTGGATTATGGCTGTGTCTTGAAAGAGAGTGTAATTGTACTACGAGACATGCCCACCTTCAAAAGAGTGTCTGATGGCGTTCCGACGAAGGTGGGATTCGAACCCACGCATGCAGAGCACAATGGATTAGCAGTCCATCGACTTAACTACTCGGCCACCTCGTCTGCCACCTCGTCTGTGACTATGTTTCATTTTTTAGGAAATTCTTACTATGTGCTAATTACAAATAATCATAAGTTTCTCCTAGACTGTGTCAGAACTGGCAAATGTATGTGGTGTTCAATAGACAGAGCACATGATATAGCAGAATTATCAAATCTGTTCCATTAGGACTGTAGTTTTCAATAGTCATGATAACATGCTAGCATGTGAGTCGATCTTGCACAGTGAATAAGGGAGCAGTGCCAGTATCTACTTGGTCAGCTCTAGATGGCTCAACTGGGGAGATATGAGAACAGTGAGCTCCAGTGGCGCAATCGGTTAGCGCGCGGTACTTATACAGCAGTACTTGCATTGAGGCATGCCGAGGTTGTGAGTTCGAGCCTCACCTGGAGCAGCTTACTGGTTTTTCATAAACCATTTCACTAAAAGTAAAGATTAAACTCAGGGTAAAGACGGCCCTTGCTAGAGAGTCTTTACTTCTTTTCAGGATCTGCGTGTCCGACTCTTCCAGGTGCAAATATCACAATCCTATTCGATGCTCCTTATAAACATTCCACGATGTGCCGTCTTGCATAGCATGCAAACACCACATCAGTGCATTTAAAAATACTTTTGTAGAATAATAAATATGATGAAAACATTGTTGTCACGTGATAACCATATACTGAGGAGCTGCAAACAGTGCTGTATCAGCTACTTACAATACAATTTAACTGAAAGACATATCAAAGGAAGAGCGTCATCATATTAATGTTTCTAGTCAACATAAGAGTTGCACCATAGCAGCTTATGGTGCTTTCTGCTCAGATTGTGCCTCCAATCCCACATTGATTTTTTAATTCTTTGCAGTTTAAAAAACACAATTCATGCACAAAGTTAACTTTTTAAACCATTCAACCTATTACATTTATTTCTCTAACTTGTGAATGTGGTCCATGTTCTCTTTTCCTCATCCCCATCACGATACTCCTTTTCCCGAAATCAGGTTCACTTCTTTATCCAGCCGACCCTTCCAAGGTCACCAAATCTATGAAGGGATTCTGCTTTTTCTCACATTCTCTCTATGTACAAGATACCTTGTATCATTTGAATGGACAGCAGGAGAGTCGGATATTTATGGTTAGTGGGGGTGGGGTTTTGAAGATTAACCTCATTTGACTAAGAGCCGGGGCATCTGGGAGGAAAAGTATTTTAAGGGGGATGAAGTTCACATCTCCTTGGTGAAATTTCTAGATCCTTATTTCATCCTTTCTGTGGATGCAGACTCAGTCGGAACAGAGGTCATAGTCCTCGCTCTGACTTTCAAAGGAACTTCAAATATGCTTGGCTTATTTGGCTTTGCCCGGCGGGGTGAGAATGGCGTTTGTCAGGCGATCGAAAGGGGTGAGGCAATAGTTTATGGTTCAATGGTTTTCATGAAGTCTTCTTGATATGATGAAAGCAGGAAAGGGAAGCTTGTCAATAAGCAAACTTAAGACAAGGTGTGACTCCTAGAAAGAATGACTTGGAAACAACATACAGAAACTCACATATAAAAAGGCCCTGATGAGGCTTGAACTCATGACCCCTGGTTTACAAGGCCAGTGCTCTGCCACTGAGCTACAAGGCCTGCCTACCTGCAGTATGTAAATCGCTTCATGTATTCTTACTGCGGTATGAAGATATCTATGATTTTGAGACTCTGTATGGAAATGCAGTTGCATTTGAATGTCTACATGCGTGCACAAATTGAAGAGCATGCTTAAGACACTTTTCTTGAAAGTAGGAAAAACTCCATTTTGATTTGAGAACATAAGAGTATTCACATTTATGACCATACTGATAGCTCTAGTTGGTATGTCCGTAATCAGTGACAGATAGAGAACTCACTTATTAGAAGTGATCTGTCTCTGTGGGGCAGACATATGTCAACAGTCATACACTTGAGATGGCTGAAACTTTAGGAGTAAGAGCTGCTTTCTTATCAGTCTATCTATCCAAACTGGTTAGAAGGCCAGGAGTGAGGGAAAGGCAATCCTCTGGACACTTCATGAAAGATCTAATTTCAATTAAGCACAAAACACTTCCCTTAATTTGACATAATTGCCAAAATGGAATAGTCAGTTGTGCTCTTCTAGTGGATTATGGCTGTGTCTTGAAAGAGAGTGTAATTGTACTACGAGACATGCCCACCTTCAAAAGAGTGTCTGATGGCATTCCGACCAGGGTGGGATTCAAACCCACGCGTGCAGAGCACAATGGATTAGCAGTCCATCGACTTAACCACTCGGCCACCTCGTCTGCCTTAGGTGACTATGTTTCATTTTTTAGGAAATTCTTACGATGTGCTAATTACAAATAATCATAAGTTTCTCCTAGACTGTGTCAGAACTGGCAAATGTATGTGGTGTTCAATAGACAGAGCACATGATATAGCAGAATTATCAAATCTGTTCCATTAGGACTGTAGTTTTTAATAGTCATGATAACATGCTAGCATGTGAGTCGATCTTGCACAGTGAATAAGGGAGCAGTGCCAGTATCTACTTGGTCAGCTCTAGATGGCTCAACTGGGGAGATATGAGAACAGTGAGCTCCAGTGGCGCAATCGGTTAGCGCGCGGTACTTATGCAGCAGTACTTGCAATGGGGCATGCCGAGGTTGTGAGTTCGAGCCTCACCTGGAGCAGCTTACTGGTTTTTCAAAAACTATTTCACTAAAAGTAAAGATTAAACTCAGGGTAAAGACGGCCCTTGCTAGAGAGTCTTTACTTCTTTTCAGGATCTGCGTGCCCGACTCTTCCAGGTGCAAATATCACAATCCTATTCGATGCTCCTTATAAACATTCCATGATGTGCCGTCTTGCATAGCATGCAAACACCACATCAGTGCATTTAAAAATACTTTTGTAGAATAATAAATATGATGAAAACATTGTTGTCACGGGATAACCATATACTGAGGAGCTGCAAACAGTGCTGTATCAGCTACTTACAATACAATTTAACTGAAAGACATATCAAAGGAAGAGCGTCATCATATTAATGTTTCTAGTCAACATAAGAGTTGCACCATAGCAGCTTATGGTGCTTTCTGCTCAGATTGTGCCTCCAATCCCACATTGATTTTTTAATTCTTTGCAGTTTAAAAAACACAATTCATGCTCAAAGTTAACTTTTTAAAACCATTCAACCTATTACATTTATTTCTCTAACTTGTGAATGTGGTCCATGTTCTCTTTTCCTCATCCCCATCACGATACTCCTTTTCCCGAAATCAGGTTCACTTCTTTATCCAGCCGACCCTTCCAAGGTCACCAAATCTATGAAGCGATTCTGCTTTTTCTCACATTCTCTCTATGTACAAGATACCTTGTATCATTTGAATGGACAGCAGGAGAGTCGGATATTTATGGTTAGTGGGGGTGGGGTTTTGAAGATTAACCTCATTTGACTAAGAGCCGGGGCATCTGGGAGGAAAAGTATTTTAAGGGGGATGAAGTTCACATCTCCTTGGTGAAATTTCTAGATCCTTATTTCATCCTTTCTGTGGATGCAGACTCAGTCGGAACAGAGGTCATAGTCCTCGCTCTGACTTTCAAAGGAACTTCAAATATGCTTGGCTTATTTGGCTTTGCCCGGCAGGGCTTGCCCGGCGGGGTGAGAATGGCATTTGTCAGGCATTCGTCAGGCGATCGAAAGGGGTGAGGCAATAGTTTATGGTTCAATGGTTTTCATGAAGTTTTCTTGATATGATGAAAGCAGGAAAGGGAAGCTTGTCAATAAGCAAACTTAAGACAAGGTGTGACTCCTAGAAAGAATGACTTGGAAACAACATACAGAAACTCACATATAAAAAGGCCCTGATGAGGCTTGAACTCATGACCCCTGGTTTACAAGATCAGTGCTCTGCCACTGAGCTACAAGGCCTGCCTGCCTGCAGTATGTAAATCGCTTCATGTATTCTTACTGCGGTATGAAGATATCTATGATTTTGAGACTCTGTATGGAAATGCAGTTGCATTTGAATGTCTAAATGTGTGCACAAATTGAAGAGCATGCTTAAGACACTTTTCTTGGAAGTAGGAAAAACTCCATTTTGATTTGAGAACATAAGAGTATTCACATTTATGACCATACTGATAGCTCTAGGTAGTATGTCCGCAATCAGTGACAGATAGAGAACTCACTTATTAGAAGTGATCTGTCTCTGTGGGGCAGACATATGTCAACAGTCATACACTTGAGATGGCTGAAACTTTAGGAGTAAGAGCTGCTTTCTTATCAGTCTATCTATCCAAACTGGTTAGAAGGCCAGGAGTGAGGGAAAGGCAATCCTCTGGACACTTCATGAAAGATCTAATTTCAATTAAGCACAAAACACTTCCCTTAATTTGACATAATTGCCAAAATGGAATAGTCAGTTGGGCCCTTCTAGTGGATTATGGCTGTGTCTTGAAAGAGAGTGTAATTGTACTACGAGACATGCCCACCTTCAAAAGAGTGTCTGATGTCGTTCCGACAAAGGTGGGATTCGAACCCACGCATGCAGAGCACAATGGATTAGCAGTCCATCGACTTAACTACTCGGCCACCTCGGGTGACTATGTTTCATTTTTTAGGAAATTCTTACTATGTGCTAATTACAAATAATCATAAGTTTCTCCTAGACTGTGTCAGAACTGGCAAATGTATGTGGTGTTCAATAGACAGAGCACATGATATAGCAGAATTATCAAATCTGTTCCATTAGGACTGTAGTTTTCAATAGTCATGATAACATGCTAGCATGTGAGTCGATCTTGCACAGTGAATAAGGGAGCAGTGCCAGTATCTACTTGGTCAGCTCTAGATGGCTCAACTGGGGAGATATGAGAACAGTAAGCTCCAGTGGCGCAATCGGTTAGCGCGCTGTACATATACAGCAGTACTTGCATTGAGGCATGCCGAGGTTGTGAGTTCGAGCCTCACCTGGAGCAGCTTACTGGTTTTACATAAACCATTTCACTAAAAGTAAAGATTAAACTCAGGGTAAAGACGGCCCTTGCTAGAGAGTCTTTACTTCTTTTCAGGATCTGCGTGTCCGACTCTTCCAGGTGCAAATATCACAATCCTATTCGATGCTCCCACGATGTGCCGTCTTGCATAGCATGCAAACACCACATCAGTGCATTTAAAAATACTTTTGTAGAATAATAAATATGATGAAAACATTGTTGTCACGGGATAACCATATACTGAGGAGCTGCAAACAGTGCTGTATCAGCTACTTACAATACAATTTAACTGAAAGACATATCAAAGGAAGAGCGTCATCATATTAATGTTTCTAGTCAACATAAGAGTTGCACCATAGCAGCTTATGGTGCTTTCTGCTCAGATTGTGCCTCCAATCCCACATTGATTTTTTAATTCTTTGCAGTTTAAAAAACACAATTCATGCTCAAAGTTAACTTTTTAAACCATTCAACCTATTACATTTATTTCTCTAACTTGTGAATGTGGTCCATGTTCTCTTTTCCTCATCCCCATCACGATACTCCTTTTCCCGAAATCAGGTTCACTTCTTTATCCAGCCGACCCTTCCAAGGTCACCAAATCTATGAAGGGATTCTGCTTTTTCTCACATTCTCTCTATGTACAAGATACCTTGTATCATTTGAATGGACAGCAGGAGAGTCGGATATTTATGGTTAGTGGGGGTGGGGTTTTGAAGATTAACCTCATTTGACTAAGAGCCGGGGCATCTGGGAGGAAAAGTATTTTAAGGGGGATGAAGTTCACATCTCCTTGGTGAAATTTCTAGATCCTTATTTCATCCTTTCTGTGGATGCAGACTCAGTCGGAACAGAGGTCATAGTCCTCGCTCTGACTTTCAAAGGAACTTCAAATATGCTTGGCTTATTTGGCTTTGCCCGGCGGGGTGAGAATGGCGTTTGTCAGGCGTTCGTCAGGCGATCGAAAGGGGTGAGGCAATAGTTTATGGTTCAATGGTTTTCATGAAGTCTTCTTGATATGATGAAAGCAGGAAAGGGAAGCTTGTCAATAAGCAAACTTAAGACAAGGTGTGACTCTTAGAAAGAATGACTTGGAAACAACATACAGAAACTCACATATAAAAAGGCCCTGATGAGGCTTGAACTCATGACCCCTGGTTTACAAGACCAGTGCTCTGCCACTGAGTTACAAGGCCTGCCTGCCTGCCTGCAGTATGTAAATAGCTTCATGTATTCTTACTGCGGTATGAAGATATCTATGATTTTGAGACTCTGTATGGAAATGCAGTTGCATTTGAATGTCTACATGCGTGCACAAATTGAAGAGCATGCTTAAGACACTTTTCTTGGAAGTAGGAAAAACTCCATTTTGATTTGAGAACATAAGAGTATTCACATTTATGACCATACTGATAGCTCTAGTTAGTATGTCCGCAATCAGTGACAGATAGAGAACTCACTTATTAGAAGTGATCTGTCTCTGTGGGGCAGACATATGTCAACAGTCATACACTTGAGATGGCTGAAACTTTAGGAGTAAGAGCTGCTTTCTTATCAGTCTATCTATCCAAACTGGTTAGAAGGCCAGGAGTGAGGGAAAGGCAATCCTCTGGAAACTTCATGAAAGATCTAATTTCAATTAAGCACAAAACACTTCCCTTAATTTGACATAATTGCCAAAATGGAATAGTCAGTTGGGCCCTTCTAGTGGATTATGGCTGTGTCTTGAAAGAGAGTGTAATTGTACTACGAGACATGCCCACCTTCAAAAGAGTGTCTGATGGCGTTCCGACGAAGGTGGGATTCGAACCCACGCATGCAGAGCACAATGGATTAGCAGTCCATCGACTTAACTACTCGGCCACCTCGTCTGCCACCTCGTCTGTGACTATGTTTCATTTTTTAGGAAATTCTTACTATGTGCTAATTACAAATAATCATAAGTTTCTCCTAGACTGTGTCAGAACTGGCAAATGTATGTGGTGTTCAATAGACAGAGCACATGATATAGCAGAATTATCAAATCTGTTCCATTAGGACTGTAGTTTTCAATAGTCATGATAACATGCTAGCATGTGAGTCGATCTTGCACAGTGAATAAGGGAGCAGTGCCAGTATCTACTTGGTCAGCTCTAGATGGCTCAACTGGGGAGATATGAGAACAGTGAGCTCCAGTGGCGCAATCGGTTAGCGCGCGGTACTTATACAGCAGTACTTGCATTGAGGCATGCCGAGGTTGTGAGTTCGAGCCTCACCTGGAGCAGCTTACTGGTTTTTCATAAACCATTTCACTAAAAGTAAAGATTAAACTCAGGGTAAAGACGGCCCTTGCTAGAGAGTCTTTACTTCTTTTCAGGATCTGCGTGTCCGACTCTTCCAGGTGCAAATATCACAATCCTATTCGATGCTCCTTATAAACATTCCACGATGTGCCGTCTTGCATAGCATGCAAACACCACATCAGTGCATTTAAAAATACTTTTGTAGAATAATAAATATGATGAAAACATTGTTGTCACGTGATAACCATATACTGAGGAGCTGCAAACAGTGCTGTATCAGCTACTTACAATACAATTTAACTGAAAGACATATCAAAGGAAGAGCGTCATCATATTAATGTTTCTAGTCAACATAAGAGTTGCACCATAGCAGCTTATGGTGCTTTCTGCTCAGATTGTGCCTCCAATCCCACATTGATTTTTTAATTCTTTGCAGTTTAAAAAACACAATTCATGCACAAAGTTAACTTTTTAAACCATTCAACCTATTACATTTATTTCTCTAACTTGTGAATGTGGTCCATGTTCTCTTTTCCTCATCCCCATCACGATACTCCTTTTCCCGAAATCAGGTTCACTTCTTTATCCAGCCGACCCTTCCAAGGTCACCAAATCTATGAAGGGATTCTGCTTTTTCTCACATTCTCTCTATGTACAAGATACCTTGTATCATTTGAATGGACAGCAGGAGAGTCGGATATTTATGGTTAGTGGGGGTGGGGTTTTGAAGATTAACCTCATTTGACTAAGAGCCGGGGCATCTGGGAGGAAAAGTATTTTAAGGGGGATGAAGTTCACATCTCCTTGGTGAAATTTCTAGATCCTTATTTCATCCTTTCTGTGGATGCAGACTCAGTCGGAACAGAGGTCATAGTCCTCGCTCTGACTTTCAAAGGAACTTCAAATATGCTTGGCTTATTTGGCTTTGCCCGGCGGGGTGAGAATGGCGTTTGTCAGGCGATCGAAAGGGGTGAGGCAATAGTTTATGGTTCAATGGTTTTCATGAAGTCTTCTTGATATGATGAAAGCAGGAAAGGGAAGCTTGTCAATAAGCAAACTTAAGACAAGGTGTGACTCCTAGAAAGAATGACTTGGAAACAACATACAGAAACTCACATATAAAAAGGCCCTGATGAGGCTTGAACTCATGACCCCTGGTTTACAAGGCCAGTGCTCTGCCACTGAGCTACAAGGCCTGCCTACCTGCAGTATGTAAATCGCTTCATGTATTCTTACTGCGGTATGAAGATATCTATGATTTTGAGACTCTGTATGGAAATGCAGTTGCATTTGAATGTCTACATGCGTGCACAAATTGAAGAGCATGCTTAAGACACTTTTCTTGAAAGTAGGAAAAACTCCATTTTGATTTGAGAACATAAGAGTATTCACATTTATGACCATACTGATAGCTCTAGTTGGTATGTCCGTAATCAGTGACAGATAGAGAACTCACTTATTAGAAGTGATCTGTCTCTGTGGGGCAGACATATGTCAACAGTCATACACTTGAGATGGCTGAAACTTTAGGAGTAAGAGCTGCTTTCTTATCAGTCTATCTATCCAAACTGGTTAGAAGGCCAGGAGTGAGGGAAAGGCAATCCTCTGGACACTTCATGAAAGATCTAATTTCAATTAAGCACAAAACACTTCCCTTAATTTGACATAATTGCCAAAATGGAATAGTCAGTTGTGCCCTTCTAGTGGATTATGGCTGTGTCTTGAAAGAGAGTGTAATTGTACTACGAGACATGCCCACCTTCAAAAGAGTGTCTGATGGCGTTCCGACCAGGGTGGGATTCAAACCCACGCGTGCAGAGCACAATGGATTAGCAGTCCATCGACTTAACCACTCGGCCACCTCGTCTGCCTTAGGTGACTATGTTTCATTTTTTAGGAAATTCTTACGATGTGCTAATTACAAATAATCATAAGTTTCTCCTAGACTGTGTCAGAACTGGCAAATGTATGTGGTGTTCAATAGACAGAGCACATGATATAGCAGAATTATCAAATCTGTTCCATTAGGACTGTAGTTTTTAATAGTCATGATAACATGCTAGCATGTGAGTCGATCTTGCACAGTGAATAAGGGAGCAGTGCCAGTATCTACTTGGTCAGCTCTAGATGGCTCAACTGGGGAGATATGAGAACAGTGAGCTCCAGTGGCGCAATCGGTTAGCGCGCGGTACTTATACAGCAGTACTTGCAATGGGGCATGCCGAGGTTGTGAGTTCGAGCCTCACCTGGAGCAGCTTACTGGTTTTTCAAAAACTATTTCACTAAAAGTAAAGATTAAACTCAGGGTAAAGACGGCCCTTGCTAGAGAGTCTTTACTTCTTTTCAGGATCTGCGTGCCCGACTCTTCCAGGTGCAAATATCACAATCCTATTCGATGCTCCTTATAAACATTCCATGATGTGCCGTCTTGCATAGCATGCAAACACCACATCAGTGCATTTAAAAATACTTTTGTAGAATAATAAATATGATGAAAACATTGTTGTCACGGGATAACCATATACTGAGGAGCTGCAAACAGTGCTGTATCAGCTACTTACAATACAATTTAACTGAAAGACATATCAAAGGAAGAGCGTCATCATATTAATGTTTCTAGTCAACATAAGAGTTGCACCATAGCAGCTTATGGTGCTTTCTGCTCAGATTGTGCCTCCAATCCCACATTGATTTTTTAATTCTTTGCAGTTTAAAAAACACAATTCATGCTCAAAGTTAACTTTTTAAAACCATTCAACCTATTACATTTATTTCTCTAACTTGTGAATGTGGTCCATGTTCTCTTTTCCTCATCCCCATCACGATACTCCTTTTCCCGAAATCAGGTTCACTTCTTTATCCAGCCGACCCTTCCAAGGTCACCAAATCTATGAAGCGATTCTGCTTTTTCTCACATTCTCTCTATGTACAAGATACCTTGTATCATTTGAATGGACAGCAGGAGAGTCGGATATTTATGGTTAGTGGGGGTGGGGTTTTGAAGATTAACCTCATTTGACTAAGAGCCGGGGCATCTGGGAGGAAAAGTATTTTAAGGGGGATGAAGTTCACATCTCCTTGGTGAAATTTCTAGATCCTTATTTCATCCTTTCTGTGGATGCAGACTCAGTCGGAACAGAGGTCATAGTCCTCGCTCTGACTTTCAAAGGAACTTCAAATATGCTTGGCTTATTTGGCTTTGCCCGGCAGGGCTTGCCCGGCGGGGTGAGAATGGCATTTGTCAGGCATTCGTCAGGCGATCGAAAGGGGTGAGGCAATAGTTTATGGTTCAATGGTTTTCATGAAGTTTTCTTGATATGATGAAAGCAGGAAAGGGAAGCTTGTCAATAAGCAAACTTAAGACAAGGTGTGACTCCTAGAAAGAATGACTTGGAAACAACATACAGAAACTCACATATAAAAAGGCCCTGATGAGGCTTGAACTCATGACCCCTGGTTTACAAGATCAGTGCTCTGCCACTGAGCTACAAGGCCTGCCTGCCTGCAGTATGTAAATCGCTTCATGTATTCTTACTGCGGTATGAAGATATCTATGATTTTGAGACTCTGTATGGAAATGCAGTTGCATTTGAATGTCTAAATGTGTGCACAAATTGAAGAGCATGCTTAAGACACTTTTCTTGGAAGTAGGAAAAACTCCATTTTGATTTGAGAACATAAGAGTATTCACATTTATGACCATACTGATAGCTCTAGTTAGTATGTCCGCAATCAGTGACAGATAGAGAACTCACTTATTAGAAGTGATCTGTCTCTGTGGGGCAGACATATGTCAACAGTCATACACTTGAGATAGCTGAAACTTTAGGAGTAAGAGCTGCTTTCTTATCAGTCTATCTATCCAAACTGGTTAGAAGGCCAGGAGTGAGGGAAAGGCAATCCTCTGGACACTTCATGAAAGATCTAATTTCAATTAAGCACAAAACACTTCCCTTAATTTGACATAATTGCCAAAATGGAATAGTCAGTTGGGCCCTTCTAGTGGATTATGGCTGTGTCTTGAAAGAGAGTGTAATTATACTACGAGACATGCCCACCTTCAAAAGAGTGTCTGATGGCGTTCCGACAAAGGTGGGATTCGAACCCACGCGTGCAGAGCACAATGGATTAGCAGTCTATCGACTTAACCACTCTGCCACCTCGTCTGCCTTAGGTGACTATGTTTCATTTTTTAGGAAATTCTTACTATGTGCTAATTACAAATAATCATAAGTTTCTCCTAGACTGTGTCAGAACTGGCAAATGTATGTGGTGTTCAATAGACAGAGCACATGATATAGCAGAATTATCAAATCTGTTCCATTAGGTCTGTAGTTTTTAATAGTCATGATAACATGCTAGCATGTGAGTCGATCTTGCACAGTGAATAAGGGAGCAGTGCCAGTATCTACTTGGTCAGCTCTAGATGGCTCAACTGGGGAGATATGAGAACACTGAGCTCCAGTGGCGCAATCGGTTAGCGCGCGGTACTTATACAGCAGTACTTGCATTGAGGCATGCCGAGGTTGTGAGTTCGAGCCTCACCTGGAGCAGCTTACTGGTTTTTCATAAACCATTTCACTAAAAGTAAAGATTAAACTCAGGGTAAAGACGGCCCTTGCTAGAGAGTCTTTACTTCTTTTCAGGATCTGCGTGTCCGACTCTTCCAGGTGCAAATATCACAATCCTATTCGATGCTCCTTATAAACATTCCACGATGTGCCGTCTTGCATAGCATGCAAACACCACATCAGTGCATTTAAAAATACTTTTGTAGAATAATATATATGATGAAAACATTGTTGTCACGGGATAACCATATACTGAGGAGCTGCAAACAGTGCTGTATCAGCTACTTACAATACAATTTAACTGAAAGACATATCAAAGGAAGAGCGTCATCATATTAATGTTTCTAGTCAACATAAGAGTTGCACCATAGCAGCTTATGGTGCTTTCTGCTCAGAGTGTGCCTCCAATACCACATTGATTTTTTAATTCTTTGCAGTTTAAAAAACACAATTCATGCTCAAAGTTAACTTTTTAAACCATTCAACCTATTACATTTATTTCTCTAACTTGTGAATGTGGTCCATGTTCTCTTTTCCTCATCCCCATCACGATACTCCTTTTCCCGAAATCAGGTTCACTTCTTTATCCAGCCGACCCTTCCAAGGTCACCAAATCTATAAAGGGATTCTGCTTTTTCTCACATTCTCTCTATGTACAAGATACCTTGTATCATTTGAATGGACAGCAGGAGAGTCGGATATTTATGGTTAGTGGGGGTGGGGTTTTGAAGATTAACCTCTTTTGACTAAGAGCCGGGGCATCTGGGAGGAAAAGTATTTTAAGGGGGATGAAGTTCACATCTCCTTGGTGAAATTTCTAGATCCTTATTTCATCCTTTCTGTGGATGCAGACTCTGTCGGAACAGAGGTCATAGTCCTCGCTCTGACTTTCAAAGGAACTTCAAATATGCTTGGCTTATTTGGCTTTGCCCGGCAGGGCTTGCCCGGCGGGGTGAGAATGGCGTTTGTCAGGCGTTCGTCAGGCGATCGAAAGGGGTGAGGCAATAGTTTATGGTTCAATGGTTTTCATGAAGTCTTCTTGATATGATGAAAGCAGGAAAGGGAAGCTTGTCAATAAGCAAACTTAAGACAAGGTGTGACTCTTAGAAAGAATGACTTGGAAACAACATACAGAAACTCACATATAAAAAGGCCCTGATGAGGCTTGAACTCATGACCCCTGGTTTACAAAACCAGTGCTCTGCCACTGAGTTACAAGGCCTGCCTGCCTGCCTGCAGTATGTAAATCGCTTCATGTATTCTTACTGCGGTATGAAGATATCTATGATTTTGAGACTCTGTATGGAAATGCAGTTGCATTTGAATGTCTACATGCGTGCACAAATTGAAGAGCATGCTTAAGACACTTTTCTTGGAAGTAGGAAAAACTCCATTTTGATTTGAGAACATAAGAGTATTCACATTTATGACCATACTGATAGCTCTAGGTAGTATGTCCGCAATCAGTGACAGATAGAGAACTCACTTATTAGAAGTGATCTGTCTCTGTGGGGCAGACATATGTCAACAGTCATACACTTGAGATGGCTGAAACTTTAGGAGTAAGAGCTGCTTTCTTATCAGTCTATCTATCCAAACTGGTTAGAAGGCCAGGAGTGAGGGAAAGGCAATCCTCTGGACACTTCATGAAAGATCTAATTTCAATTAAGCACAAAACACTTCCCTTAATTTGACATAATTGCCAAAATGGAATAGTCAGTTGGGCCCTTCTAGTGGATTATGGCTGTGTCTTGAAAGAGAGTGTAATTGTACTACGAGACATGCCCACCTTCAAAAGAGTGGCTGATGGCGTTCCGACGAAGGTGGGATTCGAACCAACACATGCAGAGCACAATGGATTAGCAGTCCATCAACTTAACCACTCGGCCACCTCGTCTGCCTTAGGTGACTATGTTTCATTTTTTAGGAAATTCTTACTATGTGCTAATTACAAATAATCATAAGTTTCTCCTAGACTGTGTCAGAACTGGCAAATGTATGTGGTGTTCAATAGACAGAGCGCATGATATAGCAGAATTATCAAATCTGTTCCATTAGGACTGTAGTTTTTAATAGTCATGATAACATGCTAGCATGTGAGTCGATATTGCACAGTGAATAAGGGAGCAGTGCCAGTATCTACTTGGTCAGCTCTAGATGGCTCAACTGGGGAGATATGAGAACAGTGAGTTCCAGTGGCGCAATCGGTTAGCGCGCGTTACTTATACAGCAGTACTTGCATTGAGGCATGCCGAGGTTGTGAGTTCGAACCTCACCTGGAGCAGCTTACTGGTTTTTCATAAACCATTTCACTAAAAGTAAAGATTAAACTCAGGGTAAAGACGGCACTTGCTAGAGAGTCTTTACTTCTTTTCAGGATCTGCGTGTCCGACTCTTCCAGGTGCAAATATCACAATCCTATTCGATGCTCCTTATAAACATTCCACGATGTGCCGTCTTGCATAGCATGCAAACACCACATCAGTGCATTTAAAAATACTTTTGTAGAATAATATATATGATGAAAACATTGTTGTCACGGGATAACCATATACTGAGGAGCTGCAAACAGTGCTGTATCAGCTACTTACAATACAATTTAACTGAAAGACATATCAAAGGAAGAGCGTCATCATATTAATGTTTCTAGTCAACATAAGAGTTGCACCATAGCAGCTTATGGTGCTTTCTGCTCAGAGTGTGCCTCCAATACCACATTGATTTTTTAATTCTTTGCAGTTTAAAAAACACAATTCATGCTCAAAGTTAACTTTTTAAACCATTCAACCTATTACATTTATTTCTCTAACTTGTGAATGTGGTCCATGTTCTCTTTTCCTCAACCCCATCACGATACTCCTTTTCCTGAAATCAGGTTCACTTCTTTATCCAGCCGACCCTTCCAAGGTCACCAAATCTATGAAGGGATTCTGCTTTTTCTCACATTCTCTCTATGTACAAGATACCTTGTATCATTTGAATGGACAGCAGGAGAGTCGGATATTTATGGTTAGTGGGGGTGGGGTTTTGAAGATTAACCTCTTTTGACTAAGAGCCGGGGCATCTGGGAGGAAAAGTATTTTAAGGGGGATGAAGTTCACATCTCCTTGGTGAAATTTCTAGATCCTTATTTCATCCTTTCTGTGGATGCAGACTCAGTCGGAACAGAGGTTATAGTCCTCGCTCTGACTTTCAAAGGAACTTCAAATATGCTTGGCTTATTTGGCTTTGCCCGGCAGGGCTTGCCCGGCGGGGTGAGAATGGCGTTTGTCAGGCGTTCGTCAGGCGATCGAAAGGGGTGAGGCAATAGTTTATGGTTCAATGGTTTTCATGAAGTCTTCTTGATATGATGAAAGCAGGAATGGGAAGCTTGTCAATAAGCAAACTTAAGACAAGGTGTGACTCTTAGAAAGAATGACTTGGAAACAACATACAGAAACTCACATATAAAAAGGCCCTGATGAGGCTTGAACTCATGACCCCTGGTTTACAAAACCAGTGCTCTGCCACTGAGTTACAAGGCCTGCCTGCCTGCCTGCAGTATGTAAATCGCTTCATGTATTCTTACTGCGGTATGAAGATATCTATGATTTTGAGACTCTGTATGGAAATGCAGTTGCATTTGAATGTCTACATGCGTGCACAAATTGAAGAGCATGCTTAAGACACTTTTCTTGGAAGTAGGAAAAACTCCATTTTGATTTGAGAACATAAGAGTATTCACATTTATGACCATACTGATAGCTCTAGGTAGTATGTCCGCAATCAGTGACAGATAGAGAACTCACTTATTAGAAGTGATCTGTCTCTGTGGGGCAGACATATGTCAACAGTCATACACTTGAGATGGCTGAAACTTTAGGAGTAAGAGCTGCTTTCTTATCAGTCTATCTATCCAAACTGGTTAGAAGGCCAGGAGTGAGGGAAAGGCAATCCTCTGGACACTTCATGAAAGATCTAATTTCAATTAAGCACAAAACACTTCCCTTAATTTGACATAATTGCCAAAATGGAATAGTCAGTTGGGCCCTTCTAGTGGATTATGGCTGTGTCTTGAAAGAGAGTGTAATTGTACTACGAGACATGCCCACCTTCAAAAGAGTGTCTGATGGCGTTCCGACGAAGGTGGGATTCGAACCCACACATGCAGAGCACAATGGATTAGCAGTCCATCGACTTAACCACTCGGCCACCTCGTCTGCCTTAGGTGACTATGTTTCATTTTTTAGGAAATTCTTACTATGTGCTAATTACAAATAATCATAAGTTTCTCCTAGACTGTGTCAGAACTGGCAAATGTATGTGGTGTTCAATAGACAGAGCACATGATATAGCAGAATTATCAAATCTGTTCCATTAGGACTGTAGTTTTTAATAGTCATGATAACATGCTAGCATGTGAGTCGATCTTGCACAGTGAATAAGGGAGCAGTGCCAGTATCTACTTGGTCAGCTCTAGATGGCTCAACTGGGGAGATATGAGAACAGTGAGCTCCAGTGGCGCAATCGGTTAGCGCGCGGTACTTATACAGCAGTACTTGCATTGAGGCATGCCTAGGTTGTGAGTTCGAGCCTCACCTGGAGCAGCTTACTGGTTTTTCATAAACCATTTCACTAAAAGTAAAGATTAAACTCAGGGTAAAGACGGCCCTTGCTAGAGAGTCTTTACTTCTTTTCAGGATCTGCGTGTCCGACTCTTCCAGGTGCAAATATCACAATCCTATTCGATGCTCCTTATAAACATTCCATGATGTGCCGTCTTGCATAGCATGCAAACACCACATCAGTGCATTTAAAAATACTTTTGTAGAATAATAAATATGATGAAAACATTGTTGTCACGGGATAACCATATACTGAGGAGCTGCAAACAGTGCTGTATCAGCTACTTACAATAAAATTTAACTGAAAGACATATCAAAGGAAGAGCGTCATCATATTAATGTTTCTAGTCAACATAAGAGTTGCACCATAGCAGCTTATGGTGCTTTCTGCTCAGATTGTGCCTCCAATCCCACATTGATTTTTTAATTCTTTGCAGTTTAAAAAACACAATTCATGCTCAAAGTTAACTTTTTAAAACCATTCAACCTATTACATTTATTTCTCTAACTTGTGAATGTGGTCCATGTTCTCTTTTCCTCATCCCCATCACGATACTCCTTTTCCCGAAATCAGGTTCACTTCTTTATCCAGCCGACCTTTCCAAGGTCACCAAATCTATGAAGCGATTCTGCTTTTTCTCACATTCTCTCTATGTACAAGATACCTTGTATCATTTGAATGGACAGCAGGAGAGTCGGATATTTATGGTTAGTGGGGGTGGGGTTTTGAAGATTAACCTCATTTGACTAAGAGCCGGGGCATCTGGGAGGAAAAGTATTTTAAGGGGGATGAAGTTCACATCTCCTTGGTGAAATTTCTAGATCCTTATTTCATCCTTTCTGTGGATGCAGACTCAGTCGGAACAGAGGTCATAGTCCTCGCTCTGACTTTGAAAGGAACTTCAAATATGCTTGGCTTATTTGGCTTTGCCCGGCGGGGTGAGAATGGCGTTTGTCAGGCGTTCGTCAGGCGATCGAAAGGGGTGAGGCAATAGTTTATGGTTCAATGGTTTTCATGAAGTCTTCTTAATATGATGAAAGCAGGAAAGGGAAGCTTGTCAATAAGCAAACTTAAGACAAGGTGTGACTCCTAGAAAGAATGACTTGGAAACAACATACAGAAACTCACATATAAAAAGGCCCTGATGAGGCTTGAACTCATGACCCCTGGTTTACAAGACCAGTGCTCTGCCACTGAGCTAAAAGGCCTGCCTGCAGTATGTAAATCGCTTCATGTATTCTTACTGCGGTATGAAGATATCTATGATTTTGAGACTCTGTATGGAAATGCAGTTGCATTTGAATGTCTACATGCGTGCACAAATTGAAGAGCATGCTTACGACACTTTTCTTGGAAGTAGGAAAAACTCCATTTTGATTTGAGAACATAAGAGTATTCACATTTATGACCATACTGATAGCTCTAGTTAGTATGTCCGCAATCAGTGACAGATAGAGAACTCACTTATTAGAAGTGATCTGTCTCTGTGGGGCAGACATATGTCAACAGTCATACACTTGAGATGGCTGAAACTTTAGGAGTAAGAGCTGCTTTCTTATCAGTCTATCTATCCAAACTGGTTAGAAGACCAGGAGTGAGGGAAAGGCAATCCTCTGGACACTTCATGAAAGATCTAATTTCAATTAAGCACAAAACACTTCCCTTAATTTGACATAATTGCCAAAATGGAATAGTCAGTTGGGCCCTTCTAGTGGATTATGGCTGTGTCTTGAAAGAGAGTGTAATTGTACTACGAGACATGCCCACCTTCAAAAGAGTGTGTGATGGCGTTCCGACGAAGGTGGGATTCGAACCCACGCGTGCAGAGCACAATGGATTAGCAGTCCATCGCCTTAACCACTCGGCCACCTCGTCTGCCTTAGGTGACTATGTTTCATTTTTTAGGAAATTCTTACTATGTGCTAATTACAAATAATCATAAGTTTCTCCTAGACTGTGTCAGAACTGGCAAATGTATGTGGTGTTCAATAGACAGAGCACATGATATAGCAGAATTATCAAATCTGTTCCATTAGGACTGTAGTTTTTAATAGTCATGATAACATGCTAGCATGTGAGTCGATCTTGCACAGTGAATAAGGGAGCAGTGCCAGTATCTACTTGGTCAGCCCTAGATGGCTCAACTGGGGAGATATGAGAACAGTGAGCTCCAGTGGCGCAATCGGTTAGCGCGTGGTATTTATACAGCAGTACTTGCATTGAGGCATGCCGAGGTTGTGAGTTCGAGCCTCACCTGGAGCAGCTTACTGGTTTTTCATAAACCATTTCACTAAAGGTAAAGATTAAACTCAGGGTAAAGACGGCCCTTGCTAGAGAGTCTTTACTTCTTTTCAGGATCTGCGTGTCCGACTCTTCCAGGTGCAAATATCACAATCCTATTCGATGCTCCTTATAAACATTCCATGATGTGCCGTCTTGCATAGCATGCAAACACCACATCAGTGCATTTAAAAATACTTTTGTAGAATAATAAATATGATGAAAACATTGTTGTCACGGGATAACCATATACTGAGGAGCTGCAAACAGTGCTGTATCAGCTACTTACAATACAATTTAACTGAAAGACATATCAAAGGAAGAGCGTCATCATATTAATGTTTCTAGTCAACATAAGAGTTGCACCATAGCAGCTTATGGTGCTTTCTGCTCAGATTGTGCCTCCAATCCCACATTGATTTTGTAATTCTTTGCAGTTTAAAAAACACAATTCATGCTCAAAGTTAACTTTTTAAAACCATTCAACCTATTACATTTATTTCTCTAACTTGTGAATGTGGTCCATGTTCTCTTTTCCTCATCCCCATCACGATACTCCTTTTCCCGAAATCAGGTTCACTTCTTTATCCAGCCCACCCATCCAAGGTCACCATATCTATGAAGCGATTCTGCTTTTTCTCACATTCTCTCTATGTACAAGATACCTTGTATCATTTGAATGGACAGCAGGAGAGTCGGATATTTATGGTTAGTGGGGGTGGGGTTTCGAAGATTAACCTCATTTGACTAAGAGCCGGGGCATCTGGGAGGAAAAGTATTTTAAGGGGGATGAAGTTCACATCTCCATGGTGAAATTTCTAGATCCTTATTTCATCCTTTCTGTGGATGCAGACTCAGTCGGAACAGAGGTCATAGTCCTCGCTCTGACTTTCAAAGGAACTTCAAATATGCTTGGCTTATTTGGCTTTGCCCGGCAGGGCTTGCCCGGCGGGGTGAGAATGGCGTTTGTCAGGCGTTCGTATCGAAAGGGGTGAGGCAATAGTTTATGGTTCAATGGTTTTCATGAAGTCTTCTTGATATGATGAAAGCAGGAAAGGGATGCTTGTCAATAAGCAAACTTAAGACAATGTGTGACTCCTAGAAAGAATGACTTGGAAACAACATACAGAAACTCACATATAAAAAGGCCCTGAAGAGGCTTGAACTCATGACCCCTGGTTTACCAGACCAGTGCTCTGCCACTGAGCTACAATGCCAGCCTGCCTGCAGAATGTAAATCCCTTAATGTATTCTTACTGCGGTAAGAAGATATCTATGATTTGGAGACTCTGTATGGAAATGCAGTTGCATTTGAATGTCTACATGCGTGCACAAATTGAAGAGCATGCTTAAGACACTTTTCTTGGAAGTAGGAAAAACTCCATTTTGATTTGAGAACATAAGAGTATTCACATTTATGACCATACTGATAGCTCTAGTTAGTATGTCTGCAATCAGTGACAGATAGAGAACTCACTTATTAGAAGTGATCTGTCTCTGTGGGGCAGACATATGTCAACAGTCATACACTTGAGATGGCTGAAACTTTAGGAGTAAGAGCTGCTTTCTTATCAGTCTATCTATCCAAACTGGTTAGAAAGCCAGGAGTGAGGGAAAGGCAATCCTCTGGACACTTCATGAAAGATCTAATTTCAATTAAGCACAAAACACTTCCCTTAATTTGACATAATAGCCAAAAAGGAATAGTCAGTTGGGCCCTTCTAGTGGATTATGGCTGTGTCTTGAAAGAGAGTGTAATTGTACTACGAGACATGCCCACCTTCAAAAGAGTGTCTGATGGCGTTCCGACGAAGGTGGGATTCGAACCCACACGTGCAGAGCACAATGGATTAGCAGTCCATCGCCTTAACCACTCGGCCACCTCGTCTGCCTTAGGTGACTATGTTTAATTTTTTAGGAAATTCTTACTATTTGCTAATTACAAATAATCAAAAGTTTCTCCTAGACTGTGTCAGAACTGGCAAATGTATTTGGTGTTCAATAGACAGAGCACATGATATAGCAGAATTATCAAATCTGTTCCATTAGGACTGTAGTTTTTAATAGTCATGATAACATGCTAGCATGTGAGTCGATCTTGCACAGTGACTAAGGGAGCAGTGCCAGTATCTACTTGGTCAGCTCTAGATGACTCAACTGGGGAGACATGAGAGCAGTGAGCTCCAGTGGCGCAATCGGTTAGCGCGCGGTACTTATACAACAGTACTTGCATTGAGGCATGCCGAGGTTGTGAGTTCGAGCCTCACCTGGAGCAGCTTACTGGTTTTTCATAAACCATTTCACTAAAAGTAAAGATTAAACTCAGGGTAAAGAGAGAGTCTTTACTTCTTTTCAGGATCTGCGTGTCCGACTCTTCTAGGTGCAAATATCACAATCCTATTCGATGCTCCTTATAAACATTCCATGATGTGCCGTCTTGCATAGCATGCAAACACCACATCGGTGCATTTAAAAATACATTTGTAGAATAATAAATATGATGAAAACATTGTTGTCACGGGATAACCATATACTGAGGAGCTGCAAACAGTGCTGTATCAGCTACTTACAATACAATTTAACTGAAAGACATATCAAAAGAAGAGTGTCATCATATTAATGTTTCTATTCAACATAGGAGTTGCACCATAGCAGCTTATGGTGCTTTCTGCTCAGATTGTGCCTTCAATCCCTCATTGATTTTTTAATTCTTTGCAGTTTAAAAAACACAATTCATGCTCAAAGATAACTTTTTAAAACCATTCAACCTATTACATTTATTTCTCTAACTTGTGAATGTGGTCCATGTTCTCTTTTCCTCATCCCCATCACGATACTCCTTTTCCTGAAATCATGTTCACTTCTTTATCCAGCCCACCCATCCAAGGTCACCAAATCTATGAAGCGATTCTGCTTTTTCTCACATTCTCTCTATGTACAAGATACCTTGTATCATTTGAATGGACAGCAGGAGAGTTGGATATTTATGGTTAGTGGGGGTGGGGTTTTGAAGATTAACCTCATTTGACTAAGAGCCGGGGCATCTGGGAGGAAAAGTATTTTAAGGGGGATGAAGTTCACATCTCCTTGGTGAAATTTCTAGATCCTTATTTCATCCTTTCTGTGGATGCAGACTCAGTCGGAACAGAGGTCATAGTCCTCGCTCTGACTTTCAAAGGAACTTCAAATATGCATGGTTTATTTGGCTTTGCCCGGCAGGGCTTGCCCGGTGGGGTGAGAATGGCGTTTGTCAGGCGTTTGTCAGGCGATCGAAAGGGGTGAGGCAATAGTTTATGGTTTTCATGAAGTCTTCTTGATACGATGAAAGCAGGAAAGGGAAGCTTGTCAATAAGCAGACTTAAGACAATGTGTGACTCCTAGAAAGAATGACTTGGAAACAACATACAGAAACTCACATATAAAAAGGTCCTGATGAGGCTTGAACTTATGACCCCTGGTTTACAAGACCAGTGCTCTGCCACTGAGCTACAAGGCCAGCCTGCCTGCAGTATGTAAATCGCTTCATGTATTCTTACTGCGGTATGAAGATATCTATGATTTTGAGACTCTGTATGGAAATGCAGTTGCATTTGAATGTCTACATGCGTGCACAAATTGAAGAGCATGCTTAAGACACTTTTCTTGGAAGTAGGAAAAACTCCATTTTGATTTGAGAACATAAGAGTATTCACATTTATGACCATACTGATAGCTCTAGTTAGTATGTCCGCAATCAGTGACAGATAGAGAACTCACTTATTAGAAGTGATCTGTCTCTGTGGGGCAGACATATGTCAACAGTCATACACTTGAGATGGCTTAAACTTTAGGAGTAAGAGCTGCTTTCTTATCAGTCTATCTATCCAAACTGGTTAGAAGGCCAGGAGTGAGGGAAAGGCAATCCTCGGGACACTTCATGAAAGATCTAATTTCAATTAAGCACAAAACACTTCCCTTAATTTGACATAATTGCCAAAATGGAATAGTCAGTTGGGCCCTTCTAGTGGATTATGGCTGTGTCTTGAAAGAGAGTGTAATTGTACTACGAGACATGCCCACCTTCAAAAGAGTGTCTGATGGCGTTCCGAAGAAGGTGGGATTCGAACCCACACGTGCAGAGCACAATGGATTAGCAGTCCATCGCCTTAACCACTCGGCCACCTCGTCTGCCTTTGGTGACTATGTTTCATTTTATGGGAAATTCTTACTATGTGCTAATTACAAATAATCATACGTTTCTCCTAGACTGTGTCAGAACTGGCAAATGTATGTGGTGTTCAATAGACAGAGCACATGATATAGCAGAATTATCAAATCTGTTCCATTAGGACTGTAGTTTTTAATAGTCATGATAACATGCTAGCATGTGAGTCGATCTTGCACAGTGAATAAGGGAGCAGTGCCAGTATCTACTTGGTCAGCTCTAGATGGCTCAACTGGGGAGATATGAGAACAGTGAGCTCCAGTGGCGCAATCGGTTAGCGCGCGGTACTTATACAGCAGTACTTGCATTGAGGCATGCCGAGGTTGTGAGTTTGAGCCTCACCTGGAGCAGCTTACTGATTTTTCATAAACCATTTCACTAAAAGTAAAGATTAAACTCAGGTTAAAGACGGCCCTTGCTAGAGAGTCTTTACTTCTTTTCAAGATCTGCGTGTCCGACTCTTCCAGGTGCAAATATCACAATCCTATTCGATGCTCCTTATAAACATTCCATGATGTGCCGTCTTGCATAGCATGCAAACACCACATCAGTGCATTTAAAAATACAATTGTAGAATAATAAATATGATGAAAACATTGTTGTCACGGGATAACCATATACTGAGGAGCTGCAATCAGTGCTGTATCAGCTACTTACAATACAATTTAACTGAAAGACATATCAAAAGAAGAGCGTCATCATATTAATGTTTCTATTCAACATAAGAGTTGCACCATAGCAGCTTATGGTGCTTTCTGCTCAGATTGTGCCTCCAATCCCACATTGATTTTTTAATTCTTTGCAGTTTAAAAAACACAATTCATGCTCAAAGTTAACTTTTTAAAACCATTCAACCTATTACATTTATTTCTCTAACTTGTGAATGTTGTCCATGTTCTCTTTTCCTCATCCCCATCACGATACTCCTTTTCCTGAAATCAGGTTCACTTCTTTATCCAGCCCACCCATCCAAGGTCACCAAATCTATGAAACGATTGTGCTTTTTCTCACATTCTCTCTATGTACAAGATACCTTGTATCATTTGAATGGACAGCAGGAGAGTTGGATATTTATGGTTAGTGGGGGTGGGGTTTTGAAGATTAACCTCATTTGACTAAGAGCCGGGGCATCTGGGAGGAAAAGTATTTTAAGGGGGATGAAGTTCACATCTCCTTGGTGAAATTTCTAGATCCTTATTTCATCCTTTCTGTGGATGCAGACTCAGTCGGAACAGAGGTCATAGTCCTCGCTCTGACTTTCAAAGGAACTTCAAATATGCATGGTTTATTTAGCTTTGCCCGGCAGGGCTTGCCCGGCGGGGTGAGAATGGCGTTTGTCAGGCGTTTGTCAGGCGATCGGAAGGGGTGAGGCAATAGTTTATGGTTTTCATGAAGTCTTCTTGATACGATGAAAGCAGGAAAGGGAAGCTTGTCAATAAGCAGACTTAAGACAATGTGTGACTCCTAGAAAGAATGACTTGGAAACAACATACAGAAACCCACATATAAAAAGGCCCTGATGAGGCTTGAACTCATGACCCCTGGTTTACAAGACCAGTGCTCTGCCACTGAGCTACAAGGCCAACCTGCCTGCAGTATGTAAATCGCTTCATGTATTCTTACTGCGGTATGAAGATATCTATGATTTTGAGACTCTGTATGGAAATGCAGTTGCATTTGAATGTCTACATGCGTGCACAAATTGAAGAGCATGCTTAAGACACTTTTCTTGGAAGTAGGAAAAACTCCATTTTGATTTGAGAACATAAGAGTATTCACATTTATGACCATACTGATAGCTCTAGTTAGTATGTCCGCAATCAGTGACAGATAGAGAACTCACTTATTAGAAGTGATCTGTCTCTGTGGGGCAGACATATGTCAACAGTCATACACTTGAGATGGCTGAAACTTTAGGAGTAAGAGCTGCTTTCTTATCAGTCTATCTATCCAAACTGGTTAGAAGGCCAGGAGTGAGGTAAAGGCAATCCTCTGGACACTTCATGAAAGATCTAATTTCAATTAAGCACAAAACACTTCCCTTAATTTGACATAATTGCCAAAATGGAATAGTCAGTTGGGCCCTTCTAGTGGATTATGGCTGTGTCTTGAAAGAGAGTGTAATTGTACTACGAGACATGCCCACCTTCAAAAGAGTGTCTGATGGCGTTCCGACAAAGGTGGGATTCGAACCCACACGTGCAGAGCACAATGGATTAGCAGTCCATCGCCTTAACCACTCGGCCACCTCGTCTGCCTTAGGTGACTATGTTTCATTTTTTAGGAAATTCTTACTATGTGCTAATTACAAATAATCATAAGTTTCTCCTAGACTGTGTCAGAACTGGCAAATGTATGTGGTGTTCAATAGACAGAGCACATGATATAGCAGAATTATCAAATCTGTTCCATTAGGACTGTAGTTTTTAATAGTCATGATAACATGCTAGCATGTGAGTCGATCTTGCACAGTGAATAAGGGAGCAGTGCCAGTATCTACTTGGTCAGCTCTAGATGGCTCAACTGGGGAGTTATGAGAGCAGTGAGCTCCAGTGGCGCAATCGGTTAGAGCGCAATACTTATACAGCAGTACTTGCATTGAGGCATGCCGAGGTTGTGAGTTCGAGCCTCACCTGGAGCAGCTTACTGGTTTTTCATAAGCCATTTCACTAAAAGTAAAGATTAAACTCAGGGTAAAGACGGCCCTTGCTAGAGAGTCTTTACTTCTTTTCAGGATCTGCGTGTCCGACTCTTCCAGGTGCAAATATCACAATCCTATTCGATGCTCCTTATAAACATTCCATGATGTGCCGTCTTGCATAGCATGCAAACACCACATCAGTGCATTTATAAATACATTTGTAGAATAATAAATATGATGAAAACATTGTTGTCACGGGATAACCATATACTGAGGAGCTGCAAACAGTGCTGTATCAGCTACTTACAACACAATTTAACTGAAAGACATATCAAAAGAAGAGCGTCATCATATTAATGTTTCTAGTCATCATAAGAGTTGCACCATAGCAGCTTATGGTGCTTTCTGCTCAGATTGTGCCTCCAATCCCACATTGATTTTTTAATTCTTTGCAGTTTAAAAAACACAATTCGTGCTCAAAGTTAACTTTTTAAAACCATTCAACCTATTACATTTATTTCTCTAACTTGTGAATGTGGTCCATGTTCTCTTTTCCTCATCCCCATCACGATACTCCTTTTCCCGAAATCAGGTTCACTTCTTTATCCAGCCCACCCATCCAAGGTCACCAAATCTATGAAGCGATTCTGCTTTTTCTCACATTCTCTCTATGTACAAGATACCTTGTATCATTTGAATGGACAGCAGGAGAGTCGGATATTTATGGTTAGTGGGGGTGGGGTTTTGAAGATTAACCTCATTTGACTAAGAGCCGGGGCATCTGGGAGGAAAAGTATTTTAAGGGGGATGAAGTTCACATCTCCTTGGTGAAATTTCTAGATCCTTATTTCATCCTTTCTGTGGATGCAGACTCAGTCGGAACAGAGGTCATTGTCCTCGCTCTGACTTTCAAAGGAACTTAAAATATGCATGGCTTATTTGGCTTTGCCCGGCAGGGCTTGCCCGTCGGGGTGAGAATGGCGTTTGTCAGGCGTTCGTCAGGCGATCGGAAGGGGTGAGGCAATAGTTTATGGTTCAATGGTTTTCATGAAGTCTTCTTGATACGATGAAAGCAGGAAAGGGAAGCTTGTCAATAAGCAAACTTAAGACAATGTGTGACTCCTAGAAAGAATGACTTGGAAACAACATACAGAAACTCACATATAAAAAGGCCCTGATGAGGATTGAACTCATGTCCCCTGGTTTACAAGACCAGTGCTCTGCCACTGAGCTACAAGGCCAGCCTGCCTGCAGTATGTAAATCGCTTCATGTATTCTTACTGCGGTATGAAGATATCTATGATTTTGAGACTCTGTATGGAAATGCAGTTGCATTTGAATGTCTACATGCGTGCACAAATTGAAGAGCATGCTTAAGACACTTTTCTTGGAAGTAGGAAAAACTCCCTTTTGATTTGAGAACATAAGAGTATTCACATTTATGACCATACTGATAGCTCTAGTTAGTATGTCCGCAATCAGTGACAGATAGAGAACTCACTTATTAGAAGTGATCTGTCTCTGTGGGGCAGACATATGACAACAGTCATACACTTGAGATGGCTGAAACTTTAGGAGTAAGAGCTGCTTTCTTATCAGTCTATCTATCCAAACTGGTTAGAAGGCCAGGAGTGAGGGAAAGGCAATCCTCTGGACACTTCATGAAAGATCTAATTTCAATTAAGCACAAAACACTTCCCTTAATTTGACATAATTGCCAAAATGGAATCGTCAGTTGGGCCCTTCTAGTGGATTATGGCTGTGTCTTGAAGGAGAGTGTAATTGTACTACGAGACATGCCCACCTTCAAAAGAGTGTCTGATGGCGTTCCGACAAAGGTGGGATTCGAACAAACCGGTGCAGAGCACAATGGATTCGCAGTCCATCGCCTTAACCACTCGGCCACCTCGTCTGCCTTAGGTGACTATGTTTCATTTTTTAGGAAATTCTTACTATGTGCTAATTACAAATAATCATAAGTTTCTCCTAGACTGTGTCAGAACTGGCAAATGTATGTGGTGTTCAATAGACAGAGCACATGATATAGCAGAATTATCAGATATGTTCCATTAGGACTGTAGTTTTTAATAGTCATGATAACATGCTAGCATGTGAGTCGATCTTGCACAGTGAATAAGGGAGCAGTGCCAGTATCTACTTGGTCAGATCTAGATGGCTCAACTGGGGAGATAAGAGAACAGTGAGCTCCAGTGGCGCAATCGGTTAGCGCGCGGTACTTATACAGCAGTACTTGCATTGAGGCATGCCAAGGTTTGGAGTTCGAGCCTCACCTGGAGCAGCTTACTGGTATTTCATAAACCATTTCACTAAAAGTAAAGATTAATCTCAGGGTAAAGACGGCCTTTGCTAGAGAGTCTTTACTTCTTTTCAGGATCTGCGTGTCCGACTCTTCCAGGTGCAAATATCACAATCCTATTCGATGCTCCTTATAAACATTCCATGATGTGCCGTCTTGCATAGCATGCAAACACCACATCAGTGCATTTAAAAATACATTTGTAGAATAATAAATATGATGAAAACATTGTCACGGGATAACCATATACTGAGGAGCTGCAAACAGTGCTGTATCAGCTACTTACAACACAATTTAACTGAAAGACATATCAAAAGAAGAGCGTCATCATATTAATGTTTCTAGTCAACATAAGAGTTGCACCATAGCAGCTTATGGTGCTTTCTGCTCAGATTGTGCCTCCAATCCCACATTGATTTTTTAATTCTTTGCAGTTTAAAAAACACAATTCGTGCTCAAAGTTAACTTTTTAAAACCATTCAACCTATTACATTTATTTCTCTAACTTGTGAATGTGGTCCATGTTCTCTTTTCCTCATCCCCATCACGATACTCCTTTTCCCAAAATCAGGTTCACTTCTTTATCCAGCCCACCCATCCAAGGTCACCAAATCTATGAAGCGATTCTGCTTTTTCTCACATTCTCTCTATGTACAAGATACCTTGTATCATTTAAATGGACAGCAGGAGAGTCGGATATTTATGGTTAGTGGGGGTGGGGTTTTGAAGATTAACCTCATTTGACTAAGAGCCGGGGCATCTGGGAGGAAAAGTATTTTAAGGGGGATGAAGTTCACATCTCCTTGGTGAAATTTCTAGATCCTTATTTCATCCTTTCTGTGGATGCAGACTCAGTCGGAACAGAGGTCATAGTCCTCGCTCTGACTTTCAAAGGAACTTCAAATATGCTTGGCTTATTTGGCTTTGCCCGGCGGGGTGAGAATGGCGTTTGTCAGGCGTTGGGTGAGGCAATAGTTTATGGTTCAATGGTTTTCATGAAGTCTTCTTGATACGATGAAAGCAGGAAAGGGAAGCTTGTCAATAAGCAAACTTAAGACAATGTGTGACTCCTAGAAAGAATGACATGGAAACAACATACAGAAACTCACATATAAAAAGGCCCTGACGAGGCTTGAATTCATGACCCCTGGTTTACAAGACCAGTGCTCTGCCACTGAGCTACAAGTCCAGCCTGCCTGCAGTATGTAAATCGCTTCATGTATTCTTACTGCGGTATGAAGATATCTATGATTTTGAGACTCTGTATGGAAATGCAGTTGCATTTGAATGTCTACATGCGTGCACAAATTGAAGAGCATGCTTAAGACACTTTTCTTGGAAGTAGGAAAAACTCCATTTTGATTTGAGAACATAAGAGTATTCACATTTATGACCATACTGATAGCTCTAGTTAGTATGTCCGCAATCAGTGACAGATAGAGAACTCACTTATTAGAAGTGATCTGTCTCTGTGGGGCAGACATATGTCAACAGTCATACACTTGAGATGGCTGAAACTTTAGGAGTAAGAGCTGCTTTCTTATCAGTCTATCTATCCAAACTGGTTAGAAGGCCAGGAGTGAGGGAAAGGCAATCCTCTGGACACTTCATGAAAGATCTAATTTCAATTAAGCACAAAACACTTCCCTTAATTTGACATAATTGCCAAAAAGGAATAGTCAGTTGGGCCCTTCTAGTGGATTATGGCTGTGTCTTGAAAGAGAGTGTAATTGTACTACGAGACATGCCCACCTTCAAAAGAGTGTCTGATGGCGTTCCGACGAAGGTGGGATTCGAACCCACGGGTGCAGAGCACAATGGATTAGCAGTCCATCGCCTTAACCACTCGGCCACCTCGTCTGCCTTAGGTGACTCTGTTTCATTTTTTAGGAAATTCTTACTATGTGCTAATTACAAATAATCATACGTTTCTCCTAGACTGTGTCAGAACTCTCAAATGTATGTGGTGTTCAATAGACAGAGCACATGATATAGCAGAATTATCAAATCTGTTCCATTAGGACTGTAGTTTTTAATAGTCATGATAACATGCTAGCATGTGAGTCGATCTTGCACAGTGAATAAGGGAGCAGTGCCAGTATCTACTTGGTCAGCTCTAGATGGCTCAACTGGGGAGTTATGAGAGCAGTGAGCTCCAGTGGCGCAATCGGTTAGCGTCGCGGTACTTATACAGCAGTACTTGCATTGAGGCATGCCGAGGTTATGAGTTCGAGCCTCACCTGGAGCAGCTTACTGGTTTTTCATAAGCCATTTCACTAAAAGTAAAGATTAAACTCAGGGTAAAGACAGCCCTTGCTAGAGAGTCTTTACTTCTTTTCAGGATCTGCGTGTCAGACTCTTCCAGGTGCAAATATCACAATCCTATTCGATGCTCCTTATAAACATTCCATGATGTGCCGTCTTGCATAGCATGCAAACACCACATCAGTGCATTTATAAATACATTTGTAGAATAATAAATATGATGAAAACATTGTTGTCACGGGATAACCATATACTGAGGAGCTGCAAACAGTGCTGTATCAGCTACTTACAACACAATTTAACTGAAAGACATATCAAAAGAAGAGCGTCATCATATTAATGTTTCTAGTCATCATAAGAGTTGAACCATAGCAGCTTATGGTGCTTTCTGCTCAGATTGTGCCTCCAATCCCACATTGATTTTTTAATTCTTTGCAGTTTAAAAAACACAATTCGTGCTCAAAGTTAACTTTTTAAAACCATTCAACCTATTACATTTATTTCTCTAACTTGTGAATGTGGTCCATGTTCTCTTTTCCTCATCCCCATCACGATACTCCTTTTCCCGAAATCAGGTTCACTTCTTTATCCAGCCCACCCATCCAAGGTCACCAAATCTATGAAGCGATTCTGCTTTTTCTCACATTCTCTCTATGTACAAGATACCTTGTATCATTTGAATGGACAGCAGGAGAGTCGGATATTTATGGTTAGTGGGGGTGGGGTTTTGAAGATTAACCTCATTTGACTAAGAGCCGGGGCATCTGGGAGGAAAAGTATTTTAAGGGGGATGAAGTTCACATCTCCTTGGTGAAATTTCTAGATCCTTATTCCATCCTTTCTGTGGATGCAGACTCAGTCGGAACAGAGGTCATAGTCCTCGCTCTGACTTTCAAAGGAACTTCAAATATGCATGGCTTATTTGGCTTTGCCCGGCGGGGTGAGAATGGCGTTTGTCAGGCGTTCGGAAGGGGTGAGGCAATAGTTTATGGTTCAATGGTTTTCATGAAGTCTTCTTGATACGATGAAAGCAGGAAAGGGAAGCTTGTCAATAAGGAAACTTAAGACAATGTGTGACTCCTAGAAAGAATGACTTGGAAACAACATACAGAAACTCACATATAAAAAGGCCCTGATGAGGCTTGAACTCATGACCCCTGGTTTACAAGACCAGTGCTCTGCCACTGAGCTACAAGGCCAGCCTGCCTGCAGTATGTAAATCGCTTCGTGTATTCTTACTGCGGTATGAAGATATCTATGATTTTGAGACTCTGTATGGAAATGCAGTTGCATTTGAATGTCTACATGCGTGCACAAATTGAAGAGCATGCTTAAGACACTTTTCTTGGAAGTAGGAAAAACTCCATTTTGATTTGAGAACATAAGAGTATTCACATTTATGACCAAACTGATAGCTCTAGTTAGTATGTCTGCAATCAGTGACAGATAGAGAACTCACTTAGCCGACCAGCTCGCCGCTTCCCTGAGCCAGCACCCTCCCGCCAGCTCAGCGAACCAAACTGATAGCTCTAGTTAGTATGTCCGCAATCAGTGACAGATAGAGAACTCACTTAGCCGACCAGCTCGCCGCTTCCCTGAGCCAGCACCCTCCCGCCAGCTCAGCGAACCCCAGCCAGGCCGCCGACAACCTCACGAAGTGGATCAGCAACTGCGCGGACGAACTCGCCCCACTGAGGACCCCGCCCAACAGACCCTGCAGCAAGAAGGCCCCATGGTTCACCGACGAACTCATGAGTTCCAAGAAGAACTGCCGAGCCCTCGAGAAAGACTGGAGAAGGGAACCAACTCCGGACAACATGACCACCCTCAAGCTTGCCACCCGGAAGCACCACCAACTGATCCGTGCCACCAAGAAAACTGCATTCAAGGACCGACTGGACAACAACGCACACAACTGCAAGGAACTCTTCAACATCGTGAAAGAGCTCTCCAACCCCAACGCCGGAAACAACGACATCACCCCTTCGCAAGACCTCTGCAATTCCCTCGCCTCCTACTTCCACAACAAGATCGCGGACATACACAACAGCTTCAGCACTCAACCGACGCACGCCACGACCGAACCACCGCCCCCCACCACCACCCTCCGCGCCTGGACGCCGATCAGCACCGAAGACACCGTCCGCATGATGAACTCCATCCACTCCGGATCTCCAACCGACCCCTGCCCTCACCACGTCTTCAACAAGGCCGACGCTGTCATCGCACCCCACCTGCGGGACATCATCAACACCTCATTCGACACCGCCACCTTCCCGGAGAGCTGGAAGCACGCCAAACTCAGCGCCCTACTCAAGAAACCTACAGCGGACCCCACCGAACTCAAGAATTACCGCCCCATCTCGCTCCTCCCGTTTCCAGCCAAAGTCATCGAGAAGATCGTCAACAAACAGCTGGCCACCTTCCTCGAGACGAATGGATCCCTCGACCCCTCACAGTCTGGCTTCCGAGCCAACCAGAGCACCGAGACCGCCCTCATCGCTGCCACTGATGACATCCGAGCCCTGATGGACAACGAAGAAACAGCGGCCCTCATCCTCCTAGACCTCTCCGCGGCTTTCGACACTGTCTGCCACCGCACCCTAGTGCAGCGCCTCAGCAACGTCGGAATCCACGAGAAGGCACTGGAATGGATCATCTCCTTCCTCGACGGAAGAACACAGAGAGTCCGTCTACCACCGTACAAGTCAGAGGCCACCGGAGTCATCTGCGGCGTCCCTCAAGGATCCTCGCTGAGCCCCACCCTCTTCAACGTCTACATGAGCCCCCTCGCGGCCATCGCACGCCAACACAACCTCAACATCATCTCCTACGCCGACGACACCCAGCTGATTCTCTCCCTCACCAACGACCCCGCCACCGCCAGAGCCAACCTTCACGAAGGGATGAAAGACGTAGCCGAGTGGATGACAACCAGCCGCCTGAAACTGAACTCAGACAAGACGGAAGTCCTCATCCTGGGCTCCTCCCCCTCCGCCTGGGATGACTCCTGGTGGCCCCCCGCCCTGGGCACCGCACCCAAACCGACAGACCACGCACGCAACCTGGGCTTCATCCTGGACTCCTCCCTCTCCATGACCAGACAAGTCAACGCCGTCTCCTCGTCCTGTTTCAACATCCTGCGCATGCTACGTAAGATCTTCCGGTGGATCCCCACCGAGACCAGGAAGACGGTCACCCAGGCCCTCGTCACCAGCCGTCTGGACTACGGCAACGCCCTCTACGCCGGAACCACCGCCAAGCTCCAGAAGAGACTCCAGCGTATCCAGAACGCCTCGGCGAGACTCATCCTCGACGTCCCCAGACGAAGCCACATCTCCAGACACCTGAGAGACCTGCACTGGCTCCCGATCAACAAAAGAATCACCTTCCGGCTCCTCACCCACGCACACAAAGCCCTACTCAACCAAGGCCCAGGATACCTCAACAGCCGCCTCAACTTCTACGCTCCCAAACGCCACCTCCGATCGACCAACCACGCCCTCGCCGCCGTCCCCTGCATCCGAAGAGCGACAACAGGAGGAAGGTCCTTCTCCTACCTGGCCGCCAAGACCTGGAACTCCCTTCCGGCCCACCTCCGCCTGACCCAGGACCACCTCTCCTTCAGGAAGAAGCTCAAGACCTGGCTGTTCGAGCAGTAGCAGCACCCCCCCCCCTAGCGCCTTGAGACCCTCCGGGTGAGTAGTGCGCTCTATAAATGTCTTTGATTGATTGATTGATTGACTTATTAGAAGTGATCTGTCTCTGTGGGGCAGACATATGTCAACAGTCATACACTTGAGATGGCTGAAACTTTAGGAGTAAGAGCTGCTTTCTTATCAGTCTATCTATCCAAACTGGTTAGAAGGCCAGGAGTGAGGGAAAGGCAATCCTCTGGACACTTCATGAAAGATCTAATTTCAATTAAGCACAAAACACTTCCCTTAATTTGACATAATTGCCAAAATGGAACGGTCAGTTGGGCCCTTCTAGTGGATTATGGCTGTGTCTTGAAAGCGAGTGTAATTGTACTACGAGACATGCCCACCTTCAAAAGAGTGTCTGATGGCGTTCCTACGAAGGTGGGATTCGAACCCACGCGTGCAGAGCACAATGGATTAGCAGTCCATCGCCTTAACCACTCGGCCACCTCGTCTGCCTTAGGTGACTATGTTTCATTTTTTAGGAAATTCTTACTATGTGCTAATTACAAATAATCATAAGTTTCTCCTAGACTGTGTCAGAACTGGCAAATGTATGTGGTGTTCAATAGCCAGAGCACATGATATAGCAGAATTATCAAATCTGTTCCATTAGGACTGTAGTTTTTAATAGTCATGATAACATGCTAGCATGTGAGTCGATCTTGCACAGTGAATAAGGGAGCAGTGCCAGTATCTACTTGGTCAGCTCTAGATGGCTCAACTGGGGAGATATGAAAACAGTGAGCTCCAGTGGCGCAATCGGTTAGCGCGCTGTACTTATACAGCAGTACTTGCATTGAGGCATGCCGAGGTTGTGAGTTCAAGCCTCACCTGGAGCAGCTTACTGGTTTTTCATAAACCATTTCACTAAAAGTAAAGATTAAACTCAGGGTAAAGACGGCCCTTGCTAGAGAGTCTTTACTTCTTTTCAGGATCTGCGTGTCCGACTCTTCCAGGTGCAAATATCACAATCCTATTCGATGCTCCTTATAAACATTCCATGATGTGCCGTCTTGCATAGCATGCAAACACCACATCAGTGCATTTAAAAATACATTTGTAGAATAATAAATATGATGAAAACATTGTTGTCACGGGATAACCATATACTGAGGAGCGCTGTATCAGCTACTTACAATACAATTAACTGAAAGACATATCAAAAGAAGTGCGTCATCATATTAATGTTTCTAGTCAACATAAGAGTTGCACCATAGCAGCTTATGGTGCTTTCTGCTCAGATTGTGCCTCCAATCCCACATTGATTTTTTAATTCTTTGCAGTTTAAAAAACACAATTCATGCTCAAAGTTAACTTTTTAAAACCATTCAACCTATTGCATTTATTTCTCTAACTTGTGAATGTGGTCCATGTTCTCTTTTCCTCATCCCCATCACGATACTCCTTTTCCCGAAATCAGGTTCACTTCTTTATCCAGCCCACCCATCCAAGGTCGCCAATTCTATGAAGCGATTCTGCTTTTTCTCACATTCTCTCTATGTACAAGATACCTTGTATCATTTGAATGGACAGCAGGAGAGTCGGATATTTATGGTTAGTGGGGGTGGGGTTTTGAAGATTAACCTCATTTGACTAAGAGCCGGGGCATCTGGGAGGAAAAGTATTTTAAGGGGGATGAAGTTCACATCTCCTTGGTGAAATTTCTAGATCCTTATTTCATCCTTTCTGTGGATGCAGACTCAGTCGGAACAGAGGTCATAGTCCTCGCTCTGACTTTCAAAGGAACTTCAAATATGCATGGCTTATTTGGCTTTGCCCGGCAGGGCTTGCCCGTCGGGGTGAGAATGGCGTTTGTCAGGCGATCGGAAGGGGTGAGGCAATAGTTTATGGTTCAATGGTTTTCATGAAGTCTTCTTGATACGATGAAAGCAGGAAAGGGAAGCTTGTCAATAAGCAAACTTAAGACAATGTGTGACTCCTAGAAAGAATGACTTGGAAACAACATACAGAAACTCACATATAACAAGCATTTACAATGCAACGGTTTCGCCTTTGGAAAAGTTTGAGCTATTGGCATTGTAAATGACAACATTTGTATTTATGTGTTGGTTTTGAAAACAGATAAATAAATGGCATTGTCCTTTACATTGCCAATAGCTCTAACTTTTCCAAAGGCGAAACCGTTGCATTGTAAATGCTTGTTCTTCCTTCCTTGGTTCTCCCCTCTCTCCCGTCATTCGGGGCGGGAGAGGACACGGACGGCGGGAGGGGGCGGGAGAGGACACGGACGGCGGGAAACGTGCACAGGACAGCGAGGGGGGGGCGGAAAGGCACACGGAGGGGGCGGGAATGGACAGACTTTCAGTGAAAGGGGAGGGAACGGGAAAAAACGTAACACTTACGCTGCTTGTTCAGTGTATTTAATAGGTGTTCAAATCTTTCCTACAAGGAACCACACCCTAAAATCGGAGCCACACCTACACCTGACTCATACTAATTATTGTAGCAGTGGCGATGTGTGTATGTAGGCAAGACTCGCAATGTGATTTGAACACAGGACGGCCATCTTAAACAGGATTCACTTTAGAGTGACATACGTTTGTGTCTTTTAATTATTATAGTAAAAAGTAACTGTTTCATCGAACTATGTAAGTCCATCTAACTAGAAAGGGAATACTTGAAATGTATTAATAGGGCGACTGTGTTGTGGTAGATTGAAAACACAACAAAACTGAAAGGAAATGTCCAACATTGCATCTTATCTCTTTTATTTTACGATTCGAACTCATTCTGTGCCCAGTAAAGTAGAAAATGACAAGTTCCAACATGGCCACCAGCTTCCCGTACTGTTGAGACCGGCTCGTCGTCCTCCTCCTCTCTATGTTTCTATTCCAGCGCCTCTTCCTCATTTCCCTGGCTGCTCACTGGCCAGGTCTCCTGACGTTGCTTCCGCCAGTTCCTTCTGCAGGCAGCAGCGCTGGCTCCGAGGGAAGGGCGGCCGCTGGAAACTAGGCACCGAGTTGACTATATATGGTAACAGCCTACGGAGAGTCGCGAGCCCGCCGCCTTCTTCCGGGTTTGAGGAGAAGCTTGGTAGCAGGCGCACCATCCACTGCCTGTCAGGAGCTACGGCTGACAGATCCTCCGCCGAACCCTAGCAGAGAGCAGTCACCGGGAAGATGCCATATGACATTAGTAAGTACCTCTGTCCATTGAATGGATTCAGTGTTAGCTCCTGTGATGGCAGTGGAGACTAACAGTGTGATGGCAGTGGAGACTAACAGTGGCTGCTTCGCTATAGAGCCGGTCATAAGCTGCATGGGCGTTTTGCAGCGATAGTCTGCGGCAGGCTGGGGCTACACCCACGTTCAAGGGTGTTTTTACTGGCATGTGAAACACGGAAATAGAAACTGACAATCTAGAAGCCCAGCTTTATCTTTACAGTAGTCTTAATTATAGAATCACGACGTATTTTCCAACTTGTTTTAATATAACCGAGAGCAGATCTACAATACAAATCGACATGAATGTTACATAAATGTGTGTTAACTTTTTATAGTGCTCTCTCAAACTGTGGTATATAGCTTGGCGGACGCTACAGGCGTTGCTCTAGGATCATTCTAATAAATAAAAAAACTGGAACAAACCTGCCTAACTATTATGTGTCTTGTATGCATGATTTGTTAGCGCTATAGGCCAGTATGCGGGAGGGGGCGGGAGAGGACACGAACGGCGGGAGGGGGGCGGGAGAGGACACGGACGGCGGGAGGGGGCGGGAGAGGACACAGACGGCGGGAGGGGGCGGGAGAGGACACGGACGGCGGGAGGGGGCGGGATAGGACACGGACGGTGGGAAACGTGCACAGGACAGCGAGGGGGGGGCGGAAAGGCACACGGAGGGGGCGGGAATGGACAGACTTTCAGTGAAAGGGGAGGGAACGGGAAAAAACGTAACTCCGCCCTGGGAAATAATCTCGGGAACGCCCCCGAATCTGGTCCGGCCTTGACGGACAGATCCGGCACTCAATGGCTAGCCTCCATTTATGGAGCTAGCCAATGAGAGCCGGGGGACGTCCCCGAAGTCCTTATGGTCAACATAGGATTTCACCTGCGCCGAAAAGCTGCGCAGAGCGCAGCCTTCGGCAGGCGAAACCCAAAAAGCATATTGGGTGTATACCAAGACCAAGTATTGAACTGCTCTAATGTATAAAATACATGTTATTGCTTCAGTAACAACCATCCAACACCACTAACTGTTGCACAATATTTAGCTTTTTGCTTGAGAACACACACCTCCTAAACTGCACAAAATGTATACAAAAGTCAATTTACTGTTTCACTAGTAACACCTCAACTGAGCACCCACTGAAATAATTGTACATGAAATATAGTTTAATACTGCAGTGGCAGCTACCTCCTCTGTATAAACTGCACACATGGCAGCAAAATTAATATTATTTTTTTTCACTGGCACCCAACACCTCATCATAAACCGCACTAATCGCACCAAAATTTAATTTCTTAGTTGACTGACGTCTTCGCCTAATAATAAACTGCACGAATTTAAGCAAAATATTTAGTTTTTTTGTTTTCACTAACTAATATATAACAATTACGTGCACGAATTGTTTATATGTTTCATTGCCAACCAAAATGTGAGAATCAGAATACCAGCAGCTAAATGTGTCAGGACATGTCAGGGCCTTTTCAGTGCACACAGAGAGGTAGGAAGACCTGTCCTGTTTCTTGGTTAGGATTCTTGAGTTGTATTTTACACACTCTTACTGCCTCTCAGCACCAAGATACTGTCGAAATACCCTGATAGCAACCATAACCTGCACCCACTGTAACCAAATAGAGTGTATTGTTCCACTGACAACTGTCACCGAAAAGTGAATGGCACAAACCAGAACAAAGCCGATAATGTACTATTTCACTGACGACCATTTCACAGGGTGCACTGTTTGAAACAACAAAGCAACATATATTCCTTAGTGTTTCACTAGAAACACCTAATAAAATGAACGGATTTGAGTAAAAATATAGTTTATATTTTAAGATAAAACGAGGCCCGAAATCAAACTTCACAAATTGGAAGAAACCCTGTGGATTACCGTTTCATGGACAGCCATCGTCTGCTTTTAATTAAACTGCACTTTTTAAAAATTAATTTAGGGACACTATCTTGGGCTATTTTCAATGCTCTTACTGCTAAAAAACAGATAAATTGTACTGACTTTTATTTCAGCGATAGCTAAAAGCAGGAAATACTAATTTACGTAAACATGTGTTGTATTTAATAACGTTCGATGTACATGTGTTTTTTTATTTCGCTCAAAGTCATATAATGTAATAAACTTGGCTAAACAGAAATGCGTGGTCTGCTATTTCAGTGTCCACTAAGAACAATAAATTGCCCTTATTCTGATATACATACTTTATTCTTTCACGAATATCCGGTGTCTGAATAACTGCAGTTACGCAAGAAAATGTACATACAATATGTATTGATTGCCATGCAACAGATGCGAAAGAACTTCGGCTTGTCTAAGAGAATCGCATTCACATTCATTTCCAGAAAATGTCAGAGTGACATTGCTTTCTTACACCAGATCCACTGATAAAGGTTGCCCCGGAACAAAAGCCCAAAGTAAAAGCAATTGAGTTCCAGAAAAGTCTTGTAATATGTGTGGCGGTCGCAAAGTTTCAATGTTTGAATTTGTCCGGAGCGTGTAGCACGGGCGAGAATAGAAAGGCGCCTGGGAGGGCAGATGGGAGATCAAAGGCATGCCTCCCTGCACATAAATCGCCGGCACTTAAGCGAGTTGTAGTGCACATAATTTATACTTGATGAAATTCAGGAATCGCGGCGCAACCCCTGTTGTTACCTCCGTGGCGTCTGACGACATGTGCCAGAGGTTCGGTGTAATTGGGGCTGTGTGTGGGGAGGCTTCTCCAAGCACATATTAACCGAGGCGCTGTTTGCATGTCAAGCGCAGTGTCGTGGTGTGCACTTGTCAAACTTCACATGGGATTCAGAAACCCTCAGCCCAGAGGAAAGCTCTCCGGACGCGATGTGATTACGGGAATCATTCTGAGAGTTGCAATGAAATACGCCGAGTGCGCACGCATGTGTGTTCCCGTGGACGTTTTGGTGGCCCATAACTTCCATTATTAAAACATCCCCCTTGACAGACAGACGGACATAAACACCATGCACACATACACATGGCATGTCCACACACATCATGTCCACACACAGCTATAATCACACACGCGAAACACACATACCATATAAAAACACAAACCCCACACATACCATGCACAAACACACACACTGCGCACACACATATCCCATGTACACACCATGCACACACCACGCAAACACGACCATTTCATACACACACCGCACACACATACACACAGACACACCCCACATCACGCACTCACATACCGTGTATACAGCCTCCATGTGAACCCACGGATCTGCCTTGCTCGTCAGTTTCTTACCATGAGCTGTAATGGGATTTGGCAAAAGCGCCCCGTTCTATCTTCCAGACAGATGCAGCTGCCCCAGTCATGTCCATGAGAAGGATAAAAGCCCTCACCTGCGAAGGATGACTTCCAGAAGTGCACGCCCTGAGGCTGCTCCTTGGCGCAGTACACGCCGCCGCTCCAGCCGTTCGCCAGGGTCCACGACTGGTAGCCGTCCATGGGGATGTATGCCTCGTGCCTGGGCTCGCCCGGCCCGAAGCCGGACACCACGTCGATGTACCCGGGCATGGGCTGGTAGGGCCCGGGGTACCCCGGGAAGTAGGAGACTTCCTTGGCCCGCGAGGATCCCTCGCTGCCCTGCGCGCTCGCCCCGCTGCCCAAGGCGGGCACGTCCATGTACTTCTCCACCGGGAAGGCGCCATGAGGCGAGGGCTTCAGGGCGCTTTGCTGCACCCCCACCCCGTGCGACATGCGGCAGCTGTAGCATCCGTTCCCAAAGTGGTAGCCATAGCCCAGGGAGGGCGCGCCGGCCCCATCCTTGCCGGAGTCCAAGCGTGCAGCGCCGGACGACCTCCCCGGGCCGGAGAAGGCGAAGCCAGATGTTGCTCGGCCAGCGGTGGGCCCGAAGACGTTGGGGGAGGCGAGGAAGCCCCGGGCCTGGCCGCTGGAAGAGGTGCCCTCCGCTCAGGGCCCGTCCATGTCCCTCTCAGGGGCCTGCGCACGGCTCTCTCCTCCACCCCCGGCCAGGCATGGCAGAGCCAGGCATCCCCCCAAGCAGGTTAGGTCACCGCGGTGCGGTGATAAAAACTAACCTCCAGCCAGAGGGAGGGAGAGGGGAGTGGGAGGAATGTGTGCGCAGCGTGCCAAGTGCAAGGCCATTGGCCGTCTGAGGCAACGTGGTCCTGGAGCGCTTGGGAATCTCTGCCCTCAACCCCCAACACAAGGTGATCTGGGCCCACTCCCCTGCGCACAGGCCCTCCTGCAAGAGGAGTCTGCCCCCAACCCACTATCCAACACTGAGGCCTCCAGCACTCTGCCCCCCCCCCTCGCCCCCAACCACCACCCGCCATCACAAGGAGGGCTCTTGCCTCCAGCACAAGGACTACCCACATCCGGCATATTCTTCTGACGATTTTATCAGATTTCAGAGCCTATTTTCCCTTCACTGTAAGGTACGAACCCTTGCACGAGCTACAGATACATCTACGTGTTTCCCATCAACTCACTTTCTACACGGACGGCGGGAGAAGACACGGACGGCGGGAGGGGGCGGGAGAAGACACGGACGGCGGGAGGGGGCGGGAGAAGACACGGACGGCGGGCGGAGGGCGGGAGAAGACACGGACGGCGGGAGGGGGCGGGAGGGGGCGGGAGAAGACACGGACGGCGGGAGGAGGACGGGAGAAGACACGGACGGCGGGAGGAGGGCGGGAGAAGACACGGACGGCGGGAGGGGGCGGGAGAGGACACGGACGGCGGGAAACGTGCACAGGACAGCGAGGGGGGGCGGAAAGGCACACAGAGGGGGCGGGAATGGACAGCGCATCTGAAATCACTTTCATTGAAAGGGGAGGGAACGGAAAAAACGTAACTCCGCCCAGGGAAAAAATCTCGGGAACGCCCCCGAATCTGGTCCCGCCTTGACGGACAGATCCGGCACTCAATGGCTAGCCTCCATTTATGGAGCTAGCCAATGAGAGCCGGGGGACGTTCCCAAACTCCTTATAGTCAACAAAGGATTTCACCTGCGCTGAAAAGCTGCGCAGAGCGCAGCCTTTCGGCAGGCGAAACCCAAAAAGGCCCTGATGAGGCTTGAACTCATGACCCCTGGTTTACAAGACCAGTGCTCTGCCACTGAGCTACAAGGCCAGCCTGCCTGCAGTATGTAAATCACTTCATGTATTCTTACTGTGGTATGAAGATATCTATGATTTTGAGACTCTGTATGGAAATGCAGTTCCATTTGAATGTCTACATGCGTGCACAAATTGAAGAGCATGCTAAAGACGCTTTTCTTGGAAGTAGGAAAAACTCCATTTTGATTTGAGAACATAAGAGTATTCACATTTATGACCATACTGATAGCTCTAGTTAGTATGTCCGCAATCAGTGACAGATAGAGAACTCACTTATTAGAAGTGATCTGTCTCTGTGGAGCAGACATATGTCAACAGTCATACACTTGAGATGGCTGAAACTTTAGGAATAAGAGCTGCTTTCTTATCAGTCTATCTATCCAAACTGGTTAGAAGGCCAGGAGTGAGGGAAAGGCAATCCTCTGGACACTTCATGAAAGATCTAATTTCAATTAAGCACAAAACACTTCCCTTAATTTGACATAATAGCCAAAATGGAATAGTCAGTTGGGCCCTTCTAGTGGATTATGGCTGTGTCTTGAAAGAGAGTGTAATTGTACTACGAGACATGCCCACCTTCAAAAGAGTGTCTGATGGCGTTCCGACGAAGGTGGGATTCGAACCCACACGTGCAGAGCACAATGGATTAGCAGTCCATCGCCTTAACCACTCGGCCACCTCGTCTGCCTTAGGTGACTATGTTTCATTTTTTAGGAAATTCTTACTATGTGCTAATTACAAATAATCATAAGTTTCTCCTAGACTGTGTCAGAACTCTCAAATGTATGTGGTGTTCAATAGACAGAGCACATGATATAGCAGAATTATCAAATCTGTTCCATTAGGACTGTAGTTTTTAATAGTCATGATAACATGCTAGCATGTGAGTCGATCTTGCACAGTGAATAAGGGAGCAGTGCCAGTATCTACTTGGTCAGCTCTAGATGGCTCAACTGGGGAGCTATGAGAACAGTGAGCTCCAGTGGCGTAATTGGTTAGCGCGCAGTACTTATACAGCAGTACTTGCATTGAGGCATGCCGAGGTTGTGAGTTCGAGCCTCACCTGGAGCAGCTTACTGGTTTTTCATAAACCATTTCACTAAAAGTAAAGATTAAACTCAGGGTAAAGACGGCCCTTGCTAGAGAGTCTTTACTTCTTTTCAGGATCTGCGTGTCCGACTCTTCCAGGTGCAAATATCACAATCCTATTCGATGCTCCTTATAAACATTCCATGATGTGCCGTCTTGCATAGCATGCAAACACCACATCAGTGCATTTAAAAATACATTTGTAGAATAATAAATATGATGAAAACATTGTTGTCACGGGATAACCATATACTGAGGAGCTGCAAACAGTGCTGTATCAGCTACTTACAATACAATTTAACTGAAAGACATATCAAAAGAAGAGCGTCATCATATTAATGTTTCTAGACAACATAAGAGTTGCACCATAGCAGCTTATGGTGCTTTCTGCTCAGATTGTGCCTCCAATCCCACATTGATTTTTTAATTCTTTGCAGTTTAAAAAACACAATTCGTGCTCAAAGTTAACTTTTTAAAACCATTCAACCTATTACATTTATTTCTCTAACTTGTAAATGTGGTCCATGTTCTCTTTTCCTCATCCCCATCACGATACTCCTTTTCCCGAAATCAGGTTCACTTCTTTATCCAGCCCACCCATCCAAGGTCACCAAATCTATAAAGCGATTCTGCTTTTTCTCACATTCTCTCTATGTACAAGATACCTTGTATCATTTGAATGGACAGCAGGAGAGTCGGATATTTATGGTTAGTGGGGGTGGGGTTTCGAAGATTAACCTCATTTGACTAAGAGCCGGGGCATCTGGCAGGAAAAGTATTTTAAGGGGGATGAAGTTCACATCTCCTTGGTGAAATTTCTAGATCCTTATTTCATCCTTTCTGTGGATGCAGACTCAGTCGGAACAGAGGTCATAGTCCTCGCTCTGACTTTCAAAGGAACTTCAAATATGCTTGGCTTATTTGGCTTTGCTCGGCGGGGCTTGCCCGGCGGGGTGAGAATGGCGTTTGTCAGGCGTTCGTCAGGCGATCGAAAGGGGTGAGGCAATAGTTTATGGTTCAATGGTTTTCATGAAGTCTTCTTGATACGATGAAAGCAGGAAAGGGAAGCTTGTCAATAAGCAAACTTAAGACAATGTGTGACTCCTAGAAAGAATGACTTGGAAACAACATACAGAAACTCACATATAAAAAGGCCCTGATGAGGCTTGAACTCATGACCCCTGGTTTACAAGACCAGTGCTCTGCCACTGAGCTACAAGGCCAGCCTGCCTGCAGTATGTAAATCGCTTCATGTATTCTTACTGCGGTATGAAGATATCTATGATTTTGAGACTCTGTATGGAAATGCAGTTGCATTTGAATGTCTACATGCGTGCACAAATTGAAGAGCATGCTAAAGACGCTTTTCTTGGCAGTAGGAAAAACTCCATTTTGATTTGAGAACATAAGAGTATTCACATTTATGACCATACTGATAGCTCTAGTTAGTATGTCCGCAATCAGTGACAGATAGAGAACTCACTTATTAGAAGTGATCTGTCTCTGTGGGGCAGACATATGTCAACAGTCATACACTTGAGATGGCTGAAACTTTAGGAGTAAGAGCTGCTTTCTTATCAGTCTATCTATCCAAACTGGTTAGAAGGCCAGGAGTGAGGGAAAGGCAATCCTCTGGACACTTCATGAAAGATCTAATTTCAATTAAGCACAAAACACTTCCCTTAATTTGACATAATAGCCAAAAAGGAATAGTCAGTTGGGCCCTTCTAGTGGATTATGGCTGTGTCTTGAAAGAGAGTGTAATTGTACTACGAGACATGCCCACCTTCAAAAGAGTGTCTGATGGCGTTCCGACGAAGGTGGGATTCAAACCCACGCGTGCAGAGCACAATGGATTAGCAGTCCATCGCCTTAACCACTCGGCCACCTCGTCTGCCTTAGGTGACTATGTTTCATTTTTTATGAAATTCTTACCATGTGCTAATTACAAATAATCATAAGTTTCTCCTAGACTGTGTCAGAACTGGCAAATGTATGTGGTGTTCAATAGACAGAGCACATGATATAGCAGAATTATCAAATCTGTTCCATTAGGACTGTAGTTTTTAATAGTCATGATAACATGCTAGCATGTGAGTCGATCTTGCACAGTGAATAAGGGAGCAGTGCCAGTATCTACTTGGTCAGCTCTAGATGGCTCAACTGGGGAGGTATGAGAACAGTGAACTCCAGTGGCGCAATCGGTTAGCTATAGATGGCTCAACTGAGGAGATATGCGAACAGAGAGCTCCAGTGGCGCAATCGGTTAGCGCGCGGTACTTATACAGCAGTGCTTGCATTGAGGCATGTCGAGGTTGTGAGTTCGAGCCTCACCTGGAGCAGCTTACTGGTTTTTCATAAACCATTTCACTAAAAGTAAAGATTAAACTCAGGGTAAAGACGGCCCTTGCTAGAGAGTCTTTACTTCTTTTCAGGATCTGCGTGTCCGACTCTTCCAGGTGCAAATATCACAATCCTATTCGATGCTCCTTATAAACATTCCATGATGTGCCGTCTTGCATAGCATGCAAACACCACATCAGTGCATTTAAAAATACATTTGTAGAATAATAAATATGATGAAAACATTGTTGTCACGGGATAACCATATACTGAGGAGCTGCAAACAGTGCTGTATCAGCTACTTACAATACAATTTAACTGAAAGACATATCAAAAGAAGAGCGTCATCATATTAATGTTTCTAGTCAACATAAGAGTTGCACCATAGCAGCTTATGGTGCTTTCTGCTCAGTTTGTGCCTCCAATCCCACATTGATTTTTTAATTCTTTGCAGTTTAAAAAACACAATTCGTGCTCAAAGTTAACTTTTTAAAACCATTCAACCTATTACATTTATTTCTCTAACTTGTGAATGTGGTCCATGTTCTCTTTTCCTCATCCCCATCACGATACTCCTTTTCCCGAAATCAGGTTCACTTCTTTATCCAGCCGACCCTTCCAAGGTCACCAAATCTATGAAGCGATTCTGCTTTTTCTCACATTCTCTCTATGTACAAGATACCTTGCGGACGTGAGGCGGTGGCAGAGTCTCTACTCCGCTTAGCCATTCAAGCTTCTGCGTTTGTGCCCGTGCATTTCTCTACTTGTGGTGGGTAAAAGTGAATTGCCTGTCTTTTAGAAATTACTCGCTTTTAAAAATTACAGTTGTTGATTCACGAACCATGTTTTAAAATAAGCACTGATACCTGTGACACGCATTCTCACCACGCACATATTGACTCTGGGGTGATTTAAACCTTATAGCCCTTTTTTCTGATTATAAGAAGGAGGGAAACGATATTAACTTACTAAAAGGAAGCCTGTGCTCGTCTTTTCTCCTGACCCGCCCCGTTCCGACGCGGTAACCAGTACCGTTGCGCGGAGGGCGGGCCAGGGAGAGCCAGTCACTTCCTGCCGGGACACTCCACGAGCGGTCAGTGCTCTAGTGCACCAATCTGGAGGGCCTATTTAGGCGGAGCCTTGATCAGTGTTAGCTGCGGACGTGAGGCGGTGGCAGAGTCTCTACTCCGCTTAGCCATTCAAGCTTCTGCGTTTGTGCCCGTGCATTTCTCTACTTGTGGTGGGTAAAAGTGAATTGCCTGTCTTTTAGAAATTACTCGCTTTTAAAAATTACAGTTGTTGATTCACGAACGATGTTTTAAAATAAGCACTGATACCTGTGACACGCATTCTCACCACGCACATATTGACTCTGGGGTGATTTAAACCTTATAGCCCTTTTTTCTGATTATAAGAAGGAGGGAAACGATATTAACTTACTAAAAGGAAGCCTGTGCTCGTCTTTTCTCCTGACCCGCCCCGATCCGACGCGGTAACCAGTACCGTTGCGTGGAGGGCGGGCCAGGGAGAGCCAGTCACTTCCTGCCGGGACACTCCACGAGCGGTCAGCGCTCTAGTGCACCAATCTGGAGGGCCTATTTAGGCGGAGCCTTGATCAGTGTTAGCTGCGGACGTGAGGCGGTGGCAGAGTCTCTACTCCGCTTAGCCATTCAAGCTTCTGCGTTTGTGCCCGTGCATTTCTCTACTTGTGGTGGGTAAAAGTGAATTGCCTGTCTTTTAGAAATTACTCGCTTTTAAAAATTACAGTTGTTGATTCACGAACGATGTTTTAAAATAAGCACTGATACCTGTGACACGCATTCTCACCACGCACATATTGACTCTGGGGTGATTTAAACCTTATAGCCCTTTTTTCTGATTATAAGAAGGAGGGAAACGATATTAACTTACTAAAAGGAAGCCTGTGCTCGTCTTTTCTCCTGACCCGCCCCGTTCCGACGCGGTAACCAGTACCGTTGCGCGGAGGGCGGGCCAGGGAGAGCCAGTCACTTCCTGCCGGGACACTCCACGAGCGGTCAGCGCTCTAGTGCACCAATCTGGAGGGCCTATTTAGCCATCGCCTCTTGTGAGCGCGCAGCGATCGCGCGCAGCATCGCCGGAGCCACGCCGAAGACCAGCCAAAGAGCTGCCTGTCTGCGCCCGTCCGCGACAGGACGAGGCAGACAGAGGCGCAGAGGTCTCAAAGCGCCCCACTATGATTCCCGACACCGAAAGTACTAACCTCGTCACTTATACACCCCAAACCCTCCGACTGTTACAGCCCAGGGTGACTTGTGATACACGGCTACAATTTAAACAGCTTGAGGGGAGTTTTTCTTGCCTCCAATGTCGTTTTCAGTCCGACTCGACAAAATACAGCATTCATGGCAAAGCTACTATCACCATAACTCCCCCACAACTTAAATGTCTTCTTTTAAATGTGCGTTCCATGCCTAAACACCAACTACAGATTTGGGACCTCATTCACACAGAGCAACCTGATCTCTGTTTCTTTACTGAAACCTGGATGAAACCCCACACAACACCTGCTGTTGTGTTGGGTGTTCCCTCAGGGTACAGAATCATGCATGTGGATAGGCCGAATAAAATAGGGGGTGGATTAGCCATTATATGTAAGGACATGTTTAAGGCAACTATTTTAGATAAAATATGTAGTCCAATGATGGAAATCATGATTTTTAAAATCACACTAGGAAGTACATCCTGGAAAGGAGCCCTTTTGTATCGTCCACCTATTTCCAATCTCGACTTTCCCCTGCTCCTTCTGGAAACACTTGCCCCCCACATGAAAGCCAAGGAAGATTTTATCCTCCTCGGGGATTTTAATATACATTTGGACATTCCAGAATTGCCTGAAACCATTCACCTAACAACTGACCTATCTCATCTGGGACTTAAAATAATCAACAACGGTGCCACACACATAGGTGGCCACGCCCTTGATCTTATATTTTCCAATAGCACTAAAATACGATGTCTGCCTGCAAAAAAGATCCTCTGGTCAGATCATTTTCTGGTTGAGTTTTATCTGGCTGGACCGATCAAGCGACCTCAGAAAACTCTGCTCCCACCAATTCTCCGTCGGGAATGGCATAAAATCTCAGTGACCAATTTGCACAAACACTGGGTGCAACCGACTGTCACAGATGCAGACACTGTTGAGTCTGCATTAGAGAAATTTAACAAGTCCCTAAAAACCGCTATTGATACCCTTGCTCCCCTCAAACTACACAAACAATTCCCCCATACCAAACAGGAGAAATGGTATACAGATGATCTTAGAAAGGAAAAGCAAAAGTGCAGGCGCTTAGAAAAAACATGGAGATCCTCTAAAAATGATGAGGCCAAGAAAGCCTTTCTTGAGGCTCAGTCAGCATATTATAAAAAAAATAAAATCAGCCAGAAAAGTTCACTTCTCCGTACAACTGGAGGAGGCTGGAAACTGTCCGCGTGTACTGTTTAAAATTTTGCATAATTTCATTAAACCTACAGCCACTGAAAGTACTGAAGATGCCTCTCAACCACTCTGTGACGAAATTTCTGAGTTCTTCGAGGAAAAAATTAATCTGATTTATGATAAAATTTTAACCTCTAAAGCTGGGGCTCCCATATCCATTCCCGAAACTAAAACCAGCACTCAGACTACAAACTCCCTGTTTGTCATTCCTCCCGTCACAGACCAAAACCTGGCAACCCTTATTGGCCATATGAAAACAGGCTCCCCCAACGACCTCCTTCCGGCTAAAATGGTGGCCCCTCTAATTTCCATCCTAGGCCCCTCGATCCAGGCAGTTATCAACACCTCCCTGGCCAAAGGCCAAGTCCCCATGGAATGGAAGACTGCGGTAGTAAACCCAATCAGGAAGAAGGCGACCCTACCCTGGACGGATCTAACTAACCTCCGACCTATCTCTCTCCTGCCTTACATCGGCAAGCTAACAGAGAAGCACGTGAACACCCACTTCTCTAACTATATCGAGACAGCGGATGGCCTAGACCCCTCACAATCTGGTTTTAGGCCCAACCATAGCACCGAATCCGCCCTACTGGCTGTCACCAATAACATCAGGATGACGCTTGACAGTGGAGGGTCGATGATTCTGGTGCTATTGGATTTATCCGCTGCCTTCGATACGGTGTCTCACGATCTGCTTCTCTGCCGTCTGAGAGAGATAGGATTGGGAGGCGTGGCCCTGTCCTGGATGGAGAGCTTTCTTTCGGGGCGCTCTCAAGAAGTCAGATTGGGCTCCCACAAATCCACCGCCAGGGAGCTCACCAGGGGTGCGCCACAGGGTTCATGCCTGAGCCCTACATTGTTTAATGTATACGTGGCCCCCCTGGCTGACTTAGTGAGATCCTTTGGGTTTATACCGGTGTCCTACGCCGATGACACCCAACTTCTGTTCCCCTTTAAGACCTTCTCTCCTGCTTTACAAAGGACATTTGCGGAAGGAATGAGGGCAGTGTCCAAATGGATGGCCAACAACTGCTTACAGTGCAACGTGACCAAGACAGAGGTTGTACTTTATGGGGAAGCAGTAACATTATGGTCCAGTGAGTGGTGGCCTCGTGAACTAGGACCCGCCCCCATCCCCAAACAGACTATTAGGAATCTGGGAGTATTATTTGATCAGTCATTGACTTTTAAAGATCATGTCAACCAGGTTGCTGGTACCTGTTTTGGGGTTATCTCTCTGTTGAGGAGGGTGTTTCCTTTTCTCCCAGATCATCACAGAAAGACCTTGGTCCAGGCTCTGGTCGTCAGTAGACTGGACTACTGTAATGGCCTTCTTTTGTCATCTAATGAAGGCCAATTTAACAAACTACAGGTGGTCCAGAATACGGCCGCGAGGTTAGTCATGAATGCTCCATCAAGGACTCCCTCCCGGCCACTGCTGATGGAACTGCACTGGCTGCCAGTGCGACTGCGGACCAAATTTAAAATCTTGTGTACAATTCACAAATGCCTGATGGGGATAGGCCCGAAATTTCTTACTACAGCCTTTATACCTTATGTTCCTGGTCGCTCACTACGATCGAGCAATCTCCAGCTCCTTAAGGTTCCCAAAATAAAAAAAACCCGCCAAGGAGGTAGGGCTTTGGCATACACAGGGCCTGTCCTGTGGAACACCCTCCCCCTCTCACTAAAGCTCAGTTCTGACCACCTGTCTTTTCGAAAAACCCTGAAAACCTACCTATTTTGTAGCATTTAATTTTATTCCCCCACTATCCATTAGTACTGTCCGGGCACAGATGCAGGTTTTTTCTCCTAGTTGGCAAAGCGCAGAGATACCCCTTCGGGAGTTTATTCAGGCGCTATAGAAGCATATAAATAAATAAATAAATAAATAAATACATTTGAATGGACAGCAGGAGAGTCGGATATTTATGGTTAGTGCGGGTGGGGTTTTGAAGATTAACCTCATTTGACTAAGAGCCGGGGCATCTGGGAGGAAAAGTATTTTAAGGGGGATGAAGTTCACATCTCCTTGGTGAAATTTCTAGATCCTTATTTCATCCTTTCTGTGGATGCAGACTCAGTCGGAACAGAGGTCATAGTCCTCGCTCTGACTTTCAAAGGAACTTCAAATATGCTTGGCTTATTTGGCTTTGCCCGGCGGGGCTTGCCCGGCGGGGTGAGAATGGCGTTTGTCAGGCGTTCGTCAGGCGATCGAAAGGGGTGATGCAATAGTTTATGGTTCAATGGTTTTCATGAAGTCTTCTTGATACGATGAAAGCAGGAAAGGGAAGCTTGTCAATAAGCAAACTTAAGACAATGTGTGACTCCTAAAAAGAATGACTTGGAAACAACATACAGAAACTCACATATAAAAAGGCCCTGATGAGGCTTGAACTCATGACCCCTGGTTTACAGGGCCAGTGCTCTGCCACTGAGCTACAAGGCCAGCCTGCCTGCAGTATGTAAATCGCTTCATGTATTCTTACTGCGGTATGAAGAAATCTATGATTTTGAGACTCTGTATGGAAATGCAGTTGCATTTGAATGTCTACATGCGTGCACAAATTGAAGAGCATGCTTTAGACACTTTTCTTGGAAGTAGGAAAAACTCCATTTTGATTTGAGAACATAAGAGTATTCACATTTATGACCAAACTGATAGCTCTAGTTAGTATGTCCGCAATCAGTGACAGATAGAGAACTCACTTATTAGAAGTGATCTGTCTCTGTGGGGCAGACATATGTCAACAGTCATACACTTGAGATGGCTGAAACTTTAGGAGTAAGAGCTGCTTTCTTATCAGTCTATCTATCCAAACTGGTTAGAAGGCCAGGAGTGAGGGAAAGGCAATCCACTGGACACTTCATGAAAGATCTAATTTCTGTTGAATTTTTTTTTTTATTGAATTATGCAATAAAATACATAGTAAATATCAACGTAATAAGGTAAATAAGAAAACCTTATTTGCAAAATATTTGAAAAGAATAATGAATTGATAGATTATGAAATGTACTCCTAGTAATAGAGATAAGGAAAAAGTATAACAGTACATACTCTACAATCTGTTATAAAATAACAATACAAAAGGTATGAATGTATCTTATATGTAAGTAATGGAATGACTAAATAAATATAATCAAGATTAAAAGAAAGAGAAAAAAAAAAAAGGTGCCAGAGTAACGGAGGGGGGTGGTGGGGGGGAGGGGGAGGGAAGGAAAGAAAAAGAATAAAGAGAATGAAATAGTACAGGAAAATCATATGAGATAATAAAATTAAGTAGGTAAAGGATGCACATGAGAAGAGGGAGTTGGGTTAGAATCATCGTCCAATGTGGTTTCCAAAAAGGGGGACCAAGTTTGAAGAAAGATGTCAGCTTGGTCCTGAAGATTGTAAATTGTGCGTTCATGTAAGGCTGTCTGCATCATTGCCACCAACCATTCTTCCTGAGAAGGAGCAGATGAAGACTTCCAATGGCGTAAAATGCAAATTTTGGCTGTAGCCAAAGCAGTGTGAAGAAGACGAGTCTGTGGCTTAGAAAGTTTTGGAAAACCACGGAAGTCATGTCAAATAATGGTGGCAGATGTAAGTGGTAAAATTAATGTCATTGTAGAGTTCAAAGTTTTGCCAACAAAGATCCAGAAGGTTCTGTTGCGTGGACATTCGCAAATGATATGGGTTATGTCACAACCAGGATTAGAACATCTCCAGCAAGAAGTATGGGATAATAACCCAGCTTGATGTAATTTAACCGGTGACCAGTGCCAATTGTGAATAATTTTAAAAATACAGAATTTGGGACGCACTTCTCGAACGCCTTTGTGCAACCCCTCCAGAATTTGATCCCATTGACCATTGGAGTACATAATAGATAAGCGAGATTGCCATTTAGTCCGAAGAGTGTGTGAGAGAGGTTGTGAAAAAAGAGGGAGCAAAAAGGTTTTATAAAGACCAGAGGTTACCCCCTTAAACTTCCCCCATAGTTGCAGATAAGATAATATTGGAGAAACCTGAAGCAACCAAGGTGGAGAGCCTAATTGTTTTTTAAGACATTGTTGAAGTTGAACGTATTTAGAGGAATGTAGGAGTGGAAGATTAAATTCCTCACAAAGTTGGGGAAAAGTTTTAAAATCTCCATCATGTAAGAGTTGATCCAGAGAAGAAATGCCGGCTTCTCTCCACAAAGGCCAGGATAAAGTACGACCATTGATACGAATAGCTGAATTATTCCACAAGGGAGCTTTAATGTGAATTCGCGGATTCGAACTTAATATGCGATGACCCCTCTGCCAAGATCTATGCATGGCTGATAAGATAGGATTTTTAGGATCCAAAGAACTAGTACCAGTACCGTATAAAAGGGATAGTCCTGAATCCTGAGATAGAAGATGACGTTCAATTGATACCCATTGTGGAATGTCTTTAGATTTGGGTAGAAAATATGAGAGTTGAGAAATGTGTAGGGCAAGTGAATAATGTTCAATGGATGGAAGACCCATGCCTCCATATAACTGATGGGCCTTTAATTTAGCAGCAGCAAGGCGCGGTTTAGCTGTGCCCCAAATAAAGAGCTTTATCTTGGAGTCGATTGATCTAAGAGTAACTAAAGGAATTTGGAGGGGAAGCATACCCAAAACATAAATGAATCTTGGTAAAGTAACCATCTTAATAGCTTGAACTCTACCCCATAAAGATAATCCTAGAGCTTTCCACTTATCAAAATCCCTATGCATTTGAGAAAATAAAGGAGCCAAATTATCCGCAACCATATTTTCCAAACCTCTATTAATCAGAATCCCGAGATACTTAAGGTGTGAAGATTGCCAGTGGAAGGGGAATCCAGAAATTGCTGATTTCGTAGTGCCAACTGAAATAGGTAACGCTTCACTTTTGTCCCAATTTATTTTATAACCAGAAAAGGAGGAAAAATCATTAATAATTTGAAGAAGGGCTGGGAGAGATCGGGGGAGGTTAGTAAGAGTAAGAAGAATGTCATCTGCATATAAATAAATTTTAGAATGGCCAATTGGAAGGGGTATACCTGTAATATCATCAGATTGGCGAATTGCAGCAGCAAGAGGTTCCATCGCTAAGAGAAAGAGAAGAGGGGACAATGGGCAACCCTGGCGTGTACCTCTACGAATTGGAAATGGGGTAGATAAGAAACCTCCACAGTTGACTTGAGCTAATGGGCTATCGTATAATAAACGTACTTTATTAATAAATTGGTCACCCAAACCAAATCTATGCATTATTGTAAAGAGATATTCCCATTCAATGCGATCAAATGCTTTCTCAGCATCAAGGGAGAGAGCCAAGGCATCTTCTGGAAGATGTTTAGCAGTCCATAACGTGTGAGCCAATGTACGAAGATGATTTCGGGAAGAACGGCCTGGGACAAAACCCACTTGGGAATTATGTATCAAGGAGGGTAAGACTTTGCGAAGACGGGACGCAAGAATACTAGCTAGAATCTTAATATCCGAATTTAAGAGGGATATAGGGCGATAACTTCCGCATAAAAGAGGGTCTTTGCCTGGCTTGGGTAGAACAGCTATAATTGCTTTATTAGAAAGGGGACCCAAGGAGAATTCTTTGTCAGCCTCTAGAAACGCAGCATGCAAAGTATCTATCATATTCTGACCCGTCCATCTATAAAATTCGGCGGGGAAACCGTCCTCTCCAGGGGCTTTATGATACGGCAGAGCAGTGATAGCCGAAGAAATCTCGTCTCTCGTGATATTACCTTCAAGTAAGGCTCTGCCATCATCCGAAAGCTGCGGAAGATTCACCTTCTCTAGAAAAGTTGACATTTTATCCAGATCAAGCTGATTACTTGGGGTATATAGAGATCTATAAAAGGAGGCAAATTCATTAACTATTTCCTGAGGTCTGGTGAGTATTTCACCCTGGGTCGACTTAATAGCTGGAATAGCCATAGCAGCTTCTCTCTGACGCAATTGTGCAGCCAATAATCGGCCAGCCTTTTCTCCTTGTTCGTAATGTCTCCCTTTCATCTTCTGCAATGCATACTCAGCCTTAGATGTAAAGAGACCATTAAGAGACATGCGTGCTTGTTCCAACAATTTGCGATTCTGTAAAGTAGGGTACGAAATATATAATTGAGAGTAATGTTGAATGTCTCGTTCTAGTTCTGTTTGTTTTGCAATATTATTCTTGTTGATAAGAGCAGCATCCCTCATTAACTGCCCTCTAATAGTGGCTTTTGCTGCTGCCCAAATTGTTCTCTTAGAAGAGACAGAGTCCTCATTATTAGTGAGATAATCTTGGAAATGAGATTGCAAAAGAAGCTTACCCCCAGGTGTCCTATATTTCTGTAAACTCATTCGCCATGGTTTGCGCCCTGGTTTAGATAAACCTAAATCAAGAGATATAAGAACAGGAGAGTGATCAGATAAAGCAGCTTCCAAAATGTTAGAATCTGTGACCAATTGAACCGCTTTACGAGATAACAGAAAATAATCCAAACGGGAAAATGTGCCATGCAAGGAAGAAAAGAATGTATATTCCTTATCATGTGGATGACTGAGACGCCAATGGTCAACCAAACCATTATCAGAAAGTATGTCTTGTAAGATGGCCCTATCTGCTGCATTAACCCTGTCAAACTGACCCGTTTTGTCGAGGATAGGATCTTGAACCAAATTCCAGTCCCCTCCGATGAGATATTGGGAAGCATTGATCGCAGTAAGAAGACGATTCAAGTGGAGGAAAAATTGTTTTTTAGTACCAATCGGAGCATAAATGGATCCAAGACAAATGGAAGAATTCCCAATTCGTAATTTAGCGAAGACATAGCGACCATCTGGATCTGACCATGTCTTGGAAATTGTAATGGGAAGAGATCTCCGGATAAGAATAGCCACTCCACATTTACGGACAGGGTTAGGGTTGGTGGGGTCATTCCTACGTATGCTGCTATGAATGACCTTCCCAACCCAGTCTCTACTGAGTTTGTTAGATTCAATTTCATCCAGGTGCGTTTCCTGCAATAAAGCTATGTCCACATGTTTGGACAGCAAATATGAAAGCACTTTCTTTCTTTTAATGTAATGGGTGAGACCGTGTACATTCCATGTAACAACAGATAAAGGATGAGCATGAGTCATAGTGGAAAATATTCAAAGAAATAATAAAGAAGAAGAATGGGGGGGTAGGGCAGAATAGGAGAGGGAGTTACTCTGGTTATTAAGAAAGAAAAGAGGTGATAGTATCAGAAACTTATAAGATAATAGTGCAGAGAAAGTAGGGAATCAAACAGGATAGAGGTATGTGAGTAGTCAAGTAGAAATGAGGCAGATGTTATGTATTTCAAAGAATAAATAGAAATAGAAAAAAGTAGGGGAAAGGGAGATTAGAAGAAGTGGATGTGAGAATAAGATATGAAGAAAAGTTAGGAAACCTAGACTGTGAACCGCGGGCCTGGGCGCACTAGAGCACCGCCGCGGGACAGGACCCCATGCAGGAAAAGAAAAAGTATGGATCAGCGGAGTAGATGATAGTGTAAGGGAAGGAGCCCTGGGGAATGAATTAACAAAGAGATATAGATACAGTAGAATATGATAGAGGAGTGATGAAAACAATCTAAGAATGCCTTCTGTAGTAATTAATCAGCCAAATACTATAATGACTATCTTAGATTATGCCCTGCAGTATCTTGTTACAGCTTATTAACGAAATATGAACAAACAGAACCTTAACATGGGAAAACAGTAAGAATACAGTATGGGAAGAGTGCAATAAATTATGGCAAAATTATGAGGAATTCAAACAACAGCAGCTGTTAACAAAATATGAATGACCGATAAAATGAGCACTCATAATTAAAAGAACTCAAAAGGCATATAGCATATTAGCACTTAATATCCAAGCAAAATCTAGAGAAATACATATTAAAATGGTATACTATAATGAAGGGTAACGTGTTGCACTATAGACAAAAAAAGGGGGGGGGGAATATGCATAATCATAGAATTTGGACGTATACCAATACCTACCCTAATCCATTGAGCAACATAGGAATGATAAAACATGCAGAAATAGATAAAGTAATTCCAATACCCCGAAGAGGGATTGAGGATGAAGAAAAAACATGCAATTTACTAAGAACTATGTCTAAGCATATAACAGGCAATTTAATAATAGGTAGATAAAAATCTCATAGCAGAAAAATAATACTGAATATAAGTTATCTAATAGTAATATTGATGAAGAAAAATCAGAATTGAATACAAGATATGGCAAAAGTACAACAAAGCACAGAAACAGACAGTTAAATAATAGTAAACTATTCAGTCAGCATCTGAAGGAGTTTTAAGAGGTGATCTAGATTTGTCTCTCTGCGGCTCCTTTGTATGTGTAGAGACAGAATGCAAAGCTGAGGCCTTATCTTCCTGGGAACGATTGACTCTATTCAAGTCTCTACCCCGTTGTCTGGAGTTACTAGATGCTCGTGGACTTTGCACCGGCAGTTGTGGGGAAAAGGAAGAAGACGGTTGGAACTGTTCACAATGGGAGGACTGCGTATCCATGTCCTGAGATTTGATGTCATCTAAGAATTTTTGTAGAAGTTCAGGGTCATAGAAGTCCTTGGTTTCTCCATTTTTGGTAATACGGAAGCATGCAGGCTCAAACAACCCATACTTAATGTCTAACTGACGTAGTTGAGGCCGCATGGAGAGAAACGCCGTCCGTCTTTCATTCGTCTCTTTAGAAAAATCAGCTGCTACGTGAATATTATGACCCTTAAAAAGAAAAGAGCCTCGTGAGCGAGCTGCAGTCAATATTTGTCGGGTTTGCTCATGACGAAGAAAACAGGCAATAATTGGCCTTGAGCGCGCAGCAGGGTCTGTGCGTAGTGGGCCAATTCTGTGAGCTCGTTGAATTTCAAGAGTTGGAGTAAAGGAAATTCCAGTCATTATTGGAAGGGTATCACAGAGGAATATTTTCGCGTTGTGTCCTTCAATATTTTCTGGAAAGCCAAAGAAGCGGAGATTGCCTCTTCTACTGCGATCTTCTAAGTCAATGATTTTGCTGTGCAAAAAGAGAAGATCTTGGTCTGAGCTTTGGACTGTATCAAGGCGACTCTCCATGGCCATTATTTTAGAGTCAAGACTTTCAATTCTAGTATGAAAAGTTGTAAGGTCTGCTCTAATCGATTTAGTTTCTTCAGCTAGAGATGTAATTGTGATATCCATCCCTTCCAATCGACGATTGACCCCAGAAATCTCCTGCAATATTCGTTGCATGGTGTCTGTTAAAGTCTGGTCACCATGAGAGGGCGCAGCTTGGGGCATATGCGTTGAAGAGGACGAGTTCCCTTTCGTTGGCATAGCAGTAGATTGTTTCAAAACTTCTGTAAAGAGTGGTTGTTTAGGTATTTTACTCCCATTCCTATTAGTAGACATTTGTATATTGCGCTTCATAGACGCTCTACAGTAACGTATTGATGTGGTAACCTGGTGAGAAGCAATTATGAAAAATTCACAATTGACAAAAATAAGCAGAAAATAGCAATACAACATATAATGCAATATCTCAAACTGAGCAAGTTCTATATATCATAGGTGAAGGCAATCATAATATTTCATAAAAAATACATGCTGAGGAAAATCGGGGGTCGCCTCAAATATTTAACGATGTTATGAACAATAGCAGGCAAAGTTGTAAAAAAAGACGAAGCAGTTTGTATTTACTTAATATTATGTTGCCTTGACAGAGTGACAAACATATAAACTCTTTTTGGCTGATGAGGTGATGAAACAATCCCATAGATGGTCCGTACAAACTGATATGGTGAAAGGCTAAGATCAGGTATAAAGGCGTTATCTACTTAAGGAGGTGTAAGCAGAACAATAGTTTGCGAGAGATATAAAGCCACTGTCTTAGCTGATGCTATTTTCTGCAGAATAACCATAAAAGACCATGTACCATTCCTCAAAGATGACACATAATATTGCATACAATATCATGAAAAGTCCTCTTGAATAACTGAATGTAGAAATTTCTCCCTCACATTATATGTCAAACGCTAGTAAAACAATATCAACATATATGATTAACAAATCATAGCTATGAGGAAGAGTTTTGCTTGTTTACTACATTGTTTTCAGATGTATGAAAAGCCTCTTGAAATAATGAGTCGTGTGGTGCGTCCGAAAAAAGTCCCTCTCACATTATATAGCAAAAGTCAGTAATAACAGAATTGCCATGGAATGAGAAGAAACAGATCGAAATTCACCTCATATCAACATCAAAATAGTCACAGCCAAATGAAGCTCCTCATAAAATTTCAGGAAAACATTATAAGCGAGAAATGACTAATGATTGCAACTATAAACTTCATAATGTTGAGATAATATGTATAAAACTGCAAACCACTGCACCAGTCTTACTTATTAAATTTTGAAAAATAAAGGACTTCCAGGGATACTGGTAGTATTAATACATTTGGAAGTGCTGTTCTCTGACTTTCCCTTAACAAGGTTTCCAAATGACAATTGAGGAGATTCTGTGGTAAATTATTTTAGAAAGCTGTTGATCTAGCTGGTGACATTCTGAAAATAATTATTCCTCACAAATATAGGAAGTATTGGTTCACGTGGAAAGCTGCTCTTTAATGTTCTTGTAAAGGTTTCCAGAGGTTGTAAATAAGAGTTTAAAGCGCTGGCAATTCATATGTTAATGGCAGCGCAGAAAGGCAGCGTGTGAGGTGCTTCAGCTACTCAGCTGTGCTTCGGTTTTCAAAATGCCAATGAAATAATAATTTTAGTGATAATTAACCCCAGAAAGGGTCATTCAGTCACAGGATTCAGCCACAGTGTAGAAAGGCAAAGACAGTTCTTACTGGCATGAAATTATTAGAGCCCAGAAGAGTGCAGACCTGTATCCGTATGCAAATGTTTTCCAGTCAGAGTGAACCCTAAAAAGGGTTATTCGAGTCTGAAAGTCAGCCACAAGTGTTTCTGCAAAGATGTCTGAGCTTATTGATCTTCTTTTTAAATTCAGAAGGCCTCAATTCAATAACAGCTCTGTGACTGGAAAGTCTTTCATTTACTCTGTGAATAACAACCTTGACACTGACCTTTATCTGTGAAGACCCACTTCACATTTTAAAGTTGAAACCCCGAGAATTGTCTGCGTCACATATCTCTGATGTCAAGTTCAAGTGTTCACAGGAAGGCAGGCCTGTGCAAGGCCCAGCAAGTGCTCCTCTCCTCAGGCCTTCCTCATTACACAAGGCCGGGGATTCCAAATAGGTCATGAGGTCAAAGGCCCGGCTGCGCTCTTCTCCTCAGGCATTCTTCAGCTTGAGAAAAGCCCTCCAAAAATAGGTCACCAGTCAGAACAAAACACAGAGTTCATGACCGGATAATTTCACCTTCTGGAAAATGTCCATTTATTAGCCCCAAGCTCTCTGTAAATGAGGCTGCCTCTGGATGGGTGCTGTCCCAGAGCGGAGCTCTTCTCTCAGGCGGCCATTCTCCCTCGTGGCCAGACCACGCCCCGAAAGATCTAATTTCAATTAAGCACAAAACACTTCCCTTAATTTGACATAATTGCCAAAATGGAATAGTCAGTTGGGCCCTTCTAGTGGATTATGGCTGTGTCTTGAAAGAGAGTGTAATTGTACTACGAGACATGCCCACCTTCAAAAGAGTGTCTGATGGCGTTCCGACGAAGGTGGGATTCGAACCCACGCGTGCAGAGCACAATGGATTAGCAGTCCATCGCCTTAACCACTCGGCCACCTCGTCTGCCTTAGGTGACTATGTTTCATTTTTTAGGAAATTCTTACTATGTGCTAATTACAAATAATCATAAGTTTCTCCTAGACTGTGTCAGAACTGGCAAATGTATGTGGTGTTCAATAGACAGAGCACATGATATAGCAGAATTATCAAATCTGTTCCATTAGGACTGTAGTTTTTAATAGTCATGATAACATGCTAGCATGTGAGTCGATCTTGCACAGTGAATAAGGGAGCAGTGCCAGTATCTACTTGGTCAGCTCTAGATGGCTCAACTGGGGAGATATGAGAACAGTGAGCTCCAGTGGTGCAATCGGTTAGCGTGCGGTACTTATACAGCAGTACTTGCATTGAGGCATGCCAAGGTTGTGAGTTCGAGCCTCACCTGGAGCAGCTTACTGGTTTTTCATAAACCATTTCACTAAAAGTAAAGATTAAACTCAGGGTAAAGACGGCCCTTGCTAGAGAGTCTTTACTTCTTTTCAGGATCTGCGTGTCCGACTCTTCCAGGTGCAAATATCACAATCCTATTCGATGCTCCTTATAAACATTCCATGATGTGCCGTCTTGCATAGCATGCAAACACCACATTAGTGCATTTAAAAATACATTTGTAGAATAATAAATATGATGAAAACATTGTTGTCACGGGATAACCATATACTGAGGAGCTGCAAACAGTGCTGTATCAGCTACTTACAATACAATTTAACTGAAAGACATATCAAAAGAAGAGCGTCATCATATTAATGTTTCTAGTCAACATAAGAGTTGCACCATAGCAGCTTATGGTGCTTTCTGCTCAGATTGTGCCTCCAATCCCACATTGATTTTTTAATTCTTTGCAGTTTAAAAAACACAATTCGTGCTCAAAGTTAACTTTTTAAAACCATTCAACCTATTACATTTATTTCTCTAACTTGTGAATGTGGTCCATGTTCTCTTTTCCTCATCCCCATCACGATACTCCTTTTCCCGAAATCAGGTTCACTTCTTTATCCAGCCGACCCTTCCAAGGTCACCAAATCTATGAAGCGATTCTGCTTTTTCTCACATTCTCTCTATGTACAAGATACCTTGTATCATTTGAATGGACAGCAGGAGAGTCGGATATTTATGGTTAGTGGGGGTGGGGTTTTGAAGATTAACCTCATTTGACTAAGAGCCGGGGCATCTGGGAGGAAAAGTATTTTAAGGGGGATGAAGTTCACATCTCCTTGGTGAAATTTCTAGATCCTTATTTCATCCTTTCTGTGGATGCAGACTCAGTCGGAACAGAGGTCATAGTCCTCGCTCTGACTTTCAAAGGAACTTCAAATATGCTTGGCTTATTTGGCTTTGCCCGGCGGGGTGAGAATGGCGTTTGTCAGGCGTTCGTCAGGCGATCGGAAGGGGTGAGGCAATAGTTTATGGTTCAATGGTTTTCATGAAGTCTTCTTGATACGATGAAAGCAGGAAAGGGAAGCTTGTCAATAAGCAAACTTAAGACAAGATGTGACTCCTAGAAAGAATGACTTGGAAACAACATACAGAAACTCACATATAAAAAGGCCCTGATGAGGCTTGAACTCATGACCCCTGGTTTACAAGACCAGTGCTCTGCCACTGAGCTACAAGGCCAGCCTGCCTGCAGTATGTAAATCGCTTCATGTATTCTTACTGCGGTATGAAGATATCTATGATTTTGAGACTCTGTATGGAAATGCAGTTTGTTAGACCTGTCAGCCTTAGGGTGGTCTCCCCTACATTTTTGCCCTTTTTGCTTCCCATTTTTACCTTACATTTTGTTGGACTTAGGACTCTGGGTGCCTCACCACTGCTAAACAGTGCTGAGGTGCAGGTGCTCTCCCCTAAAACATTGTGAGGCTGGCATATCTGCCACAAGCCCCTGCTACTGCAGTAAGGCTAATCCTCCATAGGATAATATTGGGAACCTCTCCTTATGGGATAACTTCTGACAGGGACCTAATAAGTCTGTCATGTTTGGTCTTGTTGGACTCGGGCGGGGAACCCTTTCCAATGATATATAGGGTTTGGACATTACTACGCTAGAGATCCCACTTTTATAAAGGGGACCTTTTCCTGCCTACACTTAGATTAGGCTCTGCAGACTCCCCCCTCCCCTCTGCATACTGATAGCCTGCCTGGGTTGGGAGGTGGGAGTGGTGATTCACACCTTCTTCCCTGGGATGAGCTGTGATGGGCTGCCCACTGTAGCCTTAACGGCCTGTCTCTCGTCACTGTGACAGCTAGGTCAGGGAAGGCAGGGAACATACCAGAACTCCCTGGACTCTTCCAGAAGCCCCTGCCCCCAGACCCTTCCAGAGACTTCCACAACTTTCTAGCCCCTAGACTAAAAAGATATATAAGGGAGGGTCCTGGCCTCACATTCTTGTTACACTGCTGGACCTGGAAGAATCCCTGCTGGAGTGAGGACTGCTGCGCAAGAGGATTGCCACTGGGAAGGAGGCTGACTGCTCCAAGGAACTGCTGCCCCACAACCTGCTGAGCTGCCCTACTGTCTGCTGATCCTGCCCTGCATGGGAGACTGCAACATCACCCCAGAGTGTCTCCACAACATCCCAAAGGAACTACTTTTCTTTGAACCACCTTTTAAAGAATGCCTTTTTGGGACTGCACCCTTTTTAAGCTAAAGGAAACTACCTGTCCTTGGACCACAGCGTTTTAAAGACTGCCCTTTGGAACAGCAACAACACTCTCAAGATTTGCCCTGCAACGCTGTGCCTGCCCTCAGCGCTGCTTGCCCTGTGATCCTCCCGAGGGCTCTGTGATTGCCTCTGCTTCTGGCGCAAGCCGACTGAAACTGGCCCTGAGGTCACCGCCGCTGGGACCGGAGCACGCTGTGTAGCGCTGAGAAGCGAAGCGCTGTGTGGCAGGAGGCTCCGTCGTTGCCCAGGACTTGGAGGCACTGTTAAACGCTGTGCTAAAGGAGCGCTGTGTGGCTGTGACCCCCACCCGTGCAGCGCCTGCTGAGCCCAAGGCCCCAGGGGGAGAGGAGCCTCGCACCCGCGCCCGCAACCACCACCCCAGGTAACGCCTCAGTGCAACCAGGCTGCTGTGAGGGGGCGGGGTGCGGGTTGGCCGGGTACCTGGAGTGTGAGCTTTGTGCTTGGCTGGTAACATCATTTCTATGAGAGGCACACTTATTACGCTACAAGGGAACTTTAGCCTACGAACCTTCCCACAGTGAATTTTAACCATAAGAACCTACCTCAAGTGAACTTTTGCCATTCAAGGACACTGTGAGAAAGACATTACCATCAGGAGCCCTTGGGACACATGAGCTTTTGGTGATTTGATCAGGCCTGGGAACTGGATTCATTCTTATTGATTATTGATCTTGCTTGGGAACTGGAATCCTTTTTATTATTGATCAGGCCTGGGAACTGGATTCATTTTTATTGATTATTGATCTTGCTTGGAAATTGGAATCCTTTTTATTTTTGATCTTGCCTGGAGCTGGATTTACCTGCTTTTGGTTCTCGCATAATTTTTAGATAAAGAAATTCTTATTCTTATAAAAAACTGGTGTGGTGTTGCTTTTGTGAGTGTTTTTACTGTGTCATCGCCGTTGTGTGTTGCACAAATACTTTACACATTGCCTCTGAAGTTACGCCTTTGCTGCTCTGCGCCAAGCTACCAGGTCGGAAGCGGTGGTCCCTACTTGGACTAGGGTACATACCCTGGCCAACTAGAGACCCCGGTTCTAACACAGTTGCATTTGAATGTCTACATGCGTGCACAAATTGAAGAGCATGCTGAAGACACTTTTCTTGGAAGTAGGAAAAACTCCATTTTGATTTGAGAACATAAGAGTATTCACATTTATGACCATACTGATAGCTCTAGTTAGTATGTCCGCAATCAGTGACAGATAGAGAACTCACTTATTAGAAGTGATCTGTCTTTGTGGGGCAGACATATGTCAACAGTCATACACTTGAGATGGCTGAAACTTTAGGAGTAAGAGCTGCTTTCTTATCAGTCTATCTATCCAAACTGGTTAGAAGGCCAGGGGTGAGGGAAAGGCAATCCTCTGGACACTTCATGAAAGATCTAATTTCAATTAAGCACAAAACACTTCCCTTAATTTGACATAATTGCCAAAATGGAATAGTCAGTTGGGCCCTTCTAGTGGATTATGGCTGTGTCTTGAAAGAGAGTGTAATTGTACTACGAGACATGCCCACCTTCAAAAGAGTGTCTGATGGCATTCCGACGAAGGTGGGATTCGAACCCACGCGTGCAGAGCACAATGGATTAGCAGTCCGTCGCCTTAACCACTCGGCCACCTCGGCTGCCTTAGGTGACTATGTTTCATTTTTTAGGAAATTCTTACTATGTGCTAATTACAAATAATCATAAGTTTCTCCTAGACTGTTTCAGAACTGGCAAATGTATGTGGTGTTCAATAGACAGAGCACATGATATAGCAGAATTATCAAATCTGTTCCATTAGGACTGTAGTTTTTAATAGTCATGATAACATGCTAGCATGTGAGTCGATCTTGCACAGTGAATAAGGGAGCAGTGCCAGTATCTACTTGGTCAGCTCTAGATGGCTCAACTGGGGAGATATGAGAACAGTGAGCTCCAGTGGCGCAATCGGTTAGCGCGCGGTACTTATACAGCAGTACTTGCATTGAGGCATGCCGAGGTTGTGAGTTCGAGCCTCACCTGGAGCAGCTTACTGGTTTTTCATAAACCATTTCACTAAAAGTAAAGATTAAACTCAGGGTAAAGACGGCACTTGCTAGAGAGTCTTTACTTCTTTTCAGGATCTGCGTGTCCGACTCTTCCAGGTGCAAGTATCACAATCCTATTCGATGCTCCTTATAAACATTCCATGATGTGCCGTCTTGCATAGCATGCAAACACCACATCAGTGCATTTAAAAATGCACTTGTAGAATAATAAATATGATGAAAACATTGTTGTCACGGGATAACCATATACTGAGGAGCTGCAAACAGTGCTGTATCAGCTACTTACAATACAATATAACTTAAAGACATATCAAAAGAAGAGCGTCATCATATTAATGTTTCTAGTCAACATAAGAGTTGCACCGTAGCAGCTTATGGTGCTTTCTGCTCAGATTGTGCCTCCAATCCCACATTGATTTTTTAATTCTTTGCAGTTTAAAAAACACAATTCATGCTCAAAGTTAACTTTTTAAAACCATTCAACCTATTACATTTATTTCTCTAACTTGTGAATGTGGTCCATGTTCTCTTTTCCTCATCCCCATCACGATACTCCTTTTCCCGAAATCAGGTTCACTTCTTTATCCAGCCGACCCTTCCAAGGTCACCAAATCTATGAAGCGATTCTGCTTTTTCTCACATTCTCTCTATGTACAAGATACCTTGTATCATTTGAATGGACAGCAGGAGAGTCGGATATTTATGGTTAGTGGGGGTGGGGTTTTGAAGATTAACCTCATTTGACTAAGAGCCGGGGCATCTGGGAGGAAAAGTATTTTAAGGGGGATGAAGTTCACATCTCCTTGGTGAAATTTCTAGATCCTTATTTCATCCTTTCTGTGGATGCAGACTCAGTCGGAACAGAGGTCATAGTCCTCGCTCTGACTTTCAAAGGAACTTCAAACTATGTTTCATTTTTTAGGAAATTCTTACTATGTGCTAATTACAATTAATCATAAGTTTCTCCTAGACTGTGTCAGAACTGGCAAATGTATGTGGTGTTCAATAGACAGAGCACATGATATAGCAGAATTATCAAATCTGTTCCATTAGGACTGTAGTTTTTAATAGTCATGATAACATGCTAGCATGTGAGTCGATCTTGCACAGTGAATAAGGGAGCAGTGCCAGTATCTACTTGGTCAGGTCTAGATGGCTCAACTGGGGAGATATGAGAACAGTGAGCTCCAGTGGCGCACTCGGTTAGCGCGTGGTACTTATACAGCAGTACTTGCATTGAGGCATGCCGAGGTTGTGAGTTCGAGCCTCACCTGGAGCAGCTTCCTGGTTTTTCATAAACCATTTCACTAAAAATAAAGATTAAACTCAGGGTAAAGACGGCCCTTGCTAGATACTTCTTTTCAGGATCTGCGTGTCCGACTCTTCCAGGTGCAAATATCACAATCCTATTCGATGCTCCTTATAAACATTCCATGATGTGCCGTCTTGCATAGCATGCAAACACCACATCAGTGCATTTAAAAATACATTGGTAGAAGAATAAATATGAAGAAAACATTGTTGTCACGGGATAACCATATACTGAGGAGCTGCAAACAATGCTGTATCAGCTACTTACAATACAATTTAACTGAAAGACATATCAAAAGAAGAGCGTCATCATATTAATGTTTCTAGTCAACATAAGAGTTGCACCATAGCAGCTTATGGTGCTTTCTGCTCAGATTGTGCCTCCAAACCCACATTGATTTTTTAATTCTTTGCAGTTTAAAAAACACAATTCATGCTCAAAGTTAACTTTTTAAAACCATTCAACCTATTACATTTATTTCTCTAACTTGTGAATGTGGTTCATGTTCTCTTTTCCTCATCCCCATCACGATACTCCTTTTCCCGAAATCAGGTTCACTTTTTTATCCAGCTAACCCTTCCAAGGTCACCAAATCTATGAAGCGATTCTGCTTTTTCTCACATTCTCTCTATGTACAAGATACCTTGTATCATTTGAATGGACAGCAGGAGAGTCGGATATTTATGGTTAGTGGGGGTGGGGTTTTGAAGATTAACCTCATTTGACTAAGAGCCGGGGCATCTGGGAGGAAAAGTATTTTAAGGGGGATGAAGTTCACATCTCCTTGGTGAAATTTCTAGATCCTTATTTCATCCTTTCTGTGGATGCAGACTCAGTCGGAACAGAGGTCATAGTCCTCGCTCTGACTTTCAAAGGAACTTCAAATATGCATGACTTATTTGGCTTTGCCCGGCAGGGCTTTCCCCGCGGGTGAGAATGGCGTTTGTCAGGCGTTGGGTGAGGCAATAGTTTATGGTTCAATGGTTTTCATGAAGTCTTCTTGATACGATGAAAGCAGGAAAGGGAAGCTTGTCAATAAGCAAACTTAAGACAAGGTGTGACTCCTTGAAAGAATGACTTGGTAACAACATACAGAAACTCACATATAAAAAGGCCCTGATGAGGCTTGAACTCATGACCCCTGGTTTACAAGACCAGTGCTCTGCCACTGAGCTACAAGGCCAGCCTGCCTGCAATATGTAAATCGCTTCATGTATTCTTACTGCGGTATGAAGATATCTATGATTTTGAGACTCTGTATGGAAATGCAGTTGCATTTGAATGTCTACATGCGTGCACAAATTGAAGAGCATGCTTAAGACACTTTTCTTGGAAGTAGGAAAAACTCCATTTTGATTTGAGAACATAAGAGTATTCACATTTATGACCATACTGATAGCTCTAGTTAGTATGTCCGCAATCAGTGACAGATAGAGAACTCACTTATTAGAAGTGATCTGTCTCTGTGGGGCAGACATATGTCAACAGTCATACACTTGAGATGGCTGAAACTTTAGGAGTAAGAGCTGCTTTCTTATCAGTCTATCTATCCAAACTGGTTAGAAGGCCAGGAGTGAGGGAAAGGCAATCCTCTGGACACTTCATGAAAGATCTAATTTCAATTAAGCACAAAACACTTCCCTTAATTTGACATAATTGCCAAAATGGAACAGTCAGTTGGGCCCTTCTAGTGGATTATGGCTGTGTCTTGAAAGAGAGTGTAATTGTATTACGAGACATGCCCACCTTCAAAAGAGCGTCTGATGGCGTTCCGACGAAGGTGGGATTCGAACCCACGCGTGCAGAGCACAATGGATTAGCAGTCCATCGCCTTAACCACTCGGCCACCTCGTCTGCCTTAGGTGACTATGTTTCATTTTTTAGGAAATTCTTACTATGTGCTAATTACAAATAATCATAAATTTCTTCTAGACTGTGTCAGAACTGGCAAATGTATGTGGTGTTCAATAGACAGAGCACATGATATAGCAGAATTATCAAATCTGTTCCATTAGGACTGTAGTTTTTAATAGTCATGATAACATGCTAGCATGTGAGTCGATCTTGCACAGTGAATAAGGGAGCAGTGCCAGTATCTACTTGGTCAGCTCTAGATGGCTCAACTGGGGAGATATGAGAACAGTGAGCTCCAGTGGCGCACTCGGTTAGCGCGTGGTACTTATACAGCAGTACTTGCATTGAGGCATGCCGAGGTTGTGAGTTCGAGCCTCACCTGGAGCAGCTTCCTGGTTTTTCATAAACCATTTCACTAAAAATAAAGATTAAACTCAGGGTAAAGACGGCCCTTGCTAAATACTTCTTTTCAGGATCTGCGTGTCCGACTCTTCCAGGTGCAAATATCACAATCCTATTCGATGCTCCTTATAAACATTCCATGATGTGCCGTCTTGCATAGCATGCAAACACCACATCAGTGCATTTAAAAATACATTTGTAGAAGAATAAATATGAAGAAAACATTGTTGTCACGGGATAACCATATACTGAGGAGCTGCAAACAATGCTGTATCAGCTACTTACAATACAATTTAACTGAAAGACATATCAAAAGAAGAGCGTCATCATATTAATGTTTCTAGTCAACATAAGAGTTGCACCATAGCAGCTTATGGTGCTTTCTGCTCAGATTGTGCCTCCAAACCCACATTGATTTTTTAATTCTTTGCAGTTTAAAAAACACAATTCATGCTCAAAGTTAACTTTTTAAAACCATTCAACCTATTACATTTATTTCTCTAACTTGTGAATGTGGTCCATGTTCTCTTTTCCTCATCCCCATCACGATACTCCTTTTCCCGAAATCAGGTTCACTTCTTTATCCAGCCGACCGTTCCAAGGTCACCAAATCTATGAAGCGATTCTGCTTTTTCTCACATTCTCTCTATGTACAAGATACCTTGTATCATTTGAATGGACAGCAGGAGAGTCGGATATTTATGGTTAGTGGGGGTGGGGTTTTGAAGATTAACCTCATTTGACTAAGAGCCGGGGCATCTGCGAGGAAAAGTATTTTAAGGGGGATGAAGTTCACATCTCCTTGGTGAAATTTCTAGATCCTTATTTCATCGTTTCTGTGGATGCAGACTCAGTCGGAACAGAGGTCATAGTCTTCGCTCTGACTTTCAAAGGAACTTCAAATATGCATGGCTTATTTGGCTTTGCCCGGCAGGGCTTGCCCGGCGGGGTGAGAATGGCGTTTGTCAGGCGTTCGTCAGGCGATCGGAAGGGGTGAGGCAATAGTTTATGGTTCAATGGTTTTCATGAAGTCTTCTTGATACGATGAAAGCAGGAAAGGGAAGCTTGTCAATAAGCAAACTTAAGACAAGGTGTGACTCCTAGAAAGAATGACTTGGAAACAACATACAGAAACTCACATATAAAAAAGGCCCTGATGAGGCTTGAACTCATGACCCCTGGTTTACAAGACCAAAGCTCTGCCACTGAGCTACAAGGCCAGCCTGCCTGCGGTATGTAAATCGCTTCATGTATTCTTACTGCGGTATGAAGATATCAATGATTTCGAGACTCTGTATGGAAATGCAGTTGCATTTGAATGTCTACATGCGTGCACAAATTGAAGAGCATGCTTAAGACACTTTTCTTGGAAGTAGGAAAAACTCCATTTTGATTTGAGAACATAAGAGTATTCACATTTATGACCATACTGATAGCTCTAGTTAGTATGTCCGCAGTCAGTGACAGATAGAGAACTCACTTATTAGAAGTGATCTGTCTCTGTGGGGCAGACATATGTCAACAGTCATACACTTGAGATGGCTGAAACTTTAGGAGTAAGAGCTGCTTTCTTATCAGTCTATCTATCCAAACTGGTTAGAAGGCCAGGAGTGAGGGAAAGGCAATCCTCTGGACACTTCATGAAAGATCTAATTTCAATTAAGCACAAAACACTTCCCTTAATTTGACATAATTGCCAAAATGGAATAGTCAGTTGGGCCCTTCTAGTGGATTATGGCTGTGTCTTGAAAGAGAGTGTAATTGTACTACGAGACATGCCCACCTTCAAAAGAGTGTCTGATGGCTTTCCGACGAAGGTGGGATTCAAACCCACGCGTGCAGAGCACAATGGATTAGCAGTCCATCGCCTTAACCACTCGGCCACCTCGTCTGCCTTAGGTGACTATGTTTCATTTTTTAGGAAATTCTTACTATGTGCTAATTACAAATAATCATAAGTTTCTCCTAGACTGTGTCAGAACTGGCAAATGTATGTGGTGTTCAATAGACAGAGCACATGATATAGCAGAATTATCAAATCTGTTCCATTAGGACTGTAGTTTTTATTAGTCATGATAACATGCTAGCATGTGAGTCGATCTTGCACAGTGAATAAGGGAGCAGTGCCAGTATCTACTTGGTCAGCTCTAGATGGCTCAACTGGGGAGATATGAGAACAGTGAACTTCAGTGGCGCAATCGGTTAGCGCGCGGTACTTATACAGCAGTACTTGCATTGAGGCATGCTGAGGTTGTGAGTTCGAGCCTCACCTGGAGCAACTTCCTGGTTTTTCATAAACCATTTCACTAAAAGTAAAGATTAAACTCAGGGTAAAGACGGCCCTTGCTAGAGAGTCTTTACTTCTTTTCAGGATCTGCGTGTCCGACTCTTCCAGGTGCAAATATCACAATCCTATTCGATGCTCCTTATAAACATTCCATGATGTGCCGTCTTGCATAGCATGCAAACACCACATCAGTGCATTTAAAAATACATTTGTAGAATAATAAATATGATGAAAACATTGTTGTCACAGGATAACCATATACTGAGGAGCTGCAAACAGTGCTGTATCATCTACTTACAATACAATTTAACTGAAAGACATATGAAAAGAAGAGCGTCATCACATTAGTGTTTCTAGTCAACATAAGAGTTGCACCATAGCAGCTTATGGTGCTTTCTGCTCAGATTGTGCCTCCAATCCCACATTGATTTTTTAATTCTTTGCAGTTTAAAAAACACAATTCATGCTCAAAGTTAACTTTTTAAAACCATTCAACCTATTACATTTATTTCTCTAACTTGTGAATGTGGTCCATGTTCTCTTTTCCTCATCCCCATCACGATACTCCTTTTCCCGAAATCAGGTTCACTTCTTTATCCAGCCGACCGTTCCAAGGTCACCAAATCTATGAAGCGATTCTGCTTTTTCTGACATTCTCTCTATGTACAAGATACCTTGTATCATTTGAATGGACAGTAGGAGAGTCGGATATTTATGGTTAGTGGGGGTGGGGTTTTGAAGATTAACCTCATTTGACTAAGAGCCGGGGCATCTGCGTGGAAAAGTATTTTAAGGGGGATGAAGTTCACATCTCCTTGGTGAAATTTCTAGATCCTTATTTCATCCTTTCTGTGGATGCAGACTCAGTCGGAACAGAGGTCATAGTCTTCGCTCTGACTTTCAAAGGAACTTCAAATATGCATGGCTTATTTGGCTTTGCCCGGCAGGGCTTGCCCGGCGGGGTGAGAATGGCGTTTGTCAGGCGTTCGTCAGGCGATCGGAAGGGGTGAGGCAATAGTTTATGGTTCAATGGTTTTCATGAAGTCTTCTTGATACGATGAAAGCAGGAAAGGGAAGCTTGTCAATAAGCAAACTTAAGACAATGTGTGACTCCTAGAAAGAATGACTTGGAAACAACATACAGAAACTCACATATAAAAAGACCCTGATGAGGCTTGAACTCATGACCCCTGGTTTACAGGACCAGTGCTCTGCCACTGAGCTACAAGGCCAGCCTGCCTGCAGTATGTAAATCGCTTCATGTATTCTTACTGCGGTATGAAGATATCTATGATTTTGAGACTCTGTATGGAAATGCAGTTGCATTTGAATGTCTACATGCGTGCACAAATTGAAGAGCATGCTTAAGACACTTTTCTTGGAAGTAGGAAAAACTCCATTTTGATTTGAGAACATAAGAGTATTCACATTTATGACCATACTGATAGCTCTAGTTAGTATGTCCGCAATCAGTGACAGATAGAGAACTCACTTATTAGAAGTGATCTGTCTCTGTGGGGCAGACATATGTCAACAGTCATACACTTGAGATGGCTGAAACTTTAGGAGTAAGAGCTGCTTTCTTATCAGTCTATCTATCCAAACTGGTTAGAAGGCCAGGAGTGAGGGAAAGGCAATCCTCTGGACACTTCATGAAAGATCTAATTTCAATTAAGCACAAAACACTTCCCTTAATTTGACATAATTGCCAAAATGGAATAGTCAGTTGGGCCCTTCTAGTGGATTATGGCTGTGTCTTGAAAGAGAGTGTAATTGTACTACGAGACATGCCCACCTTCAAAAGAGTGCCTGATGGCGTTCCGACGAAGGCTGGATTTGAACTCACGCGGGTAGAGCACAATGGATTAGCAGTCCATCGCCTTAACCACTCGGCCACCTCGTCTGCCTTAGGTGACTATGTTTCATTTTTTAGGAAATTCTTACTATGTGCTTATTACAAATAATCATAAGTTTCTCCTAGACTGTGTCAGAACTGGCAAATGTATGTGGTGTTCAATAGACAGAGCACATGATATAGCAGAATTATCAAATCTGTTCCATTAGGACTGTAGTTTTTAATAGTCATGATAACATGCTAGCATGTGAGTCGATCTTGCACAGTGAATAAGGGAGCAGTGCCAGTATCTACTTGGTCAGCTCTAGATGGCTCAACTGGGGAGATATGAGAACAGTGAGCTCCAGTGGCGCAATAGGTTAGCGCGCGGTACTTATACAGCAGTACTTGCATTGAGGCATGCCGAGGTTGTGAGTTCGAGCCTCACCTGGAGCAGCTTACTGGTTTTTCATAAACCATTTCACTAAAAGTAAAGATTAAACTCAGGGTAAAGACGGCCCTTGCTAGAGAGTCTTTACTTCTTTTCAGGATCTGCGTGTCCGACTCTTCCAGGTGCAAATATCACAATCCTATTCGATGCTCCTTATAGACATTCCATGATGTGCCGTCTTGCATAGCATGCAAACACCAAATCAGTGCATTTAAAAATACATTTGTAGAATAATAAATATGATGAAAACATTGTTGTCACGGGATAACCATATACTGAGGAGCTGCAAACAGTGCTGTATCAGCTACTTACAATACAATTTAAGTGAAAGACATATCAAAAGAAGAGCGTCATCATATTAATGTTTCTTGTCAACATAAGAGTTGCACCATAGCAGCTTATGGTGCTTTCTGCTCAGATTGTGCCTCCAATCCCACATTGATTTTTTAATTCTTTGCAGTTTAAAAAAACACAATTCATGCTCAAAGTTAACTTTTTAAAACCATTCAACCTATTACATTTATTTCTCTAACTTGTGAATGTGGTCCATGTTCTCTTTTCCTCATCCCCATCACGATACTCCTTTTCCCGAAATCAGGTTCACTTCTTTATCCAGCCGACCCTTCCAAGGTCACCAAATCTATGAAGCGATTCTGCTTTTTCTCACATTCTCTCTATGTACAAGATACCTTGTATCATTTGAATGGACAGCAGGAGAGTCGGATATTTATGGTTAGTGGGGATGGGGTTTTGAAGATTAACCTCATTTGACTAGGAGCCGGGGCATCTGGGAGGAAAAGTATTTTAAGGGGGATGAAGTTCACATCTCCTTGGTGAAATTTCTAGATCCTTATTTCATCCTTTCTGTGGATGCAGACTCAGTCGGAACAGAGGTCATAGTCCTCGCTCTGACTTTCAAAGGAACTTCAAATATGCATGGCTTATTTGGCTTTGCCCGGCAGGGCTTGCCCGGCGGGGTGAGAATGGCGTTTGTCAGGCGTTCGTCAGGCGTGAGGCAATAGTTTATGGTTTTCATGAAGTCTTCTTGATACGATAAAAGCAGGAAAGGGAAGCTTGTCAATAAGCAAACTTAAGACAATGTGTGACTCCTAGAAAGAATGACTTGGAAACAACATACAGAAACTCACACATAAAAAGGCCCTGATGAGGCTTGAACTCATGACCCCTGGTTTACAAGACCAGTGCTCTGCCACTGAGCTACAAGGCCAGCCTGCCTGCAGTATGTAAATCGCTTCATGTATTCTTACTGCGGTATGAAGATATCTATGATTTTGAGACTCTGTATGGAAATGCAGTTGCATTTGAATGTCTACATGCGTGCACAAATTGAAGAGCATGCTTAAGACACTTTTCTTGGAAGTAGGAAAAACTCCATTTTGATTTGAGAACATAAGAGTATTCACATTTATGACCATACTGATAGCTCTAGTTAGTATGTCCGCAATCAGTGACAGATAGAGAACTCACTTATTAGAAGTGATCTGTCTCTGTGGGGCAGACATATGTCAACAGTCATACACTTGAGATGGCTGAAACTTTAGGAGTAAGAGCTGCTTTCTTATCAGTCTATCTATCCAAACTGGTTAGAAGGCCAGGAGTGAGGGAAAGGCAATCCTCTGGACACTTCATGAAAGATCTAATTTCACTTAAGCACAAAACACTTCCCTTAATTTGACATAATTGCCAAAATGGAATAGTCAGTTGGGCCCTTCTAGTGGATTATGGCTGTGTCTTGAAAGAGAGTGTAATTGTACTACGAGACATGCCCACCTTCAAAAGAGTGTCTGATGGCGTTCCGACGAAGGTGGGATTCGAACCCACGCGTGCAGAGCATAATGGATTAGCAGTCCATCGCCTTAACCACTCGGCCACCTCGTCTGCCTTAGGTGACTATGTTTCATTTTTTAGGAAATTCTTACTATGTGCTAATTACAAATAATCATAAGTTTCTCCTAGACTGTGTCAGAACTGGCAAATGTATGTGGAGTTCAATAGACATGTAGAAAAGTCAGCCCATATCGCACCCGATGCCCAGGCTGCTGGTGCAGGGCGACTCTTTGTTTTCATCTTGAATAATTACCAAACAAAGAGACGGGCACTGGAAGCAGGAAGACAAAGAAAAAGGTTTATTTCTCATGAGGAGAGCCTGTCATTTGGGACACTCGCATAGTGTCTTCGGGAGGTGCTCTAACAAGTTTCTCTGAGGCTTCGTCTTTTATACACAGGTTGGTGGCACACAGGCATCCTTTATTACAATCAACACATTGTATAGTATGGAGGTAGTCCAACACGTGGCTATAGTAGGGCCCTTATCCTCCATGCAATAGGAGGGGGCTGTCATGCGGCTGAGTGTTCTGCTGATTCCATTGGAATGTGTGTGCCTGATCGAATCTCAGGGGGTGGGGCGGTCATGATCAATAGTGGCTTCTTTCAAGAGAGACGAGTGCATACAGTGGTGGGCAATAAACTGTATCCTCGGGCTAAGGGATGACCAGCGGTCTGTGCAGACATTCAGGCTCAGAGGAAGAGGTCATCAAAGGAGGGGTATTCATGGAGGGACAGGAGGTGTTGGTCAGGCGCGGGGTGCGATTCCCTGGGACAGAGTCATGGGAGGGGAGGGCTCATGACCTGTGCATGGGAGAGCGGGGGCAGTCAGGGCGCATGGGGGAATGCTTGCAGGGTCAGGGAAGTGCGCTGATGAGCGATCGTAAACAGGGAGACCATGGTACCTAAAATGGCTGTCGTGTACGTGTGTGCATGGGTCTATGCTAGCGGGATAATACAGTCAGTATTTTAGAAATATCTGTTCTGCTTACAACAAGGGGTACTGTGCATCACAAATGAACGCCGCTTATGTACATACACATTGCTATTTTTAACAGTCGCCGCTTTTTACATAAGCACGTTCAATTTCTACATAGTCGATGTGCTAGGCAGAATACAATACATGTTAATTTATATTTGTTGAGTTCTAAATACAAGCCTAAAGATCGGCATAATATTTAGTCAGGGTTTAAAAAGATGTTTCCGAAACATTATAGAATCAAGTTCAGACTTTTTCTCCTATGGCATCAATATACAGTAAAAAGTGCTATATGTGACCTTTGGACTTGAGTGACCAATGAAACATTTTTGTAAGCAATAAAAATTGAGGGAGAAATGCAATTCGATGTAAACAACTAGTCAAGGGGTGGGTAGAAAGTTCTGGAAGGGGGGGGTCTTAGCGAAAATGTCTTTTTCAACGACGAGCCACCACTGGTAGACTCTGTTAGTCCGTTTTTCTTTTCGTTGGCGCTTTTGAGCACCGGCGGTGGAGCTATAAGTCCAGCTCGGAATCATCCTTACGCGTTGCAGGGTGCGATCAGTCCTCTGCTGTTAGATCACAGTCCTGTTTCCTAACTCATTTTCTTAGGGGTGCCTTATGCTGGGCACCTGCGTGTCTTTCTCTTTCCGTGGCAGAATCCCAGTCCATAGTCAAAGTTTATATGACAAAGGGTGAGTCTGTTGGATAATCGAGGGAGGAGAGGGCGGAGTGGGGCCAGATCTTCGAACACACCAAGGGACCAAGGGAGCAAAGGACAATGAGCAGGCAGGCCCATCAGTCGAACTCAAAAAGGGACGGGGACTTCAGGCACGAGTGGGTCAGCAAGTCGAGGGCTTCAAGGCAGCCCCTTATTTCTTCATCAGCTGAACTTGAAAGTTGTGCCTCGTCCCGCGTCTCGTTGCTCTGCGGCTCCACCTTTGGTCGTCACACGTGCTCCATGATCTGTGGCCAGGCTGGGCGCTACGTCCAGCTCCTCTCCTCCGGTGATTTATATCTTTGAATGGGTAGAAAACAAGTTTTAGAAAAACTGGTCGAGAGAATAGATATACATCTCAATCCATCCCCATGCCTGAGTAGGTGGGGGATAGGTTCATCGGTCACAGTCAAAGGTCGTCACTTATGGAGTCTGGAGAAGGGTATTGCATATTGAATTCATAGACTTGTTTGGCGTTCATTCGCGACATATGATAAGAGAAATTGGATTTTTGTACACAATGTATTACGTTACATTAAACATCGAGTCCTTATGTAGAGACTCGTTCTTCCCTTTAACCCAAGTATCGACGATACTGCATCTCCCTTCGGGGTCGGCTAATTCTCGCAAGCAGGGGCGTTATCATCATGAAGAAGGGGGGAGGGGCAGATGTAAAACATGGCTTTCCTGGGGAGCGACCGTTAATCAAGGTCATCAATTACGTTTCGTGGGTAGCTTGACATGAGGCGAGGGTTGATCGGGGGCGCGTGGGTGCTTTGGACAGGGAGCCGGGGTCGATCGGGGGAAGTGGGATACTCTGGACATCCGCACTTAGGTGCAAGGGGGTGGGGCAATCGGGGCATTTGGGGATCGCATTTCTAACGAACTGAGAAACAGAAGACCATTGACGTTATAGTTCCCTTATAAAGGCCAGATTAGGGGACATCCGTCGTCTTACCCGTCCTTTCCTTCATTACCAACTCGGGTTCAATTGTTTGCAGAAGGGAGAGGTAGTAATAAGGCAAGTCTCAATCGTTTTGGTTTTGGTCAATTTTGCTGAACACCTTTGCGTTCGAGGAAACCCAATAATGTTTTGTGCCGGAGGGGCACGACGTCTTTATACTTGAAAAGAGGAAACGGGGTTTTTGGAAAGAGAAAGAGAGAGAGAGAGAGAGAGAGAGCGAGAGAGAAAGAGAGACCGCACCCTAAACGGTCCATTTGGTACACGTATGACATAGGAAGAGAAAGAGAGAGGGAGAGAGAGAGAGAGAGACGTGTACAATAATGGACCGTTCAGTGCGCGCGCAACACAGAACAACAGGGGTTAAGTAACACGGAAACACAGGCAGAGGGATGACGTAGATTCATGCATCACGTACACACAAACTCAGACGGGGGAGACAGTACATGTATTACATACAAAGATCCAAGACAAAACATGAAACAGTTATTGGCCATAATTATCCTTTTCTGTATGCTGAGCATCTTTATCGTCCTAAGCTCTTTTTACCTTTTTCTTATCTTTTATTCGTTGGCTGCCTCTTGCTGGTGGCTTTGATTGTACACACTTACGCCTTTGGCAACTGGTCATGAACTAACCTGGTCGGGCTAATGCTCACGGAGGTTTATTCGAGTCATTTTTAGCAAGTGCGTTTCCAGGCTGAGACAACAGTTGGTGTCAATTGGCGAGCGATGGGGCAGCTTGAAGTTACGTGTCTAGGAGGATGCGGAAAAGGAGGTAGTGGGTTTTCAAAATATCGGCAATATCCCTAGTCCTCTCGGCGTGGGATACTTGTGTAACCCCTACCTCGAAATACCCTAAACTTTTCCCTACTTAGTTAAACGTAAGAATGCTTAACCATGTGTGTGTACATTATTCTTTTTGTTTTATTCGGGGTTTGTCGCGGTTAGGTACTATAATCAGACCCCTTTTCCCGTCTCTTCGTCTGTTGGATCCCCATTTTCGTCGGCATTCCGAGGTGACCTGCAGAGAGAGGGAAAAGGAGGGAAGGGAGGGCAGGCTACATTGATACGCACTCGCGCGCATAAACCCAGAAAGGTTTTTACTTACTGCGTACTCGGCCTATTTCCACAGGATGCAGTCACTGCCAACTGGGGCGTTTAAGCCCAGGTGGACCGTTAGCGTGACTTTTCTTATGCAGGTAGCATATAAAGTATAGGCTAAATACCAGAATCTTTAGCTGTTGCTTTTGGCTGTATAAAAAGGAAAAATACACAACTAAAAATTGGACCCTTCATATTTGCAATATTTCTACGTACTATACTTTTTCAACCCTTTATCTAATCGAGATTAGTCATTCCACCTACATTTCAGTTATATCGAAAAATAGGGATTATTCATTCAAGACTTTATCAATTTACACGGACAACTATAGTTGCTTTCTCAAAAAATCTTTAATAAGAATGTCGGTGCATAAATACGGGCCTACAACCTCGTGGACCGGCCACGGAGCAGGCTGGAGCTGCAGATGTGGGGATACTTTTATTAGTGAAAACTTAATGGAGTCAGTGGTCGTTAATTTCATAAAAAGTGCGAAAAGCGCAATAAAATTATGTCGAGACTTCAGTGTGAGGAGTGTCATAAGTGTTGGGCTTCCAACTTTCAATAATCACGATGTGCAAAACTCAAACAACAATTCATTGTCCGAATGTTCAATCGGTGCCCATTTTATGCCAATTCATTGTCCTTCATCGTCCGAACACCTAACCAGTACTCATCTCATATCAATTCATTGTTCGAGCTGACAGTACACATCCTATATCAATCCATTGTTCGAACTCACAATCAGTACACATCCTATATCAATCTAAATGTTTAAAAACTTCATACATATCCTATGACACCAAGGCTGAGCAATCGGAGTACAATAAAGAGTTGAGGGTTTCATTTGCTTCGGCGCCATTTTGGGTGCAGTCAGGCAGAACCAAGCATAGTCTAAATGTCTACTAACTCGTGGTTGGGCCCAGAGCTTCCTTTGGTAGTCCAAAAGTTCCGTTAAAGGGCAAAAGAAAGGACCGGTGGTTTGAACCATCAGTCAAAAAGGGGAGGGGGTGCAACAATGTTCCTACCGGGTCATACTGTGCTTTCACCGGAACTGATCCGAACTGTGGTCGGCAAGATTCTAATCATTCAAACTGAGGCTGGCGCCAGCATGGGAGCGCCGACGTCCTGCGGCTACATTTCCATCGTTCCGTGGGCAATCATGGCAGTCACTCCCCATCGGGGGTATTTGCGGGAGTCGGGGACTCCCGCGGCTCCTCTAGAATCTTCAAGGTTGTGGAGAACTATGACGGTGGAGTCAACAAGTGACCGGGCCATTCCTTCATGCTGGGCCCGCTCTTGCCAGGTCGATCGCCATTTTGAGAGTTCGGCAGCTACCGGCGATCGCGGGGTCAAATGAGCGGACGGGCTCCCACCTGCCGGGTGAGGCGTTGCAGCATCGCCACAGTGGAAGAACCCTCTTACGGGCGCCTGGAGCGCTGAGGGTGCAGCTGGGAAGCCTCCACCTGGGGAGGCGGGAGAGGCCTGTTCGCACCGTCTCTCCCTCCCAGTGCACCCCACGGCGTCTCGCTTGACATTTGTTATGGCCGGACCAGGCGATGAGGACGAGGGGGGGGGTCGGAGGCATGTGCAAGACATCCCCCCCCAGAGTTGTCGCAGCAATTATAGAGGAAAGAAGTGGTGTCTGGCGTGTTGTCGCTGCCATTACGAAGGAGAAAAGAAAAAATGTCTCGTCCGTCTCTGGGCCGGGCTTCCGGTGGATGTCGGCCGGACGCCCCTTGCTCTGGCCCCATGAACGGGTTCCTTGGCTTATCGGCTGTAGCCGGATCCCGTCGGCCCCAGCCCCCGGCCGTTGGTGGCCGGACCGGGAGAGTGTGGCAGGACTACGTGCAACTCTCAAGTGCCACCGCGGCCGGACTGGGAGAGAGAGGGGAGGGTCGAGGACATAGACATTCCCCCCTGCGACTCTCCAGCGTTGTCAAGGCAATCCCCTGGCCGGGTCCCGATGGCCTCGGCCTCTCCTCCGGCTACACCCTAAGTTTACGATCTCCTGGCCGACTGTTGGCAGCAGGACCCGCCTTATATGGGTTGCTTCCGGCTGGGCGTGGCCGCGACCCTGCTCCACTTTGGAAGTTTCCAGAGTGGGGGCGGATGTTCTGCAGACTTGCATTTTCTACAGTTTGCCGTTCTTATTTCTAACGTTTCTTGTTTCTAGGGCATTAATAGGTTTTATTATTACGTATTGTTATCGTTTCTTGTTCGTTATTTTAAATAAAAGTTCATGTTCATCAGTGGCCTACTGATTTCGTTTTCCTATTCCTTTCTTTCCAGGTTGTTTCATGCTAAAGCTTTCTGTTAACAGGTTACAGTGATCACTTCGTTATTATTGTATATGTCCTTTTCACTAGGGGTGTTCTCTGGTCGGGCCAGATGATCTTCCTCTAGTAAATGGTCCGGGTGAAACTGGCGTATCAATCAGTGGGGAGTAGATAGGCATGACAGATTACCACGGGGGACAAAGGTCCGCATTACCTACCCTTCACTACTTGCAAAGACTAGAGTATGGCGACTTCTGTGCTTGTATGCAAATAGGGAATACCTCCAAAAAGAACCAATTCCAAACAGTCAACGTTTGGATAAACAATCAATCAATGAGGAATGGAATAGGTACGACGTGTTAAAGGTTTGCGTTACCTACCCTTCACTATCGGCAAAGGGAGAGAGAATATTCCTATTCTTCCCCGTTTGCAGGCAGAGAAGATCCTTTAAGAGAACCAACTTCGAACAATTCAATGCTCGATTCAATCAATCAATCAATGGGGAGAAAAAGATAGGCACGACGTGTTAAAGTTTTGCGTTGCCTACCCTTCACTATCTGCAAAGACTAAACAGAGTATGGCGATTCTGTGCTTGTTTGCAAATAGAGAATCTCCCAGAAGCAATCAATAGGTAATACTAGTATTTTCAAACAATCAATCAATTTCGCAATTTGTCGTGTGTCACGACCTTACCCGGACCGGACCATGTGGGCAGTTCTTCGCCTTCCTTTTTCCAGCGCCCGATCGTTCTCTTTTCTCCATGTTTTTACCGCAGCATTCCTGTGGGATTCCAGTCAGGACAATAAGTCACTTTGAGAGAGGTCCGTTCGGAATCGGTGAAGTTCATTCAATCGGCAGCCGGACGAGGGCCCTCTCAAGGCAGGTATACTCCAATCATTTAGATGTTCACCCCATTGTCTGGACCTCTCTTACCGGACCCTATGTCGCTGATGGACCCCGCGTTGGGACGCCAATTGTAGAAAAGTCAGCCCATATCGCACCCGATGCCCAGGCTGCTGGTGCAGGGCGACTCTTCGTTTTCATCTTGAATAATTACCAAACAAAGAGACGGGCACTGGAAGCAGGAAGACAAAGAAAAAGGTTTATTTCTCATGAGGAGAGCCTGTCATTTGGGACACTCGCATAGTGTCTTCGGGAGGTGCTCTAACAAGTTTCTCTGAGGCTTCGTCTTTTATACACAGGTTGGTGGCACACAGGCATCCTTTATTACAATCAACACATTGTATAGTATGGAGGTAGTCCAAAACGTGGCTATAGTAGGGCCCTTATCCTCCATGCAATAGGAGGGGGCTGTCATGCGGCTGAGTGTTCTGCTGATTCCATTGGAATGTGTGTGCCTGATCGAATCTCAGGGGGTGGGGCGGTCATGATCAATAGTGGCTTCTTTCAAGAGAGACGAGTGCATACAGTGGTGGGCAATAAACTGTATCCTCGGGCTAAGGGATGACCAGCGGTCTGTGCAGACATTCAGGCTCAGAGGAAGAGGTCATCAAAGGAGGGGTATTCATGGAGGGACAGGAGGTGTTGGTCAGGCGCGGGGTGCGATTCCCTGGGACAGAGTCATGGGAGGGGAGGGCTCATGACCTGTGCATGGGAGAGCGGGGGCAGTCAGGGCGCATGGGGGAATGCTTGCAGGGTCAGGGAAGTGCGCTGATGAGCGATCGTAAACAGGGAGACCATGGTACCTAAAATGGCTGTCGTGTACGTGTGTGCATGGGTCTATGCTAGCGGGATAATACAGTCAGTATTTTAGAAATATCTGTTCTGCTTACAACAAGGGGTACTGTGCACCACAAATGAACGCCGCTTATGTACATACACATTGCTATTTTTAACAGACAGAGCACATGATATAGCAGAATTATCAAATCTGTTCCATTAGGACTGTAGTTTTTAATAGTCATGATAACATGCTAGCATGGGAGTCGATCTTGCACAGTGAATAAGGGAGCAGTGCCAGTATCTACTTGATCAGCTCTAGATGGCTCAGCTGGGGAGATATGAGAACAGTGAGCTCCAGTGGCGCAATCGGTTAGCGTGCGGTACTTATACAGCAGTACTTGCATTGAGGCATGCCGAGGTTGTAAGTTCGAGCCTCACCTGGAGCAGCTTACTGGTTTTTCATAAACCATTTCACTAAAAGTAAAGAATAAACTCAGGGTAAAGACGGCCCTTGCTAGAGTCTCTTTACTTCTTTTCAGGATCTGCGTGTCCGACTCTTCCAGGTGCAAATATCACAATCCTATTCGATGCTCCTTATAAACATTCCATGATGTGCCGTCTTGCATAGCATGCAAACACCACATCAGTGCATTTAAAAATACATTTGTAGAATAATATATATGATGAAAACATTGTTGTCACGGGATAACCATATACTGAGGAGCTGCAAACAGTGCTGTATCAGCTACTTACAATACAATTTAACTGAAACACATATCAAAAGAAGAGCGTCATCATATTAATGTTTCTAGTCAACATAAGAGTTGCACCATAGCAGCTTATAGTGCTTTCTGCTCAGATTGTGCCTCCAATCCCACATTGATTTTTTAATTCTTTGCAGTTTAAAAAACACAATTCATGCTCAAAGTTAACTTTTTAAAACCATTAAACCTATTACATTTATTTCTCTAACTTGTGAATGTGGTCCATGTTCTCTTTTCCTCATCCCCATCAAGATACTCTTTTTCCCAGAATCAGGTTCACTTCTTTATCCAGCCGACCCTTCCAAGGTCACCAAATCTATGAAGCGATTCTGCTTTTTCTCACATTCTCTCTATGTACAAGATACCTTGTATCATTTGAATGGACAGCAGGAGAGTCGGATATTTATGGTTAGTGGGGGTGGGGTTTTGAAGATTAACCTCATTTGACTAAGAGCCGGGGCATCTGGGAGGAAAAGTATTTTAAGGGGGATGAAGTTCACATCTCCTTGGTGAAATTTCTAGATCCTTATTTCATCCTTTCTGTGGATGCAGACTCAGTCGGAACAGAGGTCATAGTCCTGCTCTGACTTTCAAAGGAACTTCAAATATGCTTGGCTTATTTGGCTTTGCCCGGCGGGGTGAGAATGGCGTTTGTCAGGCGTTCGTCAGGCGATCGGAAGGGGTGAGGCAATAGTTTATGGTTCAATGGTTTTCATGAAGTTTTCTTGATACGATGAAAGCAGGAAAGGGAAGCTTGTCAATAAGCAAACTTAAGACAATGTGTGACTCCTAGAAAGAATGACTTGGAAACAACATACAGAAACTCACATATAAAAAGGCCCTGATGAGGCTTGAACTCATGACCCCTGGTTTACAAGACAAGTGCTCTGCCACTGAGCTACAAGGCCAGCCTGCCTGCAGTATGTAAATCGCTTCATGTATTCTTACTGCGGTATGAAGATATCTATGATTTTGAGACTCTGTATGGAAATGCAGTTGCATTTGAATATCTACATGCGTGCACAAATTGAAGAGCATGCTTAAGACACTTTTCTTGGAAGTAGGAAAAACTCCATTTTGATTTGAGAACATAGGAGTATTCACATTTATGACCATACTGATAGCTCTAGTTAGTATGTCCGCAATCAGTGACAGATAGAGAACTCACTTATTAGAAGTGATCTGTCTCTGTGGGGCAGACATATGTCAACAGTCATACACTTGAGATGGCTGAAACGTTAGGAGTAAGAGCTGCTTTCTTATCAGTCTATCTATCCAAACTGGTTAGAAGGCCAGGAGTGAGGGAAAGGCAATCCTCTGGACACTTCATGAAAGATCTAATTTCAATTAAGCACAAAACACTTCCCTTAATTTGACATAATTGCCAAAATGGAATAGTCAGTTGGGCCCTTCTAGTGGATTATGGCTGTGTCTTGAAAGAGAGTGTAATTGTACTACGAGACATGCCCACCTTCAAAAGAGTGCCTGATGGCGTTCCGACGAAAGTGGGATTCAAACCCACACGTGCAGAGCACAATGGATTAGCAGTCCATCGCCTTAACCACTCGGCCACCTCGTCTGCCTTAGGTTACTATGTTTCATTTTTTAGGAAATTCTTACTATGTGCTAATTACAAATAATCATAAGTTTCTCCTAGACTGTGTCAGAACTGGCAAATGTATGTGGTGTTCAATAGACAGAGCACATGATATAGCAGAATTATCAGATATGTTCCATTAGGACTGTAGTTTTTAATAGTCATGATAACATGCTAGCATGTGAGTCGATCTTGCACAGTGAATAAGGGAGCAGTGCCAGTATCTACTTGGTCAGCTCTAGATGGCTCAACTGGGGAGATATGAGAACAGTGAGCTCCAGTGGCGCAATCGGTTAGCTCGCGGTACTTATACAGCAGTACTTGCATTGAGGCATCCCGAGGTTCTGAGTTCGAGCCTCACCTGGAGCAGCTTACTGGTTTTTCATAAACCATTTCACTAAAAGTAAAGATTAAACTCAGGCTAAAGACGGCCCTTGCTAGAGAGTCTTTACTTCTTTTCAGGATCTGCGTGTCCGACTCTTCCAGGTGCAAATATCACAATACTATTCGATGCTCCTTATAAACATTCCATGATGTGCCGTCTTGCATAGCATGCAAACACCACATCAGTGCATTTAAAAATACATTTGTAGAATAATAAATATGATGAAAACGTTGTTGTCACGGGATAACCATATACTGAGGAGCTGCAAACAGTGCTGTATCAGCTACTTACAATACAATTTAACTGAAAGACATATCAAAAGAAGAGCGTCATCATATTAATGTTTCTAGTCAACATAAGAGTTGGACTATAGCAGCTTATGGTGCTTTCTGCTCAGATTGTGCCTCCAATCCCACATTGATTTTTTAATTCTTTGCAGTTTAAAAAACACAATTCATGCTCAAAGTTAACTTTTTAAAACCATTCAACCTATTACATTTATTTCTCTAACTTGTGAATGTGGTCCATGACCTCTTTTCCTCATCCCCATCACGATACTCCTTTTCCCGAAATCAGGTTCTCTTCTTTATCCAGCCGACCCTTCCAAGGTCACCAAATCTATAAAGCGATTCTGCTTTTTCTCACATTCTCTCTATGTACAAGATACCTTGTATCATTTGAATGGACAGCAGGAGAGTCGGATATTTATGGTTAGTGGGGGTGGGGTTTTGAAGATTATCCTCATTTGACTAAGAGCCGGGGCATCTGGGAGGAAAAGTATTTTAAGGGGGATGAAGTTCACATCTCCTTGGTGAAATTTCTAGATCCTTATTTCATCCTTTCTGTGGATGCAGACTCAGTCGGAACAGAGGTCATAGTCCTCGCTCTGACTTTCAAAGGAACTTCAAATATGCATGGCTTATTTGGCTTTGCCCGGCGGGGTGAGAATGGCGTTTGTCAGGCGTTCCTCAGGCGATCGGAAGGGGTGAGGCAATAGTTTATGGTTCAATGGTTTTCATGAAGTCTTCTTGATACGATGAAAGCAGGAAAGGGAAGCTTGTCAATAAGCAAACTTAAGACAATGTGTGACTCCTAGAAAGAATGACTTGGAAACAACATACAGAAACTCACATATAAAAAGGCCCTGATGAGGCTTGAACTCATGACCCCTGGTTTACAAGACCAGTGCTCTGCCACTGAGCTACAAGGCCAGCCTGCCTGGAGTATGTAAATCGCTTCATGTATTCTTACTGCGGTATGAAGATATCTATGATTTTGAGACTCTGTATGGAAATGCAGTTGCATTTGAATGTCTACATGCGTGAACTAATTGAAGAGCATTCTTAAGACACTTTTCTTGGAAGTAGGAAAAACTCCATTTTGATTTGAGAACATAAGAGTATTCACATTTATGACCATACTGATAGCTCTAGTTAGTATGTCCGCAATCAGTGACAGATAGAGAACTCACTTATTAGAAGTGATCTGTCTCTGTGGGGCAGACATATGTCAACAGTCATACACTTGAGATGGCTGAAACTTTAGGAGTAAGAGCTGCTTTCTTATCAGTCTATCTATCCAAACTGGTTAGAAAGCCAGGAGTGAGGGAAAGGCAATCCTCTGGACACTTCATGAAAGATCTAATTTCAATTAAGCACAAAACACTTCCCTTAATTTGACATAATTGCCAAAATGGAATAGTCAGTTGGGCCCTTCTAGTGGATTATGGCTGTGTCTTGAAAGAGAGTGTAATTGTACTACGAGACATGCCCACCTTCAAAAGAGTGTCTGATGGCGTTCCGAGGAAGGTGGGATTCAAACCAACGCGTGCAGAGCACAATGGATTAGCAGTCCATCGCCTTAACCACTCGGCCACCTCGTCTGCCTTAGGTGACTATGTTTCATTTTTTAGGAAATTCTTACTATGTGCTAATTACAAATAATCATACATGTTAGACCTGGCATCATTGGCATGAGTCTCTCCTCCATTTTTTCTGTTTGCCTCCTCTGTTTACGATGTTTTGCTGGTATATTGCTTTGGGCACTGTGCCACTGCTGATCAGTGCCACAGTGCAAGTGCTCCCTATGTGAAATTGCTGTATTGATTGACTTCCATGTTTGGCTTATTTGGTTTACTATTAGTCCCTAGTAGAGTGCACCAAGAGTGCCAGGGCTTGTAAATACAAATGCTGCTCGTGGGCTTGCAGCACGTGTTGTGCCACCCACAAGAGCGGCCTAGTAAAAGTATGTCTGAAGGTCTACCATTGCTAGACCACGTGCAGTCTGACTGTCACGAGGACTGCGCAAGTACACTTACTTGCCAGTCCCTAAACCTTCCCTTAACTTCATGTTAGTCACCCCTATGGTAGGCCCAAGGGCAGGGTGCATTGTAAGCATAAGGTAGGACAAGCCTGACAAGGTTGGCATGTCCTAATAGTGAATTACAGCCATATTCGTGTTTCACTATTGTAAGGTTACCTGCTCTCCATCAGTTAGAATGGGCTGCCAGGATTATTAATGCTATAATCCTAGCGGGCTCGGGGAGCATGGTGCAATGTCGAGTTTGGTATCCCTGAACTCAGGGTTTAATAACGCATCCGTTTGGGTGGATGGTTTTTGGACTCTGTGTTTGAAAATAGCACTTTTAGAAAGTAGCTATTTTCTTGTCTGTCTACCGGTCTCTGCTGGTTCTGGTGTGTGTGTGACAGGAGCTGGGTGGCTCCAGAGGTCTGAATGAGTCAGTGTGGGATGAGTGGGACATTTGCATTGAGAGTAGGGGAAGAGTAGCTCCTGATAGCCTGCCCTGCCTGATACAATGCTGGCTCCGCCCCCCTGCCAGGCGGCTGATGACTCTGTGCCTGCCTGGGACTTTCCTGGCCCACCTCCTGCTGGGCAACTGATGGCCCTGCCCCTGCCAGTGACAATGCTGGCTCCGCTCCTGCTGGGCGGCTGAAGACTCTGCCCTGCCCAGTGAATAGGCCAGGTGCTTCGGCCTGGCAACACCCACAACAAACCCAAGATGGGGGGAAATTCCCCTGCATGGACAAAGGGATCAAAGCCAAAAAGGGGTATAAGAGAAGGACCCCTGAACCAAGAATTTAGATCACTTCTGACAAGGAAACCTGAACCAAGGACAAGAAGCCTGCTGATCCAAGGACTGCCTACCCCTTCTGCCAGAGTGCTGTTTGTTGGGGGAATCCTGCAGTTGCTTCTTTATTTTTGCCAAGGAACCAGGAGAGAGGAACTAAGTGTGTACTCTCAAGCTTGCTAAGAAAATCTCCAAGGGCTGGAAGAAGTGCCAGTCTCCTGTTGAAGTCACAGGGTCAAAGGACTTCATTGATTTGCTGAAAAGTGCTTGTTGCTGGAACCTGAAATCCAGCACCTCTGAAGAATCCAGCAATCTCGACGCCGACGGACGTCGCCGAATCCAGCTCGTCATCGTGAGTAACGGCTCCAGTGTCCCGCACCTTCGACGCCGGCCGCCAGGCCCGATCGACGCCAGTAGCGACGCCAGTGAGTAGCGAGTTCGGCTCCAGCTCCAAGTGACCCTGTGTTGACGCCGCTGCTGATCGCATCAACATCGAGCCCTCTCGACGCCATGAGCGCTGCTCACTCATGCAACATCGACATCGACGACGCCGTATCCTGCTTCACCTCGTGAGCGCTGCTCCTGCCTGACTTCGGTCGACGCCGCTGCAGATCGCCCCGACTCCGAGGCCCGATCGACGCCGAAGACGCGACGCCGGACATCTCGACGCCGCTGATCATCCAGTGCTTCACTTTTCCAAGGTACTGTGTTGTTGGGGTCTGTGCGACTCCGGGCTCGACGTAGCGCTCCTCGCGGTTGATGCCGAACCTTTGGATTAACTTTGCCTCGACGTCGTGTGACTCCCGTGTGTGTTACATTGTTGCCAAGAACTTTGATTTAAAGAAGAAGAGTTGCTTTTGATACTAAAGACTTTGTGCTAAGAAGAAACCGTGCTTGAACTATTATTTTTCCTTCGAAGAGTATTTATTAAGACTGTGGTATATTTTTGTCGTTATTTGGTCTTGTGCTAAGCCTTATATAAAAATCCTTATTTTTATAATACTACTGTGTCATGTCCATTTGTAGTGTATTCACTTTATTACTGTATGTGGTCATAAATGCTTAACGCACTGCCTCTGAGATAAGCCTGTCTGCTTTGCCAAGCTACTAAGGGGGTGAGCAGGGGTTATCTAAGTGTGTGAGCCCCTTGCCCTGACTAGAAAAGGTGTGTCCCTATTTGTCAGAAGTGTATACCTCTGCCAACTAGAGACAGCCGCTTCTAACAATAAGTTTCTCCTAGACTGTGTCAGAACTGGCAAATGTATGTGGTGTTCAATAGACAGAGCACATGATATAGCAGAATTATCAAATCTGTTCCATTAGGACTGTAGTTTTTAATAGTCATGATAACATGCTAGCATGTGAGTCGATCTTGCACAGTGAATAAGGGAGCAGTGCCAGTATCTACTTGGTCAGCTCTAGATGGCTCAACTGGGGAGATATGAGAACGGTGAGCTCCAGTGGCGAAATCGGTTAGCGCGCGGTACTTATACAGCAGTACTTGCATTGAGGCATGCCGAGGTTGTGAGTGCGAGCCTCACCTGGAGCAGCTTACTGGTTTTTCATAAACCATTTCACTAAAAGTAAAGATTAAACTCAGGGTAAAGACGACCCTTGCTAGAGAGTCTTTACTTCTTTTCAGGATCTGCGTGTCCGACTCTTCCAGGTGCAAATATCACAATCCTATTCGATGCTATGATGTGCCGTCTTGCATAGCATGCAAACACCACATCAGTGCATTTAAAAATACATTTGTAGAATAATAAATATGATGAAAACATTGTTGTCACGGGATAACCATATACTGAGGAGCTGCAAACAGTGCCGTATCAGCTACTTACAATACAATTTAACTGAAAGACATATCAAAAGAAGAGCGTGATCATATTAATGTTTCTAGTCAACATAAGAGTTGCACCATAGCAGCTTATGGTGCTTTCTGCCCAGATTGTGCCTCCAATCCCACATTGATTTTTTAATTCTTTGCAGTTTAAAAAACACAATTCGTGCTCAAAGTTAACTTTTTAAAACCATTCAACCTATTACATTTATTTCTCTAACTTGTGAATGTGGTCCATGTTCTCTTTTCCTCATCCCCATCACGATACTCCTTTTTCCCGAAATCAGGTTCACTTCTTTATCCAGCCGACCCTTCCAAGGTCACCAAATCTATGAAGCGATTCTGCTTTTTCTCACATTCTCTCTATGTACAAGATACCTTGTATCATTTGAATGGACAGCAGGAGAGTCGGATATTTATGGTTAGTGGGGGTGGGGTTTTGAAGATTAACCTCATTTGACAAAGAGCCGGGGCATCTGGGAGGAAAAGTATTTTAAGGGGGATGAAGTTCACATCTCCTTGGTGAAATTTCTAGATCCTTATTTCATCCTTTCTGTGGATGCAGACTCAGTCGGAACTCGCTCTGACTTTCAAAGGAACTTCAAATATGCATGGCTTATTTGGCTTTGCCTGGCGGGGTGAGAATGGCGTTCGTCAGGTGATCGGAAGGGGTGAGGCAATAGTTTAGGGTTCAATGTTTTTCATGAAGTCTTCTTGATACGATGAAAGCAGGAAAGGGAAGCTTGTCAATAAGCAAACTTAAGACAAGGTGTGACTCCTAGAAAGAATGACTTGGAAACAACATACAGAAACTCACATATAAAAAGGCCCTGATGAGGCTTGAACTCATGACCCCTGGTTTACAAGACCAGTGCTCTGCCACTGAGCTACAAGGCCAGCCTGCCAGCATTATGTAAATCGCTTCATGTATTCTTACTGCGGTATGAAGAAATCTATGATTTCGAGACTCTGTATGGAAATGCAGTTGCATTTGAATGTCTACATGCGTGCACAAATTGAAGAGCATGCTTAAGACACTTTTCTTGGAAGTAGGAAAAACTCCATTTTGATTTGAGAACATAAGAGTATTCACATTTATGACCATACTGATAGCTCTAATTAGTATGTCGCAATCAGTGACAGATAGAGAACTCACTTATTAGAAGTGATCTGTCTCTGTGGGGCAGACATATGTCAACAGTCATACACTTGAGATGACTGAAACTTTAGGAGTAAGAGCTGCTTTCTTATCAGTCTATCTATCCAAACTGGTTAGAAGGCCAGGAGTGAGGGAAAGGCAATCCTCTGGACACTTCATGAAAGATCTAATTTCAATTAAGCACAAAACACTTCCCTTAATTTGACATAATTGCCAAAATGGAATAGTCAGTTGGGCCCTTCTAGTGGATTATGGCTGTGTCTTGAAAGAGAGTGTAATTGTACTACGAGACATGCCCACCTTCAAAAGAATGTCTGATGGCGTTCCGACGAAGGTGGGATTCGAACCCACGCGTGCAGAGCACAACGGATTAGCAGTCCATCGCCTTAACCACTCAGCCACCTCGTCTGCCTTAGGTGACTATGTTTCATTTTTTAGGAAATTCTTACTATGTGCTAATTACAAATAATCATAAGTTTCTCCTAGACTGTGTCAGAACTGGCAAATGTATGTGGTGTTCAATAGACAGAGCACATGGGAAACGGCCACTACAACGCGGCCGTTTCCACGCACACCATAACCACGCATGCATTACAACGCATGCTGGTTACAACGAGAAACCTTTACCACGCATACCTTTACTACGAAAAACGTAGTAAAGGCATGTGTGGTAAAGTAAAAAAAAAAACAAAGGGGGGGCTTGTGGGGTCTCCCCCCAACAAAATAAAAGCGTGGGTTTAAAAAGAAAAAGACGCATATTTGTTTGAGAAAAAAGATGTGAAGGAGATCAGCGTCTAAAGAGGAAACGGAAAAACATTCCGCTTCCTGTTAATGACGTACAACGTCACCACGGAGAAACGAGGAGAGGTAAGGAGGAATGAGCGGGTGTTCTAGCAGAGAGATCAATTAAAAAAGTACATTTAAAGGGTGAAAATCCGTTAACATGAAAATACCATTTACATGCATACTTTTACAATGAAAATCGTTGTAAAAGTATGCGTGTAAAAGATATTTTCGTGGTAAAGGACGTGTGTGGTGACTGCATTCCGTTGTAACGCATGCGTGGTAAAGGCATGCGTTACAACGGAATGCGTTGTAAAATCATACAACCGAGCACATGATATAGCAGAATTATCAAATCTGTTCCATTAGGACTGTAGTTTTTAATAGTCATGATAACATGCTAGCATGTGAGTCGATCTTGCACAGTGAATAATGGAGCAGTGCCAGTATCTACTTGGTCAGCTCTAGATGGCTCAACTGGGGAGATATGAGAACAGTGAGCTCCAGTGGCGCAATGGGTTAGCGCGCGGTACTTATACAGCAGTACTTGCGTTGAGGCATGCCGAGGTTGTGAGTTCGAGCCTCACCTGGAGCAGCTTACTGGTTTTTCATAAACCATTTCACTAAAAGTAAAGATTAAACTCAGGGTAAAGACGGCCCTTGCTAGAGAGTCTTTACTTCTTTTCAGCATCTGTGTGTCCGACTCTTCCAGATGCAAATATCACAATCCTATTTGATGCTCCTCATAAACATTCCATGATGTGCCGTCTTGCATAGCATGCAAACACCACATCAGTGCATTTAAAAATACATTTGTAGAATAATAAACATGATGAAAACATTGTTGTCACGGGATAACCATATACTGAGGAGCTGCAAACAGTGCTGTATCAGCTACTTACAATACAATTTAACTGCAAGACATATCAAAAGAAGAACGTCATCATATTAATGTTTCTGGTCAACATAAGAGTTGCACCATAGCAGCTTATGGTGCTTTCTGCTCAGATTGTGCCTCCAATACCACGTTGATTTTTTAATTCTTTGCTGTTTAAAAAACACAATTCATGCTCAAAGTTGACGTTTTAAAAGCATTCAACCTATTACATTTATTTCTCTAACTTGTGAATGTGGTCCATGTTCTCTTTTCCTCATCCCCATCACGATACTCCTTTTCCCGAAATCAGGTTCACTTCTTTATCCAGCCGACCCTTCCAAGGTCACCAAATCTATGAAGCGATTCTGCTTTTTCTCACATTCTCTCTATGTACAAGATACCTTGTATCATTTGAATGGACAGCAGGAGAGTCGGATATTTATGGTTAGTGGGGGTGGGGTTTTGAAGATTAACCTCATTTGACTAAGAGCCGGGGCATCTGGGAGGAAAAGTATTTTAAGGGGGATGAAGTTCACATCTCCTTGGTGAAATTTCTAGATCCTTATTTCATCCTTTCTGTGGATGCAGACTCAGTCGGAACAGAGGTCATAGTCCTCGCTCTGACTTTCAAATGAACTTCAAATATGCATGGCTTATTTGGCTTTGCCCAGCAGGGCTTGCCCGGCGAGGTGAGAATGGCGTTTGTCAGGCGTTCGTGAGGCAATAGTTTATGGTTCAATGGTTTTCATGAAGTCTTCTTGATACGATGAAAGCAGGAAAGGGAAGCTTGTCAATAAGCAAACTTAAGACAATGTGTGACTCCTAGAAAGAATGACTGGGAAACAACACACAGAAACTCACATATAAAAAGGCCCTGATGAGGCTTGAACTCATGACCCCTGGTTTACAAGACCAGTGCTCTGCCACTGAGCTACAAGGCCAGCCTGCCTGCAGTATGTAAATCACTTCATGTATTCTTACTGCGGTATGAAGATATCTATGATTTTGAGACTCTGTATGGAAATGCAGTTGCATTTGAATGTCTACATGCGTGCACAAATTGAAGAGCATGCTTAAGACACTTTTCTTGGAAGTAGGAAAAACTCCATTTTGATTTGGGAACATAAGAGTATTCACATTTATGACCATACTGATAGCTCTAGTTAGTATGTCCGCAATCAGTGACAGATAGAGAACTCACTTATTAGAAGTGATCTGTCTCTGTGGGGCAGACATATGTCAACAGTCATACACTTGAGATGGCTGAAACTTTAGGAGTAAGAGCTGCTTTCTTATCAGTCTATCTATCCAAACTGGTTAGAAGGCCAGGAGTGAGGGAAAGGCAATCCTCTGGACACTTCATGAAAGATCTAATTTCAATTAAGCACAAAACACTTCCCTTAATTTGACATAATTGCCAAAATGGAATAGTCAGTTGGGCCCTTCTAGTGGATTATGGCTGTGTCTTGAAAGAGAGTGTAATTGTACTACGAGACATGCCCACCTTCAAAAGAGTGTCTGATGGCATTCCGACGAAGGTGGGATTCGAACCCACGTGGGCAGAGCACAATGGATTAGCAGTCCATCGCCTTAACCACTCGGCCACCTCGTCTGCCTTAGGTGACTATGTTTCATTTTTTAGGAAATTCTTACAATGTGCTAATTACAAATAATCATAAGTTTCTCCTAGACTGTGTCAGAACTGGCAAATGTATGTGGTGTTCAATAGACAGAGCACATGATATAGCAGCATTATCAAATCTGGTCCATTAGGACTGTAGTTTTTAATAGTCATGATAACATGCTAGCATTTGAGTCGATCTTGCACAGTGAATAAGGGAGCAGTGCCAGAATCTACTTGGTCAGCTCTAGATGGCTCAACTGGGGAGATATGAGAACAGTGAGCTCTAGTGGCGGAATCGGTTAGTGCGCGGTACTTATACAGCAGTACTTGCATTGAGGCATGCCGAGGTTGTGAGTTCGAGCCTCACCTGGAGCAGCTTACTGGGTTTTCATAAACCATTTCACTAAAAGTAAAGATTAAACTCAGGGTAAAGACGGCCCTTGCTATAGAGTCTTTACTTCTTTTCAGGATCTGCGTGTCCGACTCTTCCAGGTGCAAATATCACAATCCTATTCGATGCTCCTTATAAACATTCCATGATGTGCCGTCTTGCATAGCATGCAAACACCACATCAGTGCATTTAAAAATACATTTGTAGAATAATAAATATGATGAAAACATTGTTGTCACGGGATAACCATATACTGAGGAGCTGCAAACAGTGCTGTATTAGGTAATTACAATACAATTTAACTGAAAGACATATCAAAAGAAGAACGTCATCATATTAATGTTTCTAGTCAACATAAGAGTTGCACCATAACAGCTTATGGTGCTTTCTGCTCAGATTGTGCCTCCAATACCACATTGATTTTTTAATTCTTTGCAGTTTAAAAAACACAATTCATGCTCAAAGTTAAGTTTTTAAAACCATTCAACCTATTACATTTATTTCTCTAACTTGTGAATGTGGTCCATGTTCTCTTTTCCTCATCCCCATCACGATACTCCTTTTCCCGAAATCAGGTTCACTTCTTTATCCAGCCGACCCTTCCAAGGTCACCAAATCTATGAAGCGATTCTGCTTTTTCTCACATTCTCTCAATGTACAAGATACCTTGTATCATTTGAATGGACAGCAGGAGAGTCGGATATTTATGGTTAGTGGGGGTGGGGTTTTGAAGATTAACCTCATTTGACTAAGAGCCGGGGCATCTGGGAGGAAAAGTAATTTAAGGGGGATGAAGTTCACATCTCCTTGGTGAAATTTCTAGATCCTTATTTCATCCTTTCTGTGGATGCAGACTCAGTCGGAACAGAGGTCATAGTCCTCGCTCTGACTTTCAAAGGAACTACAAATATGCATGGCTTATTTGGCTTTGCCCGGCGGGGTGAGAATGGCGTTCGTCAGGCGATCGGAAGGGGTGAGGCAATAGTTTATGGTTCAATGGTTTTCATGAAGTCTTCTTGATAGGATGAAAGCAGGAAAGGGAAGCTTGTCAATAAGCAAACTTAAGACAAGGTGTGACTCCTAGAAAGAATGACTTGGAAACAACATACAGAAACTCACATATAAAAAGGCCCTGATGAGGCTTGAACTCATGACCCCTGGTTTACAAGACCAGTGCTCTGACACTGAGCTACAAGGCCAGCCTGCCTGCAGTATGTAAATCGCTTCATGTATTCTTACTGCGGTATGAAGATATCTATGATTTTGAGACTCTGTATGGAAATGCAGTTGCATTTGAATGTCTACATGCGTGCACAAATTGAAGAGCATGCTTAAGACACTTTTCTTGGAAGTAGGAAAACTCCATTTTGATTTGAGAACATAAGAGTATTCACATTTATGACCATACTGATAGCTCTAGTTAGTATGTCCGCAATCAGTGACAGATAGAGAACTCACTTATTAGAAGTGATCTGTCTCTGTGGGGCAGACATATGTCAACAGTCATACACTTGAGATGGCTGAAACTTTAGGAGTAAGAGCTGCTTTCTTATCAGTCTATCTATCCAAACTGGTTAGAAGGCCAGGAGTGAGGGAAAGGCAATCCTCTGGACACTTCATGAAAGATCTAATTTCAATTAAGCACAAAACACTTCCCTTAATTTGACATAATTGCCAAAATGGAATTGTCAGTTGGGCCCTTCTAGTGGATTATGGCTGTGTCTTGAAAGAGAGTGTAATTGTACTACGAGACATGCCCACCTTCAAAAGAGTGTCTGATGGCGTTCCGACGAAGGTGGGATTCAAACCCACGCGTGCAGAGCACAATGGATTAGCAGTCCATCGCCTTAACCACTCGGCCACGTCGTCTGCCTTAGGTGACTATGTTTCATTTTTTAGGAAATTCTTACTATGTGCTAATTACAAATAATCATAAGTTTCTCATAGACTGTGTCAGAACTGGCAAATGTATGTGTTGTTCAATAGACAGAGCACATGATATAGCAGAATTATCAAATCTGTTCCATTAGGACTGTAGTTTTTAATAGTCATGATAACATGCTAGCATGTGAGTCGATCTTGCACAGTGAATAAGGGAGCAGTGCCAGTATCTACTTGGTCAGCTCTAGATGGCTCAACTGGGGAGGTATGAGAACAGTGAGCTCCAGTGGCGCAATCGGTTAGAGCGCGGTACTTCTACAGCAGTACTTGCATTGAGGCATGCTGAGGTTGTGAGTTCGAGCCTCACCTGGAGCAGCCTACTGGTTTTTCATAAACCATTTCACTAAAAGTAAAGATTAAACTCAGGGTAAAGACGGCCCTTGCTAGAGAGTCTTTACTTCTTTTCAGGATCTGCGTGTCCGACTCTTCCAGTTGCAAATATCACAATCCTATTCGATGCTCCTTATAAACATTCCATGATGTGCCGTCTTGCATAGCATGCAAACACCACATCAGTGCATTTAAAAATACATTTGTAGAATAATAAATATGATTTAAACATCGTTGTCACGGGATAACCATATCCTGAGGAGCTGCAAACAGTGCTGTATCAGCTACTTACAATACAATTTAACTGAAAGACATATCAAAAGAAGAACGTCATCATATTAATGTTTCTAGTCAACATAAGAGTTGCACCATAGCAGCTTATGGTGCTTTCTGCTCAGATTGTGCCTCCAATACCACATTGATTTTTTAATTCCTTGCAGTTTAAAAAACACAATTCATGCTCAAAGTTAACTTTTTAAAACCATTCAACCTATTACATTTATTTCTCTAACTTGTGAATGTGGTCCATGTTCTCTTTTCCTCATCCCCATCACGATACTCCTTTTCCCGAAATCAGGTTCACTTCTTTATCCAGCCGACCCTTCCAAGGTCACCAAATCTATGAAGCGATTCTGCTTTTTCTCACATTCTCTCTATGTACAAGATACCTTGTATCATTTGAATGGACAGCAGGAGAGTCGGATATTTATGGTTAGTGGGGGTGGGGTTTTGAAGATTAACCTCATTTGACTAAGAGCCGGGGCATCTGGGAGGAAAAGTATTTTAAGGGGGATAAAGTTGACATCTCTTTGGTGAAATTTCTAGATCCTTATTTCATCCTTTCTGTGGATGCAGACTCAGTCGGAACAGAGGTCATAGTCCTCGCTCGGACTTTCAAAGGAACTTCAAATATGCATGGCTTATTTGGCTTTGCCCGGCAGGGCTTGCCCAGCGGGGTGAGAATGGCGTTTATCAGGCGATCGGAAGGGGTGAGGCAATAGTTTATGGTTCAATGGTTTTCATGAAGTCTTCTTGATAGGATGAAAGCAGGAAAGGGAAGCTTGTCAATAAGCAAACTTAAGACAAGGTGTGACTCCTAGAAAGAATGACTTGGAAACAACATACAGAAACTCACATATAAAAAGGCCCTGATGAGGCTTGAACTCATGACCCCTGGTTTACAAGACCAGTGCTCTGCCACTGAGCTGCAAGGCCAGCCTGCCTGCAGTATGTAAATCGTTTCATATATTCTTACTGCGGTATGAAGATATCTATGATTTTGAGACTCTGTATGGAAATGCAGTTGCATTTGAATGTCTACATGCATGCACAAATTGAAGAGCATGCTTAAGACACTTTTCTTGGAAGTAGGAAAAACTCCATTTTGATTTGAGAACATAAGAGTATTCACATTTATGACCATACTGATAGCTCTAGTTAGTATGTCCGCAATCAGTGACAGATAGAGAACTCACTTATTAGAAGTGATCTGTCTCTGTGGGGCAGACATATGTCAACAGTCATACACTTGAGATGGCTGAAACTTTAGGAGTAAGAGCTGCTTTCTTATCAGTCTATCTATCCAAACTGGTTAGAAGGCCAGGAGTGAGGGAAAGGCAATCCTCTGGACACTTCATGAAAGATCTAATTTCAATTAAGCACAAAACACTTCCCTTAATTTGACATAATTGCCAAAATGGAATAGTCAGTTGGGCCCTTCTAGTGGATTATGGCTGTGTCTTGAAAGAGAGTGTAATTGTACTACGAGACATGCCCACCTTCAAAAGAGTGTCTGATGGCGTTCCGACTAAGGTGGGATTCGAACCCACGCGTGAGGAGCACAATCGATTAGCAGTCCATCGCCTTAACCACTCGGCCACCTCGTCTGCCTTAGGTGACTATGTTTCATTTTTTAGGAAATTCTTACTATGTGCTAATTACAAATAATCATAAGTTTCTCCTAGACTGTGTCAGAACTGGCAAATGTATGTGGTGTTCAATAGACAGAGCACATGATATAGCAGCATTATCAAATCTGTTCCATTAGGACTGTAGTTTTTAATAGTCATGATAACATGCTAGCATTTGAGTCGATCTTGCACAGTGAATAAGGGAGCAGTGCCAGTATCTACTTGGTCAGCTCTATATGGCTCAACTAGGGAGATATGAGAACAGTGAGCTCCAATGGCGGAATCGGTTAGCGCGCGGTACTTATACAGCAGTACTTGCATTGAGGCATGTCGAGGTTGTGAGTTCGAACCTCACCTGGAGCAGCTTACTGGTTTTTCATAAACCATTTCACTAAAAGTAAAGATTAAACTCAGGGTAAAGACGGCCCTTGCTAGAGAGTCTTTACTTCTTTTCAGGATCTGCGTGTCCGACTCTTCCAGGTGCAAATATCACAATCCTATTCGATGCTCCTTATAAACATTCCATGATGTGCCGTCTTGCATAGCATGCAAACACCACATCAGTGCATTTAAAAATACATTTGTAGAATAATAAATATGATGAAAACATTGTTGTCACGGGATAACCATATACTGAGGAGCTGCAAACAGTGCTGTAGCAGCTACTTACAATACAATTTAACTGAAAGACATATCAAAAGAAGAACGTCATCATATTAATGTTTCTAGTCAACATAAGAGTTGCACCATAGCAGCTTATGGTGCTTTCTGCTCAGATTGTGCCTCCAATACCACATTGATTTTTTAATTCTTTGCAGTTTAAAAAACACAATTCATGCTCAAAGTTAACTTTTTAAAACCATTCAACCTATTACATTTATTTCTCTAACTTGTGAATGTGGTCCATGTTCTCTTTTCCTCATCCCCATCACGATACTCCTTTTCCCGAAATCAGGTTCACTTCTTTATCCAGCCGACCCTTCCAAGGTCACCAAATCTATGAAGCGATTCTGCTTTTTCTCACATTCTCTCTATGTACAAGATACCTTGTATCATTTGAATGGACAGCAGGAGAGTCGGATATTTATGGTTAGTGGGGGTGGGGTTTTGAAGATTAACCTCATTTGACTAAGAGCCGGGGCATCTGGGAGGAAAAGTATTTTAAGGGGGATGAAGTTCACATCTCCGTGGTGAAATTTCTAGATCCTTATTTCATCCTTTCTGTGGATGCAGACTCAGTCGGAACAGAGGTCATAGTCCTCGCTCTGACTTTCAAAGGAACTTCAAATATGCATGGCTTATTTGGCTTTGCCCGGCAGGGCTTGCCCAGCGGGGTGAGAATGGCGTTTGTCAGGCGTTCGTCAGGCGATCGGAAGGGGTGAGGCAATAGTTTATGGTTCAATGGTTTTCATGAAGTCTTCTTGATACGATGAAAGCAGGAAAGGGAAGCTTGTCAATAAGCAAACTTAAGACAAGGTGTGACTCCTAGAAAGAATGACTTGGAAACAACATACAGAAACTCAGATATAAAAAGGCCCTGATGAGGCTTGAACTCATGACCCCTGGTTTACAAGGCCAGTGCTCTGCCACTTAGCTACAAGGCCAGCCTGCCTGCAGTATGTAAATCGCTTCATGTATTCTTACTGCGGTATGAAGATATCTATGATTTTGAGACTCTGTATGGAAATGCAGTTGCATTTGAATGTCTACATGCGTGCACAAATTGAAGAGCATGCTTAAGACACTTTTCTTGGAAGTAGGAAAAACTCCATTTTGATTTGAGAACATAAGAGTATTCACATTTATGACCATACTGATAGCTCTAGTTAGTATATCCGCAATCAGTGACAGATAGAGAACTCACTTATTAGAAGTGATCTGTCTCTGTGGGGCAGACATATGTCAACAGTCATACACTTGAGATGGCTGAAACTTTAGGAGTAAGAGCTGCTTTCTTATCAGTTTATCTATCCAAACTGGTTAGAAGGCCAGGAGTGAGGGAAAGGCAATCCTCTGGACACTTCATGAAAGATCTAATTTCAATTAAGCACAAAACACTTCCCTTAATTTGACATAATTGCCAAAATGGAATAGTCAGTTGGGCCCTTCTAGTGGATTATGGCTGTATCTTGAAAGAGAGTGTAATTGTACTACGAGACATGCCCACCTTCAAAAGAGTGTCTGATGGCGTTCCGAAGAAGGTGGGATTCGAACCCACGTGTGCAGAGCACAATGGATTAGCAGTCCATCGCCTTAACCACTCGGCCACCTCGTCTGCCTTAGGTGACTATGTTTCATTTTTTAGGAAATTCTTACTATGTGCTCATTACAAATAATCATAAGTTTCTCCTAGACTGTGTCAGAACTGGCAAATGTATGTGGTGTTCAATAGACAGAGCACATGATATAGCAGAATTATCAAATCTGTTCCATTAGGACTGTAGTTTTTAATAGTCATGATAACATGCTAGCATGTGAGTCGATCTTGCACAGTGAATAAGGGAGCAGTGCCAGTATCTACTTGGTCAGCTCTAGATGGCTCAACTGGTGAGCTATGAGAACAGTGAGCTCCAGTGGCGTAATTGGTTAGCGCGCAGTACTTATACAGCAGTACTTGCATTGAGGCATGCCGAGGTTGTGAGTTCGAGCCTCACCTGGAGCAGCTTACTGGTTTTTCATAAACCATTTCACTAAAAGTAAAGATTAAACTCAGGGTAAAGATGGCCCTTGCTAGAGAGTCTTTACTTCTTTTCAGGATCTGCGTGTCCGACTCTTCCAGGTGCAAATATCACAATCCTATTCGATGCTCCTTATAAACATTCCATGATGTGCCGTCTTGCATAGCATGCAAACACCACATCAGTGCATTTAAAAATACATTTGTAGAATAATAAATATGATGAAAACATTGTTGTCACGGGATAACCATATACTGAGGAGCTGCAAACAGTGCTGTATCAGCTACTTACAATACAATTTAACTGAAAAACATATCAAAAGAAGAGCGTCATCATATTAATGTTTCTAGTCAACATAAGAGTTGCACCATAGCAGCTTATGGTGCTTTCTGCTCAGATTGTGCCTCCAATCCCACATTGATTTTTTAATTCTTTGCAGTTTAAAAAACACAATTCATGCTCAAAGTTAACTTTTTAAAACCATTCAACCTATTACATTTATTTCTCTAACTTGTGAATGTGGTCCATGTTCTCTTTTCCTCATCCCCATCACGATACTCCTTTTCCCGAAATCAGGTTCACTTCTTTATCCAGCCGACCCTTCCAAGGTCACCAAATCTATGAAGCGATTCTGCTTTTTCTCACATTATCTCTATGTACAAGATACCTTGTATCATTTGAATGGACAGCAGGAGAGTTGGATATTTATGGTTAGTGGGGGTGGGGTTTTGAAGATTAACCTCATTTGACTAAGAGCCGGGGCATCTGGGAGGAAAAGTATTTTAAGGGGGATGAAGTTCACATCTCCTTGGTGAAATTTCTAGATCCTTATTTCATCCTTTCTGTGGATGCAGACTCAGTCGGAACAGAGGTCATAGTCCTCGCTCTGACTTTCAAAGGAACTTCAAATATGCATGGCTTATTTGGCTTTGCCCGGCAGGGTGAGAATGGCGTTTGTCAGGCGATCGGAAGGGGTGAGGCAATAGTTTATACTTCAATGGTTTTCATGAAGTCTTCTTGATACGATGAAAGCAGGAAAGGGAAGCTTGTCAATAAGCAAACTTAAGACAAGGTGTGACTCCTAGAAAGAATGACTTGGAAACAACATACAGAAACTCACATATAAAAAGGCCCTGATGAGGCTTGAACTTATGACCCCTGGTTTACAAGACCAGCGCTCTGCCACTGAGCTACAAGGCCAGCCTGCCTGCAGCATGTAAATCGCTTCATGTATTCTTACTGCGGTATGAAGATATCTATGATTTTGAGACTCTGTATGGAAATGCAGTTGCATTTGAATGTCTACATGCGTGCACAAATTGAAGAGCATGCTTAAGACACTTTTCTTGGAAGTAGGAAAAACTCCATTTTGATTTGAGAACATAAGAGTATTCACATTTATGACCATACTGATAGCTCTAGTTAGTATGTCCGCAATCAGTGACAGATAGAGAACTCACTTATTAGAAGTGATCTGTCTCTGTGGGGCAGACATATGTCAACAGTTATACACTTGAGATGGCTGAAACTTTAGGAGTAAGAGCTGCTTTCTTATCAGTCTATCTATCCAAACTGGTTAGAAGGCCAGGAGTGAGGGAAAGGCAATCCTCTGGACACTTCATGAAAGATCTAATTTCAATTAAGCACAAAACACTTCCCTTAATTTGACATAATTGCCAAAATGGAATAGTCAGTTGGGCCCTTCTAGTGGATTATGGCTGTGTCTTGAAAGAGAGTGTAATTGTACTACGAGACATGCCCACCTTCAAAAGAGTGTCTGATGGCGTTCCGACGAAGGTGGGATTCGAACCCACGCGTGCAGAGCACAATGGATTAGCAGTCCATCGCCTTAACCACTCGGCCACCTCGTCTGCCTTAGGTGACTATGTTTCATTTTTTAGGAAATTCTTACTATGTGCTAATTACAATTAATCATAAGTTTCTCCTAGACTGTGTCAGAACTGGCAAATGTATGTGGTGTTCAATAGACAGAGCACATGATATAGCAGAATTATCAAATCTGTTCCATTAGGACTGTAGTTTTTAATAGTCATGATAACATGCTAGCATGTGAGTCGATCTTGCACAGTGAATAAGGGAGCAGTGCCAGTATCTACTTGGTCAGCTCTAGATGGCTCAACTGGGGAAATATGAGACCAGTGAGCTCCAGTGGCGCAATCGGTTAGCGCGCGGTACTTATACAGCAGTACTTGCATTGAGGCATGCTGAGGTTGTGAGTTCGAGCCTCACCTGGAGCAGCTTACTGGTTTTTCATAAACCATTTCACTAAAAGTAAAGATTAAACTCCGGGTAAAGACGGCCCTTGCTAGAGAGTATTTACTTCTTTTCAGGATCTGCGTGAGGAAAATCAGAAAAATGGTCAGGCGATTTAGTCGATGTTTCTTAAGTAATTTTGCTCGGCGTTAAACGCCTCTAATACCATACGAAGTTTATCAAATAAAGAGGCAGGCGCTGGAGACAGGAAGACAGGAAACACGTTTTATTCCGACGGAGCAGAACACATCAGAACGGACAACAAGGTGTCGTCTCGAGGTGCTCTCTAACAGCCTCTCTGTGGCCTGGCCTTTTATACACTGGTTTACGACATGTGACCGCTCTTTATTACAATAAAGACATTGTGAAGTAATGAAAAAGACATCCCCGGTACCCCCCAGTTCCGGCTCATTCCAACACGTGGCTACAGTAGAGGTCCTCACCCCCCATACAATAGGAGGGGGCTATCACGCAGCTGAGTGTTCCGCCGATTCCTTTGGAATGTGTGCGCCTGATCGAATCTCAGGGGGTGGGGAGGTCATGATCAATAGTAGCTCCTTTGAAGAGGGGCGAGTGCATACAGTAGTGGGCAATAAACTGTATCCTCAGGCTAAGGGATGACCAGCGGTCCGTGCAGACAATCGGGCTCAGAGGAAGGGGTCATCAAAGGAGAGATATTCATGAAAGGAAGGATCGGTGTGGACAATCGAGCGTAGAGGAAGGGTTTATCAAAAGAGGGGTATTCATGAAAGGAAAGGAGGTGTTAGTCAGGCGCGGGGTGTGATTCCCAGAGACAGAGTCATGCGGAAGGGGAGGGTTCATGACTTGTGCATGTGAGAGCGGGGGCAGCCAGGGTGCATGGGGGATGCTTGCAGGGTCAGGGAAGTGCGCTGACGATCAATCGTGAACAGGGAGACCATGGTACCTAAAATGGCTGTCGTGTATGTTCATACGTGAGTCTGAGGAATGGGCAAGATGGCGCAGATGATGTTCAGTACACGAACTAAAATTCCACAGTCCTCTCTTTTAACATGTCTCGCCAGCTTGTCAATTCGGATCTATCCCCATAAGACCACGTATTTCTATCTCATAGAGGGGACTCATGTGCTCAGTTCTAAAGTCCAAAGTCTTAGGGCACATACAGTTAGAAATGAGTGAACACAAAGGTGGCAAACATTGAATACCTAAGCAACACCCACACAGTACCACGACTGGTATCAGTATAAATGTAAACAACCTCCATCCCCAATCCTTCAAAGTGTCCCAAAACCAGCTTCCAAGCGACCATCCTTCTTGCTCCTGGTGAACCTCTGAGGATAGTCTGTGGAGGTGTTCGATTGCTTTGTAGACTGAAGGCGAGTTATCTGGCACGTAGGTGCAACAGCTGGAGCCGATGATGCGGCATGCTCCTCCACGGTCGGCCAGAACCACATCTAGAACAAGGCGGTTTTGAAGAGCCACCAGGCGGACGGCCTGAAGCTCAGCCGTGTTGTTAGCGAGGATGCCAGCCGTGATGTTAATGGTTGTTTCTACTGCCTGAGTCAGGTGTCGGATAGCGCGGCTATTTGCCATTGGGCCCACAGAGGAACAAGTCCCTTCACCGCATCCAGGAACTGTGCTCCGGTGGAGTCGGCTTGTCCAATGTCTCCGGCGCGCTTTTGCCGGTGATGGTAGGCTGGGGCCACATACGTGGGGGGAAGAATGAAGGCGATGTAGCACGTACCCCTCCAACCTTTCGGGAGCCAAGTGTAAGCTTTGGTGCCACAAACAAAGTACATATTCGGAGAAGCAACAAAGGAGGGGGGATCAACTGAGACCAATGTTCTGGTGATGTGGCAGGAACTGTGACCCACCAGCTGTGTTCCCTGGCCTTCGAGGCACACGAGACCTGTGACATTGATGACAGACAGGGCCACAGTCAGAGTGGCAGCCGTTCGCTTCCGCAGGTAGGAGAAGGTGGGTCTAGCTGGATTGTGGAGCACTTGCATTTCAACTCGTTCTTTGGCAGGGATGTTCATATGGAAGGCGGAACCTGAGGTCACAGGACAAAAGGGGGCAGACGTCCTTCCTGTTTTGTTCAGCCAGAACCCATAGTAGAAGTGTGACACTGTTTGACCAGAAGCGGCGTTGTCCTTGTGGCTTTCCTGCAAGAGGATCAACCAGGCGAGGCAGGAGCCGTGAACTGAGAAAGGAGAAGGGATGAAGGGGATGGAGTGTCCAGTGGCATGAGGGAGCAACCCGCAGATCCAGCAGTTCGTGGCATTTGCAGCAAGGTTGTGCTGGTGCAATAGTTGCACGAAGGAATTGTTCCAGAACTCCTTACGCCTTTCTCGGAGCTGAGGCGAAAGGGAGACCAGGTGGTGCTCTTTCATGGTGGTTGGCTGTGCAGTGGTCGGCAATATCTGATGAGCGGGTGTGCTTTCCTCCAAGATCCAGAAGGAAGTCATGAGGAGGAGGCAAAGGAGGAAGACAATGAAGAAGGCGATTGTCTTTGATTTGTGCAAATTGTCAGCCTTTGGGTTCCTGTAGTGGGTATTTCCGGTTGCTTCCATCATCTTCTTATCTGGCGCTTCCATCATCTTCTTATGTGGCGCTTCCATCATCTTCAAGGTGCTCGGTAATGGGCAGAACCACAGACTTTGTTTAGCTTCTCTCCGGGTAACCCTTGGTTGTTTTAGGCCACCGTTCTGAGATTTTAACTTAGTCCGTGGTCTACTTAGCCGAAGCTCCCTCTTTTTTGACGCAGGAAATACCCTTCCCGGGATGGCACAGTGGGATCAGAGAATTTTGCAAGTTCAAGTGCCTCGGTATCAGGATAGCAGTTCAGTGATGGCCGGTCTTTGTTCAGGAGCTCTTCTTGGGTGTCGACGTTTTCTGTCGTGGCCAGGGTCGAGGAGACCTTCTTGCAGTGGTGTGCGTGCAGCCAGTGCCTTTTCCCCTCTACTCGAAGGGCCGTCCGAGTGGTGATCAGTACTTGCCAGGGGCCCGTCCACCGGGGTTCCAGACTCTTTGCCCGTTGAAAATTCCGGACTAAAACATAATCTCCCGGTTGGATATCGTGACCGGGACCCCTGGAAGCATCGGGGATGGCCTGCTGCACCTGTTGATGAATAACAGACAACGTTTTAGTTAATTTGTATAAATAATCTGACAGCAGGACGTCGGGGACGTCGTGAATGGAGGTCGGTTTGGGGGCAGTCCAGAGGTTCATTGGTCGCCCAAACACAACCTCGTAGGGGGTCAAGTGGTGCTTAGTGGGAGTGGAGCGCATCGATAGCAATGCCAGTGGGAGGGCATCTGGCCACTTAAGTCCTGTGGTGGCCACTATTTTTGACAGTTTCAGTTTCAGTGTAGCATTGTGTCGCTCAACTAGGCCAGCGGATTGGGGGTGGAAGACCACATGAAACCTCTGCTTTACCCCCAGCCCCTTCAAGATTAGTTGGATAACTTCAGCTATGAAGTGGGGGCCATTGTCGCTCCATAAAAATCGACAAAGGCCGTAGTGAGGGAAAAACTCTTTCAGTAGTACTTAGGCAGTAGTCATGGCAGTGTTATCACGGGTTGGATAGGCTTCCACCCATTTGCTGAAGGCGCATACAATGACTAATACGTACTTCAAGCCTTGGCATCTCTCCAGCTGGATGTAATCCATCTGGAGGACCTCAAAGGGGTGGTCGGGGATCCCAAACCCTCCCCGGGGTACCACAGTTCCTTTCCCGGGGTTGTGTTGTAGGCAGATAAGGCACTGCTGGACCAGGCGTTTGGCTGAGTCGGGGATTTTGTTGTTGTGCCAGACTTTGGAAATGAGTTCAATCATGGGGGCAGAACCTATGTGTGCAGGGGAGTGTGCCATAGTCAGTATGGGAATCAAGTATGAGTCAGGCAGCAACCATTTGTTTGTGTCTTTTGTCCACCAGCAGCCTTCATCGTCCTTTAGACCCACCCGTGCCCACTCAGTCAGTTCGTGAGGTGTGCTGGCCGACTGGATGTCCCTAATCGTTTCCCTAGCGTCAGTCCATTTTTCTGCTTGTGACCTGGTCACATACATGCGTGTCACCGTCCTATTCTCAGCTGTGGTTCGGGCAGTGATGTCGGCCAGTGCGTTTCCCTGTCCAACTAAGTCCGTCACCTTCTTGTGTGCCTGGCATTTGATCACTGCTAATCGTTTGGGGAGGAGAACTGCTTCAATCAGGGCGGAGACTAGATCTCCGTGAAGGATGGGCGTGCCGTGGGACGTCAGGAATCCCCTTTCCCTCCACAAGAGCCCAAAATGATGAACCACCCCGAAGGCATACTGGCTGTCCGTGTAAACGTTTGCCGTGGTTCCTGCTGCTATGATACATGCTCGTGTGAGGGCAATTAGCTCTGCCGCCTGTGCGGATCGTTGCGTGATGCGGGCTGTTTCAACTACTGTTCGGGCTGTCGTCACCGCATAGGCAGCTGAAGTGGTGCCATCTGGGAGTTTGATACAAGAGCCGTCTACCCATAGTTCTCCATCAGGGTCTGTAAAAGCAATGTCTCGGAGGTCAATTCTACTCCTGGTCTGTTCGTCCGTGAGGGTCACACAGTCGTGTATAGAGGGCACATCGGGGTCATTTTCAGGCAAGGGCAACAGTGTAGCAGGATTCAAAGTCGTGCATCTCTTCAGAGTGATGTGGGGTGCAAGTAGAGTCAATTCGTACCCTGTCAGTCGTGCACTAGTCAGGTGTTGAGTCTTGGTCTGGTTCAAAAGGGTGTCAACTGCGTGGGGTACTAACACCGTGAGAGAGTTCGAAAGTACAATTCCCTCACTCTGACGGATAGAGACAGCAGCGGCGGCTACTGCTCGAACGCAGGCAGGTAAAGCTCTGGCGACTGGGTCAAGAGTGGCAGAGAAGTAGGCACAAGGGCGTTGTTTGGAGCGGATGGGCTGAGTTAGAACAGACAATGTGCATCCCTCCCTTTCGTGAGTGAAGAGGGAGAAGGGCTTGGAGTAATCTGGTGTTCCTAGGACGGGTGCCGAGCAATGGGCATCCCGCAACTCCTTAAAGGACGCTTGGCATTCGGGGGTCCAAGGGAGTGGGAAGGGAACATCTTTGGCCAACAGGGAAAGTAGGGGTTTTATAATGAGACTGAAATTTGGTAACCATTGTCGGCAAAAAGAGGTAAGGCCCACCAATGAACGGACTTGCTTCTGTGTTTTTGGGATGGGGGTGTCTAGGATGGTTTGGATTCGGTCGGGCGTAAGTTTCCTCCCTTCTTTGGACAGGAGATGGCCTAGGTATGTCACTTGAGGCTGGCAGAACTGCAGTTTCTTTTTGGAGACTTTGTGGCCATTCTCCGCAAGAAAGTGCAAGAGTTGGATAGTGGCCGTGATTGCAAGTGGAGTGGTGTCGGCCGCCAAAAGGATATCATCGACATATTGGATCAACACCACTCCATCTGGTAGCTGGACGGCGTCCAGCTGTCTTTTGAGGGCCTGGCTGTAAATGCTGGGACTTTCAGTGTAGCCCTGGGGAGCTCTACAAAATCGGTACGAACGTTTTTTTAAGGTGAAGCCGAAGAGATAACGGCTGTCTGGATGGATGGGGATAGAGAAAAATGCATTCTTGAGATCAATAACGGTGAAGGTGGTGGCAGTGGACGGGATGAGGGTCAGAATGGTGGTGATGTCTGAGACTACGGGGTACTGTGGCACCACCACTTTGTTGACTTCTCGCAGGTCGATGATGAAGCGGTACGCTTTCTCATCTCCCTCACCTTGCTTCTTAACAATGGGTAGGATAGGGCTGTTGCAGACATTACTAACCACTTCCTCTACCACTCCTGCATCTACCAGGGACTGAATAATCGCTACCAATGCCTTTTCGCCTTCGGGCGATATCCGGTACTGTGGGAGTTTCGGGAGTATTGCGTCTGGTCGAACAGTTATGTGCACAGGGTCGATCATCATTCGCCCTACATCCGAGTCGTTTCTGGCCCATAGGTACAGGGGTAGGGTGTCGAGCAAGGATAGGTCAGCATCAGTTACAGAGTACATATGTCGTGCGGGGCGGGATCTGGACATGCTCGGGTTGTCGTACAGGATAACTCGGACTCCATCTGGGGAACACCTAATAGTAGCTCGGAAATGTTTTAGTAAATCAATACCCATAATGGCGTCAGGGGAGTTGGAGGAGAGCAGAAATGTTGTGTCAGTGGGGTTGTTTCCTAGGTCAAAGGAGATAGGTACAGACAGGGGATTAGTGGAGGGCGTTCCATCGAAACCTATCGATGTAATGTGCGAGCCAGACAAGGGTGCCCTTGGAATCAGTCGCTTTGATAATACACTACGTGTCGCTCCAGTGTCTACCAAGAATGGAGACTTTGTACCCAGGACCTTAGCGTGACGTAAGGACCTTGCTGGTCAACACAGAGCTCGACTGGATCCCTCCCTTGCCCCTGGCAGTCCTATGCGAAGTCGGGAGTGTTCTCACTGTCAGATAGTTGGTACTGGTTCTGTCGGGGAAGGTCAAATGTGTTCGATCTTCCTGGTCTGTCACTGTTGGTGTCGTTTGTGTACCCCCGCCCCTGCCCTCTAGTCCTGGGGCCATTCGTCATGTCCCTCGTTTCTTTATTTTTAATTAGTTCCAGAAGAACCGGACATTGAGACTTCCAATGCCCGAATCCTTTGCAAAATGCACACTGATTATCTTCTATGTCCCTACGTCCAGAGTAGGGAGTGGGTGTGCGGTCCTTTGGGGGTGGATTTCTAGGGGCGATTGATTGGTAGCTCCCCCTGTGTAGTTCTTTCCCGACTGCCACCCCTTGTATCTGGGCTATCATCACCCTTTCTTTCAAATCTTTCTTCTTTCTCTCGGTTGCCCCATCATTCTCATTCTTTTGGTGTTCGTAGTACTGAGCCATTTGGAGGATAGCGGCGGGTTTGGAGGCCCCCCAACTACTCTCGCTCGTTTGTAACTTTTGGGAAACCTCTTGTGACAGACCCTTTACGTAGTTTTGCACAAATAGGTGTTGTCCGGTTGCGGTGGTCATGTCTTGGCCACTGTAGTCGGAGAACACCGTTTCAAATCGGGAGAAGTATTCTGATACGTCTTCCTGGGGTTTCTGACGGCAAGCTGTGACTATTGACCAATCTACCTTTTTCTCTGGGATCAAGGTTTTTAGCTTCTGGACTATTTTGTCCGGAAGTTCCAGTATGTCTTTTATCGGTTTCCTTCCGGGCTCTCGTCGTCTATCTAGCTCACTGAGTTGATTCCAGGTATGTCCGAACAGATCTGTGTGATCAGCTTTCCGGATTTGCTTCCACACGTCAGCCGGCAGACATAACCCGAAAAACAAATCAATGTCTGCTAGAGTCATTATCGTTGAGCCCAAGGCTGTGCCTAATTCAGTGTAAAATACTGTCGGGTTCTTCCTTAAATCAGGCAGGGTTTGCCTAAAGGTTAAAATATCTTGTCGATCCCATGGTTGGTAAACCCAATTGTACACAACCCTCCCTTTTGCATCTGCGTGGTTGATATCGTCGTTTGTTCCCTGACCTCTTGGGGGAACCCAGTAGGGGGCGGCTTCTCTGATAGGCATCATAGTGTTGGCTACTTCTAATGGGGACTCAGCTGTTTCAGGGACTGTGATCTTGACCTCTGGTTTCTGTTCCGTGAGGTGGCGGAAGACTTCAAGCGTTTGCATGAAGAGGTCCGTCACATCGCGCTCAGTCCCATCTCCAACATCGACCTTTCTATATAGAGCCGTCAGCTTAGCAGGACCCTTATTTTGATACCTATCCTCATATGCGTTCAGGGTGTGGTAGCTGAACCGTAAAATGAAATGCCGTCTGTGGCTACCGGCATGTGAATTGTGCATATCCATCGTATATTCTTCTCTCTCCTTCCGTTCTACCAGTGTCTTTGCTATCTTGTCAATCCCATCCCGCTCGTCTTTGCTCAACCTATTTGGTCTGGCTGTTGGCTGCTTGCTAGTCTCGAGTTCATCTGATGTTGTTACCAATGTGGCCGGTGCGAAGGCCGTAAGAGCCGGGGCACTAGCGCTAGGGTCACCCTCGCCCGCACTCAGAACTGGTAGGTGCTGTGCTAGAGGCTGGCAGGGGGCATAAGGAGGGGGCATGTAGATAATTGGAGGACCTAGCAGTAACTCGTCGTTTGCCCGTTGTTTGGAGGGCATCTCCGGGTAGAGCGTAGAGGGGGTCCTAACAGGGCATTGGCCTGCCGACCCTGATTCTTGCGTTTGTCTAACTTCCTCTCTCCTTCTTATTTCTTCATCTAGTTCCTTAGCGGCCAGGTGGGCTGCCTTTCGTAACTCTTTCCCTATTTTTGCTTCTTCTCTTTTCCTTCGTTGCTCTGCTTCTTTGCGCCACATGCCGATACTATCGAGCATGGTGGGCGTTGCCTTATTTGTTCTAACAGCTGCTTCTAACGTTTTTATTTTATGATCATCAAAGGAACCTATCAGTGGCCACTGACTTTCGGGGTCCTTTTTTGTATATTTATGCCATAACTTACTATAAGCTATAGAGACTAGTCCTTGCTTAGTGAACATGTCCTTACTAGGGGTGCCTTCCAATGGAGCTGGATGGTTCATCTCTAATAAGCGGTCCGGGTTGTACCAACTACCAATCAGTGGGGAGAAGACAGGCATGACAGATTACAACGGGGGACAAAGGTCCGCACTACCTATCTTTCACTATTTGCAAAGACTAGACAGAATATTGCTATTCTACGTTATTTGCAAGCAGAGAACCTCAAAAGAACTATACTCCAAACAATCTATGTTCCGACAATCAATCAGTGGGGAGAAAAATAGGTACGGCAGATTACAATGGGGGACAAAAGTCCGCGTTACCTACCCTTCACTATCCGCAAAGGGAGATAGAATATTCCTATTCCTCCCCGTTTGCAGGCAGCGAATATCTCAAAGAGCGACAAAGCAAATACTAGTATTTCAATCAATCAAACAATTAATCAATTCGCAATTCGTCGTGTGTCACGACCTTACCCGGACCGCATGGACAGTTTCTCGTCTTCCGCTTCCAGCGCCCGATCGTCCTCTACTCTCTGTTGCTACCGTGGCACTCCTGATGGTTCCCAGTCAGGACCGTAGATCACTCGGGAGAGGTCTGCTTGGAACCAGTGAAGTTCGGATGATCGGCTGTCAGACGAGGGTCTATCGGACAGGAGCTCTCCCGATCGTTGCAGTCGTTCACTCTGTCGTCAGGACCTCTTCCACTGCATCCACGTGTCGCTGATGGGCCCCACGCTGGGACGCCAATTGAGGAAAATCAGAAAAATGCTCAGGCGATTTAGTCGATGTTTCTTAAGTAATTTTGCCCGGCGTTAAACGCCTTTAATACCATACGAAGTTGATCAAATAAAGAGGCAGGCGCTGGAGACAGGAAGACAGGAAACAAGTTTTATTCCAACGGAGCAGAACACATCAGATCGGACAACAAGGTATCGTCTCGAGGTGCTCTCTAACAGCCTCTCTGAGGCCTGGCCTTTTATACACTGGTTTACGACATGTGACCGCTCTTTATTACAATAAAGACATTGTGAAGTAATGAAAAAGACATCCCCGGTACCCCCCAGTTCCGGCTCATTCCAACACGTGGCTACAGTAGAGGTCCTCACCCCCCATACAATAGGAGGGGGCTATCACGCAGCTGAGTGTTCCGCCGATTCCTTTGGAATGTGTGCGCCTGATCGAATCTCAGGGGGTGGGGAGGTCATGATCAATAGTAGCTCCTTTGAAGAGGGGTGAGTGCATACAGTAGTGGGCAATAAACTGTATCCTCAGGCTAAGGGATGACCAGCGGTCCGTGCAGACAATCGGGCTCAGAGGAAGGGGTCATCAAAGGAGAGATATTCATGAAAGGAAGGATCGGTGTGGACAATCGAGCGTAGAGGAAGGGTTTATCAAAAGAGGGGTATTCATGGAAGGAAAGGAGGTGTTGGTCAGACGCGGGGTGTGATTCCCAGAGACAGAGTCATGCGGAAGGGGAGGGTTCATGACTTGTGCATGTGAGAGCGGGGGCAGCCAGGGTGCATGGGGGATGCTTGCAGGGTCAGGGAAGTGCGCTGATGATCGATCGTGAACAGGGAGACCATGGTACCTAAAATGGCTGTCGTGTATGTTCATACGTGAGTCTGAGGAATGGGCAAGATGGCGCAGATGATGTTCAGTACACAAACTAAAATTCCACATGCGTGTCCGACTCTTCCAGGTGCAAATATCACAATCCTATTCGATGCTCCTTATAAACATTCCATGATGTATCGTCTTGCATAGCATGCAAACACCACATCAGTGCATTTAAAAATACATTTGTAGAATAATAAATATGATGAAAACATTGTTGTCACGGGATAACCATATACTGAGGAGCTGCAAACAGTGCTATATCAGCTACTTACAATACAATTTAACTGAAAGACATATCAAAAGAAGAGCGTCATCATATTAATGTTTCTAGTCAACATAAGAGTTGCACCATAGCAGCTTATGGTGCTTTCTGCTCAGATTGTGCCTCCAATCCCACATTGATTTTTTAATTCTTTGCAGTTTAAAAAACACAATTCATGCTCAAAGTTAACTTTTAAAAACCATTCAACCTATTACATTTATTTCTCTAACTTGTGAATGTGGTCCATGTTCTCTTTTCCTCATCCCCATCACGATACTCCTTTTCCCGAAATCAGGTTCACTTCTTTATCCAGCCGACCCTTCCAAGGTCACCAAATCTATGAAGCGATTCTGCTTTTTCTCACATTCTCTCTATGTACAAGATACCTTGTATCATTTGAATGGACAGCAGGAGAGTCGGATATTTATGGTTAGTGGGGGTGGGGTTTTGAAGAGTAACCTCATTTGACTAAGAGCCAGGGCATCTGGGAGGAAAAGTATTTTAAGGGGGATGAAGTTCACATCTCCTTGGTGAAATTTCTAGATCCTTATTTCATCCTTTCTGTGGATGCAGACTTAGTCGGAACAGAGTTCATAGTCCTCGCTCTGACTTTCAAAGGAACTTCAAATATGCATGGCTTATTTGGCTTTGCCCGGCGGGGTGAGGATGGCGTTTGTCAGGCGATCGGAAGGGGCGAGGCAATAGTTTATGGTTCAATGGTGTTCATGAAGTCTTCTTGATACGATGAAAGCAGGAAAGGGAAGCTTGTCAATAAGCAAACTTAAGACAAGGTGTGACTCCTAGAAAGAATGACTTGGAAACAACATACAGAAACTCACATATAAAAAGGCCCTGATGAGGCTTGAACTCATGACCCCTGGTTTACAAGACCAGTGCTCTGCCACTGAGCTACAAGGCCAGCCTGCCTGCAGTATGTTAATCGCTTCATGTATTCTTACTGCGGTATGCAGATATCTATGATTTTGAGACTCGGTATGGAAATGCAGTTGCATTTGAATGTCTACATGCGTGCACAAATTGAGGAGCATGCTTAAGACACTTTTCTTGGAAGTAGGAAAAACTCCATTTTGATTTGAGAACATAAGAGTATTCACATTTATGACCATACTGATAGCTCTAGTTAGTATGTCCGCAATCAGTGACAGATAGAGAACTCACTTATTAGAAGTGATCTGTCTCTGTGGGGCAGACATATGTCAACAGTCATACACTTGAGATGGCTGAAACTTTAGGAGTAAGAGCTGCTTTCTTATCAGTCTATCTATCCAAACTGGTTAGAAGGCCAGGAGTGAGGGAAAGGCAATCCTCTGGACACTTCATGAAAGATCTAATTTCAATTAAGCACAAAACACTTTCCTTAATTTGACATAATTGCCAAAATGGAATAGTTAGTTGGGCCCTTCTAGTGGATAATGGCTGTGTCTTGAAAGAGAGTGTAATTGTACTACGAGACATGCCCACCTTCAAAAGAGTGTCTGATGGCGTTCCGACGAAGGTGGGATTCGAACCCACGCGTGCAGACCACAATGGATTAGCAGTCCATCGCCTTAACCACTCGGCCACCTCTTCTGCCTTAGGGGACTATGTTTCATTTTTTAGGAAATTCTTACTATGTGCTAATTACAAATAATCATAAGTTTCTCCTAGACTGTGTCAGAACTGGCAAATGTATGTGGTGTTCAATAGACAGAGCACATGACATAGCAGAATTATCAAATCTGTTCCATTAGGACTGTAGTTTTTAATAGTCATGATAACATGCTAGCATGTGAGTCGATCTTGCACAGTGAATAAGGGAGCAGTGCCAGTATCTACTTGGTCAGCTCTAGATGGCTCAACTGGGGAGATATGAGAACAGTGAGCTCCAGTGGCGCAATAGGTTAGCGCGCAGTATTTATACAGCAGTACTTGCATTGAGGCATGCTGAGGTTGTGAGTTCGAGCTTCACCTGGAGCAACTTACTGGTTTTTCATAAACCATTTCACTAAAAGTAAAGATTAAAGTCAGGGTAAAGACGGCCCTTGCTAGAGAGTCTTTACTTCTTTTCAGGATCTGCGTGTCTGACTCTTCCAGGTGCAAATATCACAATCCTATTCGATGCTCCTTATAAACATTTGATGATGTGCCGTCTTGCATAGCATGCAAACACCACATCAGTGCATATAAAAATACATTTGTGGAATAATAAATATGATGAAAACATTGTTGTCACGGGATAACCATATACTGAGGAGCTGCAAACAGTGCTGTATCAGCTACTTACAATACAATTTAACTGAAAGACATATCAAAAGAAGAGCGTCATCATATTAATGTTTCTAGTCAACATAAGAGTTGCACCATAGCAGTTTATGGTGCTTTCTGCTCAGATTGTGCCTCCAATCCTACATTGATTTTTTAATTCTTTGCAGTTTAAAAAACACAATTCATGCTCAAAGTTAACTTTTTAAAACCATTCAACCTATTACATTTATTTCTCTAACTTGTGATTGTGGTCCATGTTCTCTTTTCCTCATCCCCATCACAATACTCCTTTTCCCGAAATCAGGTTCACTTCTTTATCCAGCCGACCCTTCCAAGGTCACCAAATCTATGAAGCGATGCTGCTTTTTCTCACATTCTCTCTATGTACAAGATACCTTGTATCATTTGAATGGACAGCAGGAGAGTCGGATATTTATGGTCAGTGGGGTGGGGTTTTGAAGATTAACCTAATTTGACTAAGAGCCGGGGCATCTGGGAGGAAAAGTATTTTAAGGGGGATGAAGTTCACATCTCCTTGGTGAAATTTCTAGATCCTTATTTCATCCTTTCTGTGGATGCAGACTCAGTCGGAACAGAGGTCATAGTCCTCGCTCTGACTTTCAAAGGAACTTCAAATATGCATGGCTTATTTGGCTTTGCCCGGCAGGGTGAGAATGGCGTTTGTCAGGCGTTCGTCAGGCGATCGGAAGGGGTGAGGCAATAGTTTATGGTTCAATGGTTTTCATGAAGTCTTCTTGATACGATGAAAGCAGGAAAGGGAAGCTTGTCAATAAGCAAACTTAAGACAATGTGTGACTCCTAGAAAGAATGACTTGGAAACAACATACAGAAACTCACATATAAAAAGGCCCTGATGAGGTTTGAACTCATGACCCCTGGTTTACAAGACCAGTGCTCTGCCACTGAGCTACAATGCCAGCCTGCCTGCAGTATGTAAATCGCTTCATGTATTCTTACTGCGGTATGAAGATATCTATGATTTTGAGACTCTGTATGGAAATGCAGTTGCATTTGAATGTCTACATGCGTGCACAAATTGAAGAGCATGCTTAAGACACTTTTCTTGGAAGTAGGAAAAACTCCATTTTGATTTGAGAACATAAGAGTATTCACATTTATGACCATACTGATAGCTCTCTTTAGTATGTCCGCAATCAGTGACAGATAGAGAACTCACTTATTAGAAGTGATCTGTCTCTGTGGGGCAGACATATGTCAACAGTCATACACTTGAGATGGCTGAAACTTTAGGAGTAAGAGCTGCTTTCTTATCAGTCTATCTATCCAAACTGGTTAGAAGGCCAGGAGTGAGGGAAAGGCAATCCTCTGGACACTTCATGAAAGATCTAATTTCAATTAAGCACAAAACACTTCCCTTAATTTGACATAATTGCCAAAATGGAATAGTCAGTTGGGCCCTTCTAGTGGATTATGGCTGTGTCTTGAAAGAGAGTGAAATTGTACTACGAGACATGCCCACCTTCAAAAGAGTGTCTGATGGCGTTCCGACGAAGGTGGAATTCGAAACCACGCGTGCAGAGCACAATGGATTAGCAGTCCATCGCCTTAACCACTCGGCCACCTCGTCTGCCTTAGGTGACTATGTTTCATTTTTTAGGAAATTCTTACTATGTGCTAATTACAAATAATCATAAGTTTCTCCTAGACTGTGTCAGAACTGGCAAATGTATGTGGTGTTCAATAGACAGAGCACATGATATAGCAGAATTATCAAATCTGTTCCATTAGGACTGTAGTTTTTAGTAGTCATGATAACATGCTAGCATGTGAGTCGATCTTGCACAGTGAATAAGGGAGCAGTGCCAGTATCTACTTGGTCAGCTCTAGATGGCTCAACTGGGGAGATATGAGAACAGTGAGCTCCAGTGGCGCAATCGGTTAGCGTGTGATACTTATACAGCAGTACTTGCATTGAGGCATGCCGAGGTTGTGAGTTTGAGCCTCACCTGGAGCAGCTTACTGGTTTTTCATAAACCATTTCACTAAAAGTAAAGATTAAACTCAGGGTACAGACGGCCCTTGCTAGAGAGTCTTTACTTCTTTTCAGGATCTGCGTGAGGAAAATCAGAAAAATGGTCAGGCGATTTAGTCGATGTTTCTTAAGTAATTTTGCTTGCCGTTAAACGCCTCTAATACCATACGAAGTTTATCAAATAAAGAGGCAGGCGCTGGAGACAGGAAGACAGGAAACAATTTTTATTCCGACAGAGCAGAACACATCAGATCGGACAACAAGGTATCGTCTCGAGGTGCTCTCTAACAGCCTCTCTGAGGCCTGGCCTTTTATACACTGGTTTACGACATGTGACCGCTCTTTATTACAATAAAGACATTGTGAAGTAATGAAAAAGACATCCCCGGTACCCCCCAGTTCCGGCTCATTCCAACACGTGGCTACAGTAGAGGTCCTCACCCCCATACAATAGGAGGGGGCTATCACGCAGCTGAGTGTTCCGCCGATTCCTTTGGAATGTGTGCGCCTGATCGAATCTCAGGGGTTGGGGAGGTCATGATCAATAGTAGCTCCTTTGAAGAGGGGCGAGTGCATGCAGTAGTGGGCAATAAACTGTATCCTCAGGCTAAGGGATGACCAGCGGTCCGTGCAGACAATCGGGCTCAGAGGAAGGGGTCATCAAAGGAGAGATATTCATGAAAGGAAGGATCGGTGTGGACAATCGAGCGTAGAGGAAGGGTTTATCAAAAGAGGGGTATTCATGGAAGGAAAGGAGGTGTTGGTCAGGCGCGGGGTGTGATTCCCAGAGACAGAGTCATGCGGAAGGGGAGGGTTCATGACTTGTGCATGTGATAGCGGGGGCAGCCAGGGTGCATGGGGGATGCTTGCAGGGTCAGGGAAGTGCGCTGACGATCGATCGTGAACAGGGAGACCATGGTACCTAAAATGGCTGTCGTGTATGTTCATACGTGAGTCTGAGGAATGGGCAAGATGGCACAGATGATGCTCAGTACACAAACTAAAATTCCACAGTCCTCCCTTTTAACATGTCTCGCCAGCTTGTCAATTCGGATCTATCCCCATAAGACCACATATTTCTATCTCATAGAGGGTACTCATGTGCTCAGTTCTAAAGTCCAAAGTCTTAGGGCACATACAGTTAGAAATGAGTGAACACAAAGGTGGCAAACATTGAATACCTAAGCAACACCCACACAGTACCACGACTGGTATCAGTATAAATGTAAACAACCTCCATCCCCAATCCTTCAAAGTGTCCCAAAACCAGCTTCCAAGCGACCATCCTTCTTGCTCCTGGTATACCTCTGAGGATAGTCTGTGGAGGTGTTCGATTGCTTTGTAGACTGAAGGCGAGTTATCTGGCACGTAGGTGCAACAGCTGGAGCCGATGATGCGGCATGCTCCTCCACGGTCGGCCAGAACCACATCTAGAACAAGGCGGTTTTGAAGAGCCACCAGGCGGACTGCCTGAAGCTCAGCCGTGTTGTTAGCGAGGATGCCAGCCGTGATGTTAATGGTTGTTTCTACTGCCTGAGTCAGGTGTCGGATAGCGCGGCTATTTGCCATTGGGCCCCACAGAGGAACAAGTCCCTTCACCGCATCCAGGAACTGTGCTCCGGTGGAGTCGGCTTGTCCAATGTCTCCGGCGCGCTTTTGCCAGTGATGGTAGGCTGGGGCCACATACGTGGGGGGAAGAATGAAGGCGATGTAGCACGTACCCCTCCAACCTTTCGGGAGCCAAGTGTAAGCTTTGGTGCCACAAACAAAGTACATATTCGGAGAAGCAACAAAGGAGGGGGGATCAACTGAGACCAATGTTCTGGTGATGTGGCAGGAACTGTGACCCACCAGCTGTGTTCCCTGGCCTTCGAGGCACACGAGACCTGTGACATTGATGACAGACAGGGCCACAGTCAGAGTGGCAGCCGTTTGCTTCCGCAGGTAGGAGAAGGTGGGTCTAGCTGGATTGTGGAGCACTTGCATTTCAACTCGTTCTTTGGCAGGGATGTTCATATGGAAGGCGGAACCTGAGGTCACAGGACAAAAGGGGGCAGATGTCCTTCCTGTTTTGTTCAGCCAGAACCCATAGTAGAAGTGTGACACTGTTTGACCAGAAGCGGCGTTGTCCTTGTGGCTTTCCTGCAAGAGGATCAACCAGGCGAGGCAGGAGCCGTGAACTGAGAAAGGAGAAGGGATGAAGGGGATGGAGTGTCCAGTGGCATGCGGGAGCAACCCGCAGATCCAGAAGTTCGTGGCATTTGCAGCAAGGTTGTGCTGGTGCAATAGTTGCACGAAGGAATTGTTCCAGAACTCCTTACGCCTTTCTCGGAGCTGAGGCGAAAGGGAGACCAGGTGGTGCTCTTTCATGGTGGTTGGCTGTGCAGTGGTCGGCAATATCTGATGAGCGGGTGTGCTTTCCTCCAAGATCCAGAAGGAAGTCATGAGGAGGAGGCAAAGGAGGAAGACAATGAAGAAGGCGATTGTCTTTGATTTGTGCAAATTGTCAGCCTTTGGGTTCCTGTAGTGGGTATTTCCGGTTGCTTCCATCATCTTCTTATCTGGCGCTTCCATCATCTTCTTATGCGGCGCTTCCATCATCTTCAAGGTGCTCGGTAATGGGCAGAACCACAGACTTTGTTTAGCTTCTCTCCGGGTAACCCTTGGTTGTTTTAGGCCACCGTTCTGAGATTTTAACTTAGTCCGTGGTCTACTTAGCCGAAGCTCCCTCCTTTTTGACGCAGGAAATACCCTTCCCGGGATGGCACAGTGGGATCAGAGAATTTTGCAAGTTCAAGTGCCTCGGTATCAGGATAGCAGTTCAGTGATGGCCGGTCTTTGTTCAGGAGCTCTTTTTGGGTGTCGACGTTTTCTGTCGTGGCCAGGGTAGAGGAGACCTTCTTGCAGTGGTGTGCGTGCAGCCAGTGCCTTTTCCCCTCTACTCGAAGGGCCGTCCGAGTGGTGATCAGTACTTGCCAGGGGCCCGTCCACCGGGGTTCCAGACTCTTTGCCCGTTGGAAATTCCAGACTAAAACATAATCTCCCGGTTGGATATCGTGACCGGGACCCCTGGAAGCATCGGGGATGGCCTGCTGCACCTGTTGATGAATGACAGACAACGTTTTAGTTAATTTGTATAAATAATCTGACAGCAGGACGTCGGGGACGTCGTGAATGGAGGTCGGTTTGGGGGCAGTCCAGAGGTTCATTGGTCGCCCAAACACAACCTCGTAGGGGGTCAAGTGGTGCTTAGTGGGAGTGGAGCGCATCAATAGCAATGCCAGTGGGAGGGCATCTGGCCACTTAAGTCCTGTGGTGGCCACTATTTTTGACAGTTTCAGTTTCAGTGTAGCATTGTGTCGCTCAACTAGGCCAGCGGATTGGGGGTGGAAGACCGCATGAAACCTCTGCTTTACCCCCAGCCCCTTCAAGATTAGTTGGATAACTTCAGCTATGAAGTGGGGGCCATTGTCGCTCCATAAAATTCGACAAAGGCCGTAGCGAGGGCAAAACTCTTTCAGTAGTACTTTGGCAGTAGTCATGGCAGTGTTATCACGGGTTGGATAGGCTTCCACCCATTTGCTGAAGGCGCATACAATGACTAATACGTACTTCAAGCCTTGGCATCTCTCCAGCTGGATGTAATCCATCTGGAGGACCTCAAAGGGGTGGTCGGGGATCCCAAACCCTCCCCGGGGTACCACAGTTCCTTTCCCGGGGTTGTGTTGTAGGCAGATAAGGCACTGCTGGACCAGGCGTTTGGCTGAGTCGGGGATTTTGTTGTTGTGCCAGACTTTGGAAATGAGTTCAATCATGGGGACAGAACCTATGTGTGCAGGGGAGTGTGCCATAGTCAGTATGGGAATCAAGTATGAGTCAGGCAGCAACCATTTGTTTGTGTCTTTTGTCCGCCAGCAGCCTTCATCGTCCTTTAGACCCACCCGTGCCCACTCAGTCAGTTCGTGAGGTGTGCTGGCCGACTGGATGTCCCTAATCGTTTCCCTAGCGTCAGTCCATTTTTCTGCTTGTGACCTGGTCACATACATGCGTGTCGTCGTCCTATTCTCAGCTGTGGTTCGGGCAGTGATGTCGGCCAGTGCGTTTCCCTGTCCAACTAAGTCCGTCACCTTCTTGTGTGCCTGGCATTTGATCACTGCTAATCGTTTGGGGAGGAGAACTGCTTCAATCAGGGCGGAGACTAGATCTCCGTGAAGGATGGGCGTGCCGTGGGACGTCAGGAATCCCCTTTCCCTCCACAAGAGCCCAAAATGATGAACCACCCCGAAGGCATACTGGCTGTCCGTGTAAACGTTTGCCGTGGTTCCTGCTGCTATGATACATGCTCGTGTGAGGGCAATTAGCTCTGCCGCTTGTGCGGATCGTTGCGTGATGCGGGCTGTTTCAACTACTGTTCGGGCTGTCGTCACCGCATAGGCAGCTGAAGTGGTGCCGTCTGGGAGTTTGATACAAGAGCCTTCTACCCATAGTTCTCCATCAGGGTCTGTAAAAGCAATGTCTCGGAGGTCAATTCTACTCCTGGTCTGTTCGTCCGTGAGGGTCACACAGTCGTGTATAGGGGGCACATCGGGGTCATTTTCAGGCAAGGGCAACAGTGTAGCAAGATTCAAAGTCGTGCATCTCTTCAGAGTGATGTGGGGTGCAAGTAGAGTCAATTCGTACCCCGTCAGTCGTGCACTAGTCAGGTGTTGAGTCTTGGTCTGGTTAAAAAGGGTGTCAACTGCGTGGGGTACTAACACCGTGAGAGAGTTCGAAAGTACAATTCCCTCACTCTGACGGATAGAGACAGCAGCGGCGGCTACTGCTCGAAGGCAGGCAGGTGAAGCTCTGGCGACTGGGTCAAGAGTGGCAGAGAAGTAGGCACAAGGGCGTTGTTTGGAGCCGATGGGCTGTGTTAGAACAGACAATGCGCATCCCTCCCTTTCGTGAGTGAAGAGGGAGAAGGGCTTGGAGTAATCTGGTGTTCCTAGGACAGGTGCCGAGCAAAGGGCATCCCGCAACTCCTTAAAGGACGCTTGGCATTCGGGGGTCCAAGGGAGTGGGAAGGGAACATCTTTGGCCAACAGGGAAAGTAGGGGTTTTATAATGAGACTGAAATTTGGTAACCATTGTCGGCAAAAAGAGGTAAGGCCCACCAATGAACGGACTTGCTTCTGTGTTTTTGGGATGGGGGTGTCTAGGATGGTTTGGATTCGGTCGGGCGTAAGTTTCCTCCCTTCTTTGGACAGGAGATGGCCTAGGTATGTCACTTGAGGCTGGCAGAACTGCAGTTTCTTTTTGGAGACTTTGTGGCCATTCTCCGCAAGAAAGTGCAAGAGTTGGATAGTGGCCGTGATTGCAAGTGGAGTGGTGTCGGCCGCCAAAAGGATATCATCGACATATTGGATCAACACCACTCCATCTGGTAGCTGGACGGCGTCCAGCTGTCTTTTGAGGGCCTGGCTGTAAATGCTGGGACTTTCAGTGTAGCCCTGGGGAGCTCTACAAAATCGGTACGAACGGTTTTTTAAGGTGAAGCTGAAGAGATAACGGCTGTCTGGATGGATGGGGATAGAGAAAAATGCATTCTTGAGATCAATAACGGTGAAGGTGGTGGCAGTGGACGGGATGAGGGTCAGAATGGTGGTGATGTCTGAGACTACGGGGTACTGTGGCACCACCACTTTGTTGACTTCTCGCAGGTCGATGATGAAGCGGTACGCTTTCTCATCTCCCTCACCTTGCTTCTTAACAATGGGTAGGATAGGGCTGTTGCAGACATTACTAACCACTTCCTCTACCACTCCTGCATCTACCAGGGACTGAATAATCGCTACCAATGCCTTTTCGCCTTCGGGCGATATCCGGTACTGTGGGAGTTTCGGGAGTATTGCGTCTGGTCGAACAGTTATGTGCACAGGGTCGATCATCATTCGCCCTACATCCGAGTCGTTTCTGGCCCATAGGTACAGGGGTAGGGTGTCGAGCAAGGATAGGTCAGCATCAGTTATAGAGTACATATGTCGTGCGGGGCGGGATCTGGACATGCTCGGGTTGTCGTACTGGATGACTCGGACTCCATCTGGGGAACACCTAATAGTAGCTCGGAAATGTTTTAGTAAATCAATACCCATAATGGCGTCAGGGGGGTTGGAGGAGAGCAGAAATGTTGTGTCAGTGGGGTTGTTTCCTAGGTCAAAGGAGATAGGTACAGACAGGGGATTAGTGGAGGGCGTTCCATCGAAACCTATCGATGTAATGTGCGAGCCAGACAAGGGTGCCCTTGGAATCAGTCGCGTTGATAATACACTACGTGTCGCTCCAGTGTCTACCAAGAATGGAGACTTTGTACCCAGGACCTTAGCGGTGACGTAAGGACCTTGCTGGTCAACACAGAGCTCGACTGGATCCCTCCCTTGCCCCTGGCAGTCCTATTCGAAGTCGGGAGTGTTCTCACTGTCAGATAGTTGGTACTGGTTCTGTCGGGGACGGTCAAATGTGTTCGATCTTCCTGGTCTGTCGCTGTTGGTGTCGTTTGTGTACCCCCGCCCCTGCCCTCTAGTCCTGGGGCCATTCGTCATGTCCCTCGTTTCTTTATTTTTAATTAGTTCCAGAAGAACCGGACATTGAGACTTCCAATGCCAGAATCCTTTGCAAAATGCACACTGATTATCTTCTATGTCCCTACGTCCAGAGTAGGGAGTGGGTGTGCGGTCCTTTGGGGGTGGATTTCTAGGGGCGATTGATTGGTAGCTCCCCCTGTGTAGTTCTTTCCCGACTGCCACCCCTTGTATCTGGGCTATCATCACCCTTTCTTTCAAATCTTTCTTCTTTCTCTCGGTTGCCCTATCATTCTCATTCTTTTGGTGTTCGTAGTACTGACCCATTTGGAGGATAGCGGCGGATTTGGAGGCCCCCCAACTACTCTCGCTCGTTTGTAACTTTTGGGAAACCTCTTGTGACAGACCCTTTACGTAGTTTTGCACAAATAGGTGTTGTCCGGTTGCGGTGGTCATGTCTTGGCCACTGTAGTCGGAGAACACCGTTTCAAATCGGGAGAAGTATTCTTATACGTCTTCCTGGGGTTTCTGACGGCAAGCTGTGACTTTTGACCAATCTACCTTTTTCTCTGGGATCAAGGTTTTTAGCTTCTGGACTATTTTGTCCGGAAGTTCCAGTATGTCTTTTATCGGTTTCCTTCCGGGCTCTCGTCGTCTATCTAGCTCACTGAGTTGATTCCAGGTATGTCCGAACAGATCTGTGTGATCGGCTTTCCGGATTTGCTTCCACACGTCAGCCGGCAGACATAACCCGAAAAATAAATCAATGTCTGCTAGAGTCATTATCGTTGAGCCCAAGGCTGTGCCTAATTCAGTGTAAAATGCTGTCGGGTTCTTCCTTAAATCAGGCAGGGTTTGCCTAAAGGTTAAAATATCTTGTCGATCCCATGGTTGGTAAACCCAATTGTACACAACCCTCCCTTTTGCATCTGCGTGGTTGATATTGTCGTTTGTTCCCTGACCTCTTGGGGGAACCCAGTAGGGGGCGGCTTCTCTGATAGGCATGATAGTGTTGGCTACTTCTAATGGGGACTCAGCTGTTTCAGGGACTGTGATCTTGACCTCTGGTTTCTGTTCCGTGAGGTGGCGGAAGACTTCAAGCGTTTGCATGAAGAGGTCCGTCACATCGCGCTCAGTCCCATCTCCAACATCGACCTTTCTATATAGAGCCGTCAGCTTAGCAGGACCCTTATTTTGATACCTATCCTCATATGCGTTCAGGGTGTGGTAGCTGAACCGTAAAATGAAATGCCGTCTGTGGCTACCGGCATGTGAATTATGCATATCCATCGTATATTCTTCGCTCTCCTTCCGTTCTACCAGTGTCTTTGCTATCTTGTCAATCCCATCCCGCTCGTCTTTGCTCAACCTATTTGGTCAGGCTGTTGGCTGCTTGCTAGTCTCGAGTTCATCTGATGTTGTTACCAATGTGGCCGGTGCGAAGGCCGTAAGCGCTGGGGCACTAGCGCTAGGGTCACCCTCGCCCGCACTCAGAACTGGTAGGTGCTGTGCTAGAGGCTGGCAGGGGGCATAAGGAGGGGGCATGTAGATAATTGGAGGACTAGCAGTAACTCGTCGTTTGCCCGTTGTTTGGAGGGCATCTCCGGGTAGAGCGTAGAGGGGGTCCTAACAGGGCATTGGCCTGCCGACCCTGATTCTTGCGTTTGTCTAACTTCCTCTCTCCTTCTTATTTCTTCATCTAGTTCCTTAGCGGCCAGGTGGGCTTCCTTTCGTAACTCTTTCCCTATTTTTGCTTCTTCTCTTTTCCTTCGTTGCTCTGCTTCTTTGCGCCACATGCCGATACTATCGAGCATGGTGGGCGTTGCCTTATTTGTTCTAACAGCTGCTTCTAACGTTTTTATTTTATGATCATCAAAGGAACCTATCAGTGGCCACTGACTTTCGGGGTCCTTTTTTGTATATTTATGCCATAACTTACTATAAGCTATAGCGACTAGTCCTTGCTTAGTGAACATGTCCTTATTAGGGGTGCCTTCCAATGGAGCTGGATGGTTCATCTCTAATAAGCGGTCCGGGTTGAACCAACTACCAATCAGTGGGGAGAAGACAGGAATGACAGATTACAACGGGGGACAAAGGTCCGCACTACCTATCTTTCACTATTTGCAAAGACTAGACAGAATATTGCTATTCTACGTTATTTGCAAGCAGAGAACCTCAAAAGAACTATACTCCAAACAATCTATGTTCGGACAATCAATCAGTGGGGAGAAAAATAGGTACGGCAGATTACAATGGGGGACAAAAGTCTGCGTTACCTACCCTTCACAATCCGCAAAGGGAGATAGAATATTCCTATTCCTCCCCGTTTGCAGGCAGCGAATATCTCAAAGAGCGACAAAGCAAATACTAGTATTTCAATCAATCAAACAATTAATCAATTCGCAATTCGTCGTGTGTCACGACCTTACCCGGACCGCATGGACAGTTTCTTGTCTTCCGCTTCCAGCGCCCAAACGTCCTCTACTCTCTGTTTCTACCGCGGCACTCCTGATGGTTCCCAGTCAGGACCGTAGATCACTCGGGAGAGGTCTGCTCGGAACCAGTGAAGTTCGGATGATCGGCTGTCAGACGAGGGTCTATCGGACAGGAGCTCTCCCGATCGTTGCAGTCGTTCACTCTGTCGTCGGGACCTCTCCCACTGGATCCACGTGTCGCTGATGGGCCCCACGCTGGGACGCCAATTGAGGAAAATCAGAAAAATGGTCAGGCGATTTAGTCGATGTTTCTTAAGTAATTTTGCCCGGCATTAAACGCCTTTAATACCATACGAAGTTTATCAAATAAAGAGGCAGGCGCTGGAGACAGGAAGACAGGAAACAAGTTTTATTCCGACGGAGCAGAACACATCAGATCGGACAACAAGGTATCGTCTCGAGGTGCTCTCTAACAGCCTCTCTGAGGCCTGGCCTTTTATACACTGGTTTACGACATGTGACCGCTCTTTATTACAATAAAGACATTGTGAAGTAATGAAAAAGACATCCCCGGTACCCCCCAGTTCCGGCTCATTCCAACACGTGGCTACAGTAGAGGTCCTCACCCCCCATACAATAGGAGGGGGCTATCACGCAGCTGAGTGTTCCGCCGATTCCTTTGGAATGTGTGCGCCTGATCGAATCTCAGGGGTTGGGGAGGTCATGATCAATAGTAGCTCCTTTGAAGAGGGGGCGAGTGCATACAGTAGTGGGCAATAAACTGTATCCTCAGGCTAAGGGATGACCAGCGGTCGGTGCAGACAATCGGGCTCAGAGGAAGGGGTCATCAAAGGAGAGATATTCATGAAAGGAAGGATCAGTGTGGACAATCGAGCGTAGAGGAAGGGTTTATCAAAAGAGGGGTATTCATGGAAGGAAAGGAGGTGTTGGTCAGGCGCGGGGTGTGATTCCCAGAGACAGAGTCATGCGGAAGGGGAGGGTTCATGACTTGTGCATGTGAGAGCTGGAGCAGCCAGGGTGCATGGGGGATGCTTGCAGGGTCAGGGAAGTGCGCTGACGATCGATCGTGAACAGGGAGACCATGGTACCTAAAATGGCTGTCGTGTATGTTCATACGTGAGTCTGAGGCATGGGCAAGATGGCGCAGATGATGTTCAGTACACGAACTAAAATTCCACATGCGTGTCCGACTCTTCCAGGTGCAAATATCACAATCCTATTCGATGCTCCTTATAAACATTCCATGATGTGCCGTCTTGCATAGCATGCAAACACCACATCAGTGCATTTAAAAATACATTTGTAGAATAATAAATATGATGAAAACATTGTTGTCAGGGGATAACCATATACTGAGGAGCTGCAAACAGTGCTGTATGAGCTACTTACAATACAATTTAACTGAAAGACATATCAAAAGAAGAGCGTCATCATATTAATGTTTCTAGTCAACATAAGAGTTGCACCATAGCAGCTTATGGTGCTTTCTGCTCAGATTGTGCCTCCAATCCCACATTGATTTTTTAATTCTTTGCAGTTTAAAAAACACAATTCATGCTCATAGTTAACTTTTTAAAACCATTCAACCTATTACATTTATTTCTCTAACTTGTGAATGTGGTCCATGTTCTCTTTTCCTCATCCCCATCACGATACTCCTTTTCCCGAAATCAGGTTCACTTCTTTATCCAGCCGACCCTTCCAAGGTCACCAAATCTATGAAGCGATTCTGCTTTTTCTCACATTCTCTCTATGTACAAGATACCTTGTATCATTTGAATGGACAGCAGGAGAGTCGGATATTTATGGTTAGTGGGGGTGGGGTTTTGAAGATTAACCTCATTTGACTAAGAGCCGGGGCATCTGGGAGGAAAAGTATTTTAAGGGGGATGAAGTTCACATCTCCTTGGTGCAATTTCTAGATCCTTATTTCATCCTTTCTGTGGATGCAGACTCAGTCGGAACAGAGGTCATAGTCCTCGCTCTGACTTTCAAAGGAACTTCAAATATGCATGGCTTATTTGGCTTTGCCCGGCAGGGTGAGAATGGCGTTTGTCAGGCGTTCGTCAGGCGATCGGAAGGGGTGAGGCAATAGTTTATGGTTCAATGGTTTTCATGAAGTCTTCTTGATACGATGAAAGCAGGAAAGGGAAGCTTGTCAATAAGCAAACTTAAGACAATGTGTGACTCCTAGAAAGAATGACTTGGAAACAACATACAGAAACTCACATATAAAAAGGCCCTGATGAGGTTTGAACTCATGACCCCTGGTTTACAAGACCAGTGCTCTGCCACTGAGCTACAATGCCAGCCTGCCTGCAGTATGTAAATCGCTTCATGTATTCTTACTGCGGTATGAAGATATCTATGATTTTGAGACTCTGTATGGAAATGCAGTTGCATTTGAATGTCTACATGCGTGCACAAATTGAAGAGCATGCTTAAGACACTTTTCTTGGAAGTAGGAAAAACTCCATTTTGATTTGAGAACATAAGAGTATTCACATGTATGACCATACTGATAGCTCTCTTTAGTATGTCCGCAATCAGTGACAGATAGAGAACTCACTTATTAGAAGTGATCTGTCTCTGTGGGGCAGACATATGTCAACAGTCATACACTTGAGATGGCTGAAACTTTAGGAGTAAGAGCTGCTTTCTTATCAGTCTATCTATCCAAACTGGTTAGAAGGCCAGGAGTGAGGGAAAGGCAATCCTCTGGACACTTCATGAAAGATCTAATTTCAATTAAGCACAAAACACTTCCCTTAATTTGACATAATTGCCAAAATGGAATAGTCAGTTGGGCCCTTCTAGTGGATTATGGCTGTGTCTTGAAAGAGAGTGAAATTGTACTACGAGACATGCCCACCTTCAAAAGAGTGTCTGATGGCGTTCCGACGAAGGTGGAATTCGAAACCACGCGTGCAGAGCACAATGGATTAGCAGTCCATCGCCTTAACCACTCGGCCACCTCGTCTGCCTTAGGTGACTATGTTTCATTTTTTAGGAAATTCTTACTATGTGCTAATTACAAATAATCATAAGTTTCTCCTAGACTGTGTCAGAACTGGCAAATGTATGTGGTGTTCAATAGACAGAGCACATGATATAGCAGAATTATCAAATCTGTTCCATTAGGACTGTAGTTTTTAGTAGTCATGATAACATGCTAGCATGTGAGTCGATCTTGCACAGTGAATAAGGGAGCAGTGCCAGTATCTACTTGGTCAGCTCTAGATGGCTCAACTGGGGAGATATGAGAACAGTGAGCTCCAGTGGCGCAATCGGTTAGCGCGTGATACTTATACAGCAGTACTTGCATTGAGGCATGCCGAGGTTGTGAGTTTGAGCCTCACCTGGAGCAGCTTACTGGTTTTTCATAAACCATTTCACTAAAAGTAAAGATTAAACTCAGGGTACAGACGGCCCTTGCTAGAGAGTCTTTACTTCTTTTCAGGATCTGCGTGAGGAAAATCAGAAAAATGGTCAGGCGATTTAGTCGATGTTTCTTAAGTAATTTTGCTTGCCGTTAAACGCCTCTAATACCATACGAAGTTTATCAAATAAAGAGGCAGGCGCTGGAGACAGGAAGACAGGAAACAATTTTTATTCCGACAGAGCAGAACACATCAGATCGGACAACAAGGTATCGTCTCGAGGTGCTCTCTAACAGCCTCTCTGAGGCCTGGCCTTTTATACACTGGTTTACGACATGTGACCGCTCTTTATTACAATAAAGACATTGTGAAGTAATGAAAAAGACATCCCCGGTACCCCCCAGTTCCGGCTCATTCCAACACGTGGCTACAGTAGAGGTCCTCACCCCCATACAATAGGAGGGGGCTATCACGCAGCTGAGTGTTCCGCCGATTCCTTTGGAATGTGTGCGCCTGATCGAATCTCAGGGGTTGGGGAGGTCATGATCAATAGTAGCTCCTTTGAAGAGGGGCGAGTGCATGCAGTAGTGGGCAATAAACTGTATCCTCAGGCTAAGGGATGACCAGCGGTCCGTGCAGACAATCGGGCTCAGAGGAAGGGGTCATCAAAGGAGAGATATTCATGAAAGGAAGGATCGGTGTGGACAATCGAGCGTAGAGGAAGGGTTTATCAAAAGAGGGGTATTCATGGAAGGAAAGGAGGTGTTGGTCAGGCGCGGGGTGTGATTCCCAGAGACAGAGTCATGCGGAAGGGGAGGGTTCATGACTTGTGCATGTGATAGCGGGGGCAGCCAGGGTGCATGGGGGATGCTTGCAGGGTCAGGGAAGTGCGCTGACGATCGATCGTGAACAGGGAGACCATGGTACCTAAAATGGCTGTCGTGTATGTTCATACGTGAGTCTGAGGAATGGGCAAGATGGCACAGATGATGCTCAGTACACAAACTAAAATTCCACAGTCCTCCCTTTTAACATGTCTCGCCAGCTTGTCAATTCGGATCTATCCCCATAAGACCACATATTTCTATCTCATAGAGGGTACTCATGTGCTCAGTTCTAAAGTCCAAAGTCTTAGGGCACATACAGTTAGAAATGAGTGAACACAAAGGTGGCAAACATTGAATACCTAAGCAACACCCACACAGTACCACGACTGGTATCAGTATAAATGTAAACAACCTCCATCCCCAATCCTTCAAAGTGTCCCAAAACCAGCTTCCAAGCGACCATCCTTCTTGCTCCTGGTATACCTCTGAGGATAGTCTGTGGAGGTGTTCGATTGCTTTGTAGACTGAAGGCGAGTTATCTGGCACGTAGGTGCAACAGCTGGAGCCGATGATGCGGCATGCTCCTCCACGGTCGGCCAGAACCACATCTAGAACAAGGCGGTTTTGAAGAGCCACCAGGCGGACTGCCTGAAGCTCAGCCGTGTTGTTAGCGAGGATGCCAGCCGTGATGTTAATGGTTGTTTCTACTGCCTGAGTCAGGTGTCGGATAGCGCGGCTATTTGCCATTGGGCCCCACAGAGGAACAAGTCCCTTCACCGCATCCAGGAACTGTGCTCCGGTGGAGTCGGCTTGTCCAATGTCTCCGGCGCGCTTTTGCCGGTGATGGTAGGCTGGGGCCACATACGTGGGGGGAAGAATGAAGGCGATGTAGCACGTACCCCTCCAACCTTTCGGGAGCCAAGTGTAAGCTTTGGTGCCACAAACAAAGTACATATTCGGAGAAGCAACAAAGGAGGGGGGATCAACTGAGACCAATGTTCTGGTGATGTGGCAGGAACTGTGACCCACCAGCTGTGTTCCCTGGCCTTCGAGGCACACGAGACCTGTGACATTGATGACAGACAGGGCCACAGTCAGAGTGGCAGCCGTTTGCTTCCGCAGGTAGGAGAAGGTGGGTCTAGCTGGATTGTGGAGCACTTGCATTTCAACTCGTTCTTTGGCAGGGATGTTCATATGGAAGGCGGAACCTGAGGTCACAGGACAAAAGGGGGCAGATGTCCTTCCTGTTTTGTTCAGCCAGAACCCATAGTAGAAGTGTGACACTGTTTGACCAGAAGCGGCGTTGTCCTTGTGGCTTTCCTGCAAGAGGATCAACCAGGCGAGGCAGGAGCCGTGAACTGAGAAAGGAGAAGGGATGAAGGGGATGGAGTGTCCAGTGGCATGCGGGAGCAACCCGCAGATCCAGAAGTTCGTGGCATTTGCAGCAAGGTTGTGCTGGTGCAATAGTTGCACGAAGGAATTGTTCCAGAACTCCTTACGCCTTTCTCGGAGCTGAGGCGAAAGGGAGACCAGGTGGTGCTCTTTCATGGTGGTTGGCTGTGCAGTGGTCGGCAATATCTGATGAGCGGGTGTGCTTTCCTCCAAGATCCAGAAGGAAGTCATGAGGAGGAGGCAAAGGAGGAAGACAATGAAGAAGGCGATTGTCTTTGATTTGTGCAAATTGTCAGCCTTTGGGTTCCTGTAGTGGGTATTTCCGGTTGCTTCCATCATCTTCTTATCTGGCGCTTCCATCATCTTCTTATGCGGCGCTTCCATCATCTTCAAGGTGCTCGGTAATGGGCAGAACCACAGACTTTGTTTAGCTTCTCTCCGGGTAACCCTTGGTTGTTTTAGGCCACCGTTCTGAGATTTTAACTTAGTCCGTGGTCTACTTAGCCGAAGCTCCCTCCTTTTTGACGCAGGAAATACCCTTCCCGGGATGGCACAGTGGGATCAGAGAATTTTGCAAGTTCAAGTGCCTCGGTATCAGGATAGCAGTTCAGTGATGGCCGGTCTTTGTTCAGGAGCTCTTTTTGGGTGTCGACGTTTTCTGTCGTGGCCAGGGTAGAGGAGACCTTCTTGCAGTGGTGTGCGTGCAGCCAGTGCCTTTTCCCCTCTACTCGAAGGGCCGTCCGAGTGGTGATCAGTACTTGCCAGGGGCCCGTCCACCGGGGTTCCAGACTCTTTGCCCGTTGGAAATTCCGGACTAAAACATAATCTCCCGGTTGGATATCGTGACCGGGACCCCTGGAAGCATCGGGGATGGCCTGCTGCACCTGTTGATGAATGACAGACAACGTTTTAGTTAATTTGTATAAATAATCTGACAGCAGGACGTCGGGGACGTCGTGAATGGAGGTCGGTTTGGGGGCAGTCCAGAGGTTCATTGGTCGCCCAAACACAACCTCGTAGGGGGTCAAGTGGTGCTTAGTGGGAGTGGAGCGCATCAATAGCAATGCCAGTGGGAGGGCATCTGGCCACTTAAGTCCTGTGGTGGCCACTATTTTTGACAGTTTCAGTTTCAGTGTAGCATTGTGTCGCTCAACTAGGCCAGCGGATTGGGGGTGGAAGACCGCATGAAACCTCTGCTTTACCCCCAGCCCCTTCAAGATTAGTTGGATAACTTCAGCTATGAAGTGGGGGCCATTGTCGCTCCATAAAATTCGACAAAGGCCGTAGCGAGGGCAAAACTCTTTCAGTAGTACTTTGGCAGTAGTCATGGCAGTGTTATCACGGGTTGGATAGGCTTCCACCCATTTGCTGAAGGCGCATACAATGACTAATACGTACTTCAAGCCTTGGCATCTCTCCAGCTGGATGTAATCCATCTGGAGGACCTCAAAGGGGTGGTCGGGGATCCCAAACCCTCCCCGGGGTACCACAGTTCCTTTCCCGGGGTTGTGTTGTAGGCAGATAAGGCACTGCTGGACCAGGCGTTTGGCTGAGTCGGGGATTTTGTTGTTGTGCCAGACTTTGGAAATGAGTTCAATCATGGGGACAGAACCTATGTGTGCAGGGGAGTGTGCCATAGTCAGTATGGGAATCAAGTATGAGTCAGGCAGCAACCATTTGTTTGTGTCTTTTGTCCGCCAGCAGCCTTCATCGTCCTTTAGACCCACCCGTGCCCACTCAGTCAGTTCGTGAGGTGTGCTGGCCGACTGGATGTCCCTAATCGTTTCCCTAGCGTCAGTCCATTTTTCTGCTTGTGACCTGGTCACATACATGCGTGTCGTCGTCCTATTCTCAGCTGTGGTTCGGGCAGTGATGTCGGCCAGTGCGTTTCCCTGTCCAACTAAGTCCGTCACCTTCTTGTGTGCCTGGCATTTGATCACTGCTAATCGTTTGGGGAGGAGAACTGCTTCAATCAGGGCGGAGACTAGATCTCCGTGAAGGATGGGCGTGCCGTGGGACGTCAGGAATCCCCTTTCCCTCCACAAGAGCCCAAAATGATGAACCACCCCGAAGGCATACTGGCTGTCCGTGTAAACGTTTGCCGTGGTTCCTGCTGCTATGATACATGCTCGTGTGAGGGCAATTAGCTCTGCCGCTTGTGCGGATCGTTGCGTGATGCGGGCTGTTTCAACTACTGTTCGGGCTGTCGTCACCGCATAGGCAGCTGAAGTGGTGCCGTCTGGGAGTTTGATACAAGAGCCTTCTACCCATAGTTCTCCATCAGGGTCTGTAAAAGCAATGTCTCGGAGGTCAATTCTACTCCTGGTCTGTTCGTCCGTGAGGGTCACACAGTCGTGTATAGGGGGCACATCGGGGTCATTTTCAGGCAAGGGCAACAGTGTAGCAAGATTCAAAGTCGTGCATCTCTTCAGAGTGATGTGGGGTGCAAGTAGAGTCAATTCGTACCCCGTCAGTCGTGCACTAGTCAGGTGTTGAGTCTTGGTCTGGTTAAAAAGGGTGTCAACTGCGTGGGGTACTAACACCGTGAGAGAGTTCGAAAGTACAATTCCCTCACTCTGACGGATAGAGACAGCAGCGGCGGCTACTGCTCGAAGGCAGGCAGGTGAAGCTCTGGCGACTGGGTCAAGAGTGGCAGAGAAGTAGGCACAAGGGCGTTGTTTGGAGCCGATGGGCTGTGTTAGAACAGACAATGCGCATCCCTCCCTTTCGTGAGTGAAGAGGGAGAAGGGCTTGGAGTAATCTGGTGTTCCTAGGACAGGTGCCGAGCAAAGGGCATCCCGCAACTCCTTAAAGGACGCTTGGCATTCGGGGGTCCAAGGGAGTGGGAAGGGAACATCTTTGGCCAACAGGGAAAGTAGGGGTTTTATAATGAGACTGAAATTTGGTAACCATTGTCGGCAAAAAGAGGTAAGGCCCACCAATGAACGGACTTGCTTCTGTGTTTTTGGGATGGGGGTGTCTAGGATGGTTTGGATTCGGTCGGGCGTAAGTTTCCTCCCTTCTTTGGACAGGAGATGGCCTAGGTATGTCACTTGAGGCTGGCAGAACTGCAGTTTCTTTTTGGAGACTTTGTGGCCATTCTCCGCAAGAAAGTGCAAGAGTTGGATAGTGGCCGTGATTGCAAGTGGAGTGGTGTCGGCCGCCAAAAGGATATCATCGACATATTGGATCAACACCACTCCATCTGGTAGCTGGACGGCGTCCAGCTGTCTTTTGAGGGCCTGGCTGTAAATGCTGGGACTTTCAGTGTAGCCCTGGGGAGCTCTACAAAATCGGTACGAACGGTTTTTTAAGGTGAAGCTGAAGAGATAACGGCTGTCTGGATGGATGGGGATAGAGAAAAATGCATTCTTGAGATCAATAACGGTGAAGGTGGTGGCAGTGGACGGGATGAGGGTCAGAATGGTGGTGATGTCTGAGACTACGGGGTACTGTGGCACCACCACTTTGTTGACTTCTCGCAGGTCGATGATGAAGCGGTACGCTTTCTCATCTCCCTCACCTTGCTTCTTAACAATGGGTAGGATAGGGCTGTTGCAGACATTACTAACCACTTCCTCTACCACTCCTGCATCTACCAGGGACTGAATAATCGCTACCAATGCCTTTTCGCCTTCGGGCGATATCCGGTACTGTGGGAGTTTCGGGAGTATTGCGTCTGGTCGAACAGTTATGTGCACAGGGTCGATCATCATTCGCCCTACATCCGAGTCGTTTCTGGCCCATAGGTACAGGGGTAGGGTGTCGAGCAAGGATAGGTCAGCATCAGTTATAGAGTACATATGTCGTGCGGGGCGGGATCTGGACATGCTCGGGTTGTCGTACTGGATGACTCGGACTCCATCTGGGGAACACCTAATAGTAGCTCGGAAATGTTTTAGTAAATCAATACCCATAATGGCGTCAGGGGGGTTGGAGGAGAGCAGAAATGTTGTGTCAGTGGGGTTGTTTCCTAGGTCAAAGGAGATAGGTACAGACAGGGGATTAGTGGAGGGCGTTCCATCGAAACCTATCGATGTAATGTGCGAGCCAGACAAGGGTGCCCTTGGAATCAGTCGCGTTGATAATACACTACGTGTCGCTCCAGTGTCTACCAAGAATGGAGACTTTGTACCCAGGACCTTAGCGGTGACGTAAGGACCTTGCTGGTCAACACAGAGCTCGACTGGATCCCTCCCTTGCCCCTGGCAGTCCTATTCGAAGTCGGGAGTGTTCTCACTGTCAGATAGTTGGTACTGGTTCTGTCGGGGACGGTCAAATGTGTTCGATCTTCCTGGTCTGTCGCTGTTGGTGTCGTTTGTGTACCCCCGCCCCTGCCCTCTAGTCCTGGGGCCATTCGTCATGTCCCTCGTTTCTTTATTTTTAATTAGTTCCAGAAGAACCGGACATTGAGACTTCCAATGCCAGAATCCTTTGCAAAATGCACACTGATTATCTTCTATGTCCCTACGTCCAGAGTAGGGAGTGGGTGTGCGGTCCTTTGGGGGTGGATTTCTAGGGGCGATTGATTGGTAGCTCCCCCTGTGTAGTTCTTTCCCGACTGCCACCCCTTGTATCTGGGCTATCATCACCCTTTCTTTCAAATCTTTCTTCTTTCTCTCGGTTGCCCTATCATTCTCATTCTTTTGGTGTTCGTAGTACTGACCCATTTGGAGGATAGCGGCGGATTTGGAGGCCCCCCAACTACTCTCGCTCGTTTGTAACTTTTGGGAAACCTCTTGTGACAGACCCTTTACGTAGTTTTGCACAAATAGGTGTTGTCCGGTTGCGGTGGTCATGTCTTGGCCACTGTAGTCGGAGAACACCGTTTCAAATCGGGAGAAGTATTCTTATACGTCTTCCTGGGGTTTCTGACGGCAAGCTGTGACTTTTGACCAATCTACCTTTTTCTCTGGGATCAAGGTTTTTAGCTTCTGGACTATTTTGTCCGGAAGTTCCAGTATGTCTTTTATCGGTTTCCTTCCGGGCTCTCGTCGTCTATCTAGCTCACTGAGTTGATTCCAGGTATGTCCGAACAGATCTGTGTGATCGGCTTTCCGGATTTGCTTCCACACGTCAGCCGGCAGACATAACCCGAAAAATAAATCAATGTCTGCTAGAGTCATTATCGTTGAGCCCAAGGCTGTGCCTAATTCAGTGTAAAATGCTGTCGGGTTCTTCCTTAAATCAGGCAGGGTTTGCCTAAAGGTTAAAATATCTTGTCGATCCCATGGTTGGTAAACCCAATTGTACACAACCCTCCCTTTTGCATCTGCGTGGTTGATATTGTCGTTTGTTCCCTGACCTCTTGGGGGAACCCAGTAGGGGGCGGCTTCTCTGATAGGCATGATAGTGTTGGCTACTTCTAATGGGGACTCAGCTGTTTCAGGGACTGTGATCTTGACCTCTGGTTTCTGTTCCGTGAGGTGGCGGAAGACTTCAAGCGTTTGCATGAAGAGGTCCGTCACATCGCGCTCAGTCCCATCTCCAACATCGACCTTTCTATATAGAGCCGTCAGCTTAGCAGGACCCTTATTTTGATACCTATCCTCATATGCGTTCAGGGTGTGGTAGCTGAACCGTAAAATGAAATGCCGTCTGTGGCTACCGGCATGTGAATTATGCATATCCATCGTATATTCTTCGCTCTCCTTCCGTTCTACCAGTGTCTTTGCTATCTTGTCAATCCCATCCCGCTCGTCTTTGCTCAACCTATTTGGTCAGGCTGTTGGCTGCTTGCTAGTCTCGAGTTCATCTGATGTTGTTACCAATGTGGCCGGTGCGAAGGCCGTAAGCGCTGGGGCACTAGCGCTAGGGTCACCCTCGCCCGCACTCAGAACTGGTAGGTGCTGTGCTAGAGGCTGGCAGGGGGCATAAGGAGTGGGCATGTAGATAATTGGAGGACTAGCAGTAACTCGTCGTTTGCCCGTTGTTTGGAGGGCATCTCCGGGTAGAGCGTAGAGGGGGTCCTAACAGGGCATTGGCCTGCCGACCCTGATTCTTGCGTTTGTCTAACTTCCTCTCTCCTTCTTATTTCTTCATCTAGTTCCTTAGCGGCCAGGTGGGCTTCCTTTCGTAACTCTTTCCCTATTTTTGCTTCTTCTCTTTTCCTTCGTTGCTCTGCTTCTTTGCGCCACATGCCGATACTATCGAGCATGGTGGGCGTTGCCTTATTTGTTCTAACAGCTGCTTCTAACGTTTTTATTTTATGATCATCAAAGGAACCTATCAGTGGCCACTGACTTTCGGGGTCCTTTTTTGTATATTTATGCCATAACTTACTATAAGCTATAGCGACTAGTCCTTGCTTAGTGAACATGTCCTTATTAGGGGTGCCTTCCAATGGAGCTGGATGGTTCATCTCTAATAAGCGGTCCGGGTTGAACCAACTACCAATCAGTGGGGAGAAGACAGGAATGACAGATTACAACGGGGGACAAAGGTCCGCACTACCTATCTTTCACTATTTGCAAAGACTAGACAGAATATTGCTATTCTACGTTATTTGCAAGCAGAGAACCTCAAAAGAACTATACTCCAAACAATCTATGTTCGGACAATCAATCAGTGGGGAGAAAAATAGGTACGGCAGATTACAATGGGGGACAAAAGTCTGCGTTACCTACCCTTCACTATCCGCAAAGGGAGATAGAATATTCCTATTCCTCCCCGTTTGCAGGCAGCGAATATCTCAAAGAGCGACAAAGCAAATACTAGTATTTCAATCAATCAAACAATTAATCAATTCGCAATTCGTCGTGTGTCACGACCTTACCCGGACCGCATGGACAGTTTCTTGTCTTCCGCTTCCAGCGCCCAAACGTCCTCTACTCTCTGTTTCTACCGCGGCACTCCTGATGGTTCCCAGTCAGGACCGTAGATCACTCGGGAGAGGTCTGCTCGGAACCAGTGAAGTTCGGATGATCGGCTGTCAGACGAGGGTCTATCGGACAGGAGCTCTCCCGATCGTTGCAGTCGTTCACTCTGTCGTCGGGACCTCTCCCACTGGATCCACGTGTCGCTGATGGGCCCCACGCTGGGACGCCAATTGAGGAAAATCAGAAAAATGGTCAGGCGATTTAGTCGATGTTTCTTAAGTAATTTTGCCCGGCATTAAACGCCTTTAATACCATACGAAGTTTATCAAATAAAGAGGCAGGCGCTGGAGACAGGAAGACAGGAAACAAGTTTTATTCCGACGGAGCAGAACACATCAGATCGGACAACAAGGTATCGTCTCGAGGTGCTCTCTAACAGCCTCTCTGAGGCCTGGCCTTTTATACACTGGTTTACGACATGTGACCGCTCTTTATTACAATAAAGACATTGTGAAGTAATGAAAAAGACATCCCCGGTACCCCCCAGTTCCGGCTCATTCCAACACGTGGCTACAGTAGAGGTCCTCACCCCCCATACAATAGGAGGGGGCTATCACGCAGCTGAGTGTTCCGCCGATTCCTTTGGAATGTGTGCGCCTGATCGAATCTCAGGGGTTGGGGAGGTCATGATCAATAGTAGCTCCTTTGAAGAGGGGGCGAGTGCATACAGTAGTGGGCAATAAACTGTATCCTCAGGCTAAGGGATGACCAGCGGTCGGTGCAGACAATCGGGCTCAGAGGAAGGGGTCATCAAAGGAGAGATATTCATGAAAGGAAGGATCAGTGTGGACAATCGAGCGTAGAGGAAGGGTTTATCAAAAGAGGGGTATTCATGGAAGGAAAGGAGGTGTTGGTCAGGCGCGGGGTGTGATTCCCAGAGACAGAGTCATGCGGAAGGGGAGGGTTCATGACTTGTGCATGTGAGAGCTGGAGCAGCCAGGGTGCATGGGGGATGCTTGCAGGGTCAGGGAAGTGCGCTGACGATCGATCGTGAACAGGGAGACCATGGTACCTAAAATGGCTGTCGTGTATGTTCATACGTGAGTCTGAGGCATGGGCAAGATGGCGCAGATGATGTTCAGTACACGAACTAAAATTCCACATGCGTGTCCGACTCTTCCAGGTGCAAATATCACAATCCTATTCGATGCTCCTTATAAACATTCCATGATGTGCCGTCTTGCATAGCATGCAAACACCACATCAGTGCATTTAAAAATACATTTGTAGAATAATAAATATGATGAAAACATTGTTGTCAGGGGATAACCATATACTGAGGAGCTGCAAACAGTGCTGTATGAGCTACTTACAATACAATTTAACTGAAAGACATATCAAAAGAAGAGCGTCATCATATTAATGTTTCTAGTCAACATAAGAGTTGCACCATAGCAGCTTATGGTGCTTTCTGCTCAGATTGTGCCTCCAATCCCACATTGATTTTTTAATTCTTTGCAGTTTAAAAAACACAATTCATGCTCATAGTTAACTTTTTAAAACCATTCAACCTATTACATTTATTTCTCTAACTTGTGAATGTGGTCCATGTTCTCTTTTCCTCATCCCCATCACGATACTCCTTTTCCCGAAATCAGGTTCACTTCTTTATCCAGCCGACCCTTCCAAGGTCACCAAATCTATGAAGCGATTCTGCTTTTTCTCACATTCTCTCTATGTACAAGATACCTTGTATCATTTGAATGGACAGCAGGAGAGTCGGATATTTATGGTTAGTGGGGGTGGGGTTTTGAAGATTAACCTCATTTGACTAAGAGCCGGGGCATCTGGGAGGAAAAGTATTTTAAGGGGGATGAAGTTCACATCTCCTTGGTGCAATTTCTAGATCCTTATTTCATCCTTTCTGTGGATGCAGACTCAGTCGGAACAGAGGTCATAGTCCTCGCTCTGACTTTCAAAGGAACTTCAAATATGCATGGCTTATTTGGCTTTGCCCGGCGGGGTGAGAATGGCGTTTGTCAGGCGTTCGTCAGGCGATCGGAAGGGGTGAGGCAATAGTTTATGGTTCAATGGTTTTCATGAAGTCTTCTTGATACGATGAAAGCAGGAAAGGGAAGCTTGTCAATAAGCAAACTTAAGACAATGTGTGACTCCTAGAAAGAATGACTTGGAAACACATATAAAAAGGCCCTGATGAGGATTGAACTCATGACCCCTGGTTTACAAGACCAGTGCTCTGCCGCTGAGCTACAAGGCCAGCCTGCCTGCAGTATGTAAATCGCTTCATGTATTCTTACTGCGGTATGAAGATATCTATGATTTTGAGACTCTGTATGGAAATGCAGTTGCATTTGAATGTCTACATGCGTGCACAAATTGAAGAGCATGCTTAAGACACTTTTCTTGGAAGTAGGAAAAACTCCATTTTGATTTGAGAACATAAGAGTATTCACATTTATGACAATACTGATAGCTCTAGTTAGTGTGTCCGCAATCAGTGACAGATAGAGAACTCACTTATTAGAAGTGATCTGTCTCTGTCGGGCAGACATATGTCAACAGTCATACACTTGAGATGGCTGAAACTTTAGGAGTAAGAGCTGCTTTCTTATCAGTCTATCTATCCAAACTGGTTAGAAGGCCAGGAGTGAGGGAAAGGCAATCCTCTGGACACTTCATGAAAGATCTAATTTCAATTAAGCACAAAACACTTCCCTTAATTTGACATAATTGCCAAAATGGAATAGTCAGTTGGGCCCTTCTAGTGGATTATGGCTGTGTCTTGAAAGAGAGTGTAATTGTAATTGTACTACGAGACATGCCCACCTTCAAAAGAGGGTCTGATGGCGTTCCGACGAAGGTGGGATTCGAACCCACACGTGCAGAGCACAATGGATTAGCAGTCCATCGCCTTAACCACTCGGCCACCTCGTCTGCCTTAGATGACTAAGTTTCATTTTTTAGGAAATTCTTACTATGTGCTAATTACAAATAATCATAAGTTTCTCCTAGACTGTGTCAGAACTGGCAAATGTATGTGGTGTTCAATAGACAGAGCACATGATATAGCAGAATTATCAAATCTGTTCCATTAGGACTGTAGTTTTTAATAGTCATGATAACATGCTAGCATGTGAGTCGATCTTGCACAGTGAATAAAGGAGCAGTGCCAGTATCTCCTTGGTCAGCTCTAGATGGCTCAACTGGGGAGATATGAGAACAGTGAGCTCCAGTGGCGCAATCGGTTAGCGCGCGGTACTTATACAGCAGTACTTGCATTGAGGCATGCTGAGGTTGTGAGTTCGAGCCTCACCTGGAGCAGCTTACTGGTTTTTCATAAACCATTTCACTAAAAGTAAAGATTAAACTCAGGATAAAGACGGCCCTTGCTAGAGAGTCTTTACTTCTTTTCAGGATCTGCGTGTCCGACTCTTACAGGTGCAAATATCACAATCCTATTCGATGCTCCTTATAAACATTCCATGATGTGCCGTCTTGCATAGCATGCAAACACCACATCAGTGCATTTAAAAATAAATTTGTAGAATAATAAATATGATGAAAACATTGTTGTCACGGGATAACCATATACTGAGGAGCTGCAAACAGTGCTGTATCAGCTACTTACAATAAAATTTAACTGAAAGACATATCAAAAGAAGAGCGTCATCATATTAATGTTTCTAGTCAACATAAGAGTTGCACCATAGCAGCTTATGGTGCTTTCTGCTCAGATTGTGCCTCCAATCCCACATTGATTTTTTAATTCTTTGCAGTTTAAAAAACACAATTCATGCTCAAAGTTAACTTTTTAAAACCATTCAACCTATTACATTTATTTCTCTAACTTGTGAGTGTGGTCCATGTTCTCTTTTCCTCATCCCCATCACGATACTCCTTTTCCCGAAATCAGGTTCACTTCTTTATCCAGCCGACCCTTCCAAGGTCACCAAATCTATGAAGCGATTCTGCTTTTTCTCACATTCTCTCTATGTACAAGATACCTTGTATTATTTGAATGGACAGCAGGAGAGTCGGATATTTATGGTTAGTGGGGGTGGGGTTTTGAAGATTAACCTCATTTGACTAAGAGCCGGGGCATCTGGGAGGAAAAGTATTTTAAGGGGGATGAAGTTCACATCTCCTTGGTGAAATTTCTAGATCCTTATTTCATCCTTTCTGTGGATGCAGACTCAGTCGGAACAGAGGTCATAGTCTTCGCTCTGACTTTCAAAGGAACTTCAAATATGCATGGCTTATTTGGCTTTGCCCGGCGGGGTGAGAATGGCGTTTGTCAGGCGTTCGTCAGGCGATCGGAAGGGGTGAGGCAATAGTTTATGGTTCAATGGTTTTCATGAAGTCTTCTTGATACGATGAAAGCAGGAAAGGGAAGCTTGTCAATAAGCAAACTTAAGACAATGTGTGACTCCTAGAAATAATGACTTGGAAACAACATACAGAAACTCACATATAAAAAGGCCCTGATGTGGCTTGAACTCATGACCCCTGGTTTACAAGACCAGTGCTCTGCCACTGAGCTACAAGGCCAGCCTGCCTGCAGTATGTAAATCGCTTCATGTATTCTTACTGCGGTATGAAGATATCTATGATTTTGAGACTCTGTATGGAAATGCAGTTGCATTTGAATGTCTACATGCGTGCACAAATTGAAGAGCATGCTTAAGACACTTTTCTTGGAAGTAGGAAAAACTCCATTTTGATTTGAGAACATAAGAGTATTCACATTTATGACCATACTGATAGCTCTAGTTAGTATGTCCGCAATCAGTGACAGATAGAGAACTCACTTATTAGAAGTGATCTGTCTCTGTGGGGCAGACATATGTCAACAGTCATACACTTGAGATGGCTGAAACTTTAGGAGTAAGAGCTGCTTTCTTATCAGTCTATCTATCCAAACTGGTTAGAAGGCCAGGAGTGAGGGAAAGGCAATCCTCTGGACACTTCATGAAAGATCTAATTTCAATTAAGCACAAAACACTTCCCTTAATTTGACATAATTGCCAAAATGGAATAGTCAGTTGGGCCCTTCTAGTGGATTATGGCTGTGTCTTGAAAGAGAGTGTAATTGTACTACGAGACATGCCCACCTTCAAAAGAGTGTCTGATGGCGTTCCGACGAAGGTGGGATTCGAACCCACGCGTGCAGAGCACAATGGATTAGCAGTCCATCGCCTTAACCACTCGGCCACCTCGTCTGCCTTAGGTGACTATGTTTCATTTTTTAGGAAATTCTTACTATGTGCTAATTACAAATAATCATAAGTTTCTCCTAGACTGTGTCAGAACTGGCAAATGTATGTGGTGTTCAATAGACAGAGCACATGATATAGCAGAATTATCAAATCTGTTCCATTAGGACTGTAGTTTTTAATAGTCATGATAACATGCTAGCATGTGAGTCGATCTTGCACAGTGAATAAGGGAGCAGTGCCAGTATCTACTTGGTCAGCTCTAGATGGCTCAACTGGGGAGATATGAGAACAGTGAGCTCCAGTGGCGCAATGGGTTAGCGCGCTGTGCTTATACAGCAGTACTTGCATTGAGGCATGCTGAGGTTGTGAGTTCGAGCCTCACCTGGGGCAGCTTACTGGTTTTTCATAAACCATTTCACTAAAAGTAAAGATTAAACTCAGGGTAAAGACGGCCCTTGCTAGAGAGTCTTTACTTCTTTTCAGGATCTGCGTGTCCGACTCTTCCAGGTGCAAATATCACAATCCTATTCGATGCTCCTTATAAACATTCCATGATGTGCCGTCTTGCATAGCATGCAAACACCACATCAGTGCATTTAAAAATACATTTGTAGAATAATAAATATGATGAAAACATTGTTGTCACGGGATAACCATATACTGAGGAGCTGCAAACAGTGCTGTATCAGCTACTTACAATACAATTTAACTGAAAGACATATCAAAAGAAGAGCGTCATCATATTAATGTTTCTAGTCAACATAAGAGTTGCACCATAGCAGCTTATGGTGCTTTCTGCTCAGATTGTGCCTCCAATCCCACATTGATTTTTTAATTCTTTGCAGTTTAAAAAACACAATTCATGCTCAAAGTTAACTTTTTAAAACCATTCAACCTATTACATTTATTTCTCTAACTTGTGAATGTGGTCCATGTTCTCTTTTCCTCATCCCCATCACGATACTCCTTTTCCCGAAATCAGGTTCACTTCTTTAACCAGCCCAACCTTCCAAGGTCACCAAATCTATGAAGCGATTCTGCTTTTTCTCACATTCTCTCTATGTACAAGATACCTTGTATCATTTGAATGGACAGCAGGAGAGTCGGATATTTATGGTTAGTGGGGGTGGGGTTTTGAAGATTAACCTCATTTGACTAAGAGCCGGGGCATCTGGGAGGAAAAGTATTTTAAGGGGGATGAAGTTCACATCTCCTTGGTGAAATTTCTAGATCCTTATTTCATCCTTTCTGTGCATGCAGAATCAGTCGGAACAGAGGTCATAGTCCTCGCTCTGACTTTCAAAGGAACTTCAAATATGCATGGCTTATTTGGCTTTGCCCGGCAGGGCTTGTCCGGCGGGGTGAGAATGGCGTTCGTCAGGCGTTCGGAAGGGGTGAGGCAATAGTTTATGGTTCAATGGTTTTCATGAAGTCTTCTTGATACGATGAAAGCTTGTCAATAAGCAAACTTAAGACAATGTGTGACTCCTAGAAAGAATGACTTGGAAACATCATACAGAAACTCACATATAAAAAGGCCCTGATGAGGATTGAACTCATGACCCCTGGTTTACAAGACCAGTGCTCTGCCACTGAGCTACAAGGCCAGCCTGCCTGCAGTATGTAAATCGCTTCATGTATTCTTACTGCCGTATGAAGATATCTATGATTTTGAGACTCTGTATGGAAATGCAGTTGCATTTGAATGTCTACATGCGTGCACAAATTGAAGAGCATGCTTAAGACACTTTTCTTGGAAGTAGGAAAAACTCCATTTTGATTTGAGAACATAAGAGTATTCACATTTATGACCATACTGATAGCTCTAGTTAGTATGTCCGCAATCAGTGACAGATAGAGAACTCACTTATTAGAAGTGATCTGTCTCTGCGGGGCAGACATATGTCAACAGTCATACACTTGAGATGGCTGAAACTTTAGGAGTAAGAGCTGCTTTCTTATCAGTCTATCTATCCAAACTGGTTAGAAGGCCAGGAGTGAGGGAAAGGCAATCCTCTTGACACTTCATGAAAGATCTAATTTCAATTAAGCACAAAACACTTCCCTTAATTTGACATAGTTGCCAAAATGGAATAGTCAGTTGGGCCCTTCTAGTGGATTATGGCTGTGTCTTGAAAGAGAGTGTAATTGTACGACGAGACATGCCCACCTTCAAAAGAGGGTCTGATGGCATTCCGACGAAGGTGGGATTCGAACCCACGCGTGCAGAGCACAATGGATTAGCAGTCCATCGCCTTAACCACTCGGCCACCTCGTCTGCCTTAGGTGACTATGTTTCATTTTTTAGGAAATTCTTACTATGTGCTAATTACAAATAATCATAAGTTTCTCCTAGACTGTGTCAGAACTGGCAAATGTATGTGGTGTTCAATAGACAGAGCACATGATACAACAGAATTATCAAATCTGTTCCATTAGGACTGTAGTTTTTAATAGTCATGATAACATGCTAGCATGTGAGTCGATCTTGCACAGTGAATAAGGGAGCAGTGCCAGTATCTACTTCAGGGGTGCCCAAACCTGTCCTGGCGGGCCGTATCCATGCCAGATTTTTGGGATATCCCCATCTGGTGATCACGGTTTGATCCCCGGCGCCGGCGGCAGAACAGAGTGCCCAGGACGGGGTCCATGTGACCCGGGCAGGCCTATCCCCTGGGTGTACGTGGTTGTCCAACATGTCGGTCGGATGTGCTTTTACGTACCGGATCGGAATCGGCCCCCATAAAATCGTACGTAAAGTATATAGCAAGTCAACCTGAAATCTGCTGGGTCAGAAAGGGCTCGATTCCGATCCGTGTCGGAAGGTTAGGAGTCCGTACGAATTTGTCGGGACGGCATGGCAGAGTGCCCGGGATGGGCTCCATGGCTCTTGGGCAGTCGTCCCCCGGGCGTCCGGGGCTCCATCCAGGCCGACGGCATAGCAGAGTGCCCGGGTCGGACTCCATGGTTTCCAGGGTGGTCCTCCCCTGGGTGTCGGGGCGCTCCAGGCCGACGGCATGGAAAAGTGCCCAGGACGGGCTCCATGCGTCCCGGGCCTTCGTCCCGGGACGGGGACGGGGACGGGGTGGGGAAGAGTCCAGGTGGCTTCACCTCCATGTCCGGCCATCTGATCGGCCAGATTCCTTCGGCCATCTGGTCGCCCGCAACGCTTTCCTATGGGGCGACCAGATGGCCGAACTTCCCTGGAAGTCCCGATGAGGTGCCATTCGCCGCCCGGATCCCAGCGAGGGCTCCATGAGGTCGGGTTCTTTCACGCCTTGGGTCCCCTCTGTCACCTCGCGTGCACAGATTGCAAGAAAGGGGGGTAATTTCCCTCCGGATTACTAGGGGCAGGGTACGCCCGGACACTTCTCCAGGGCTGGTGGTTCTCTGCCATGGGGACCAGATAGGCTATGCCTGGGCAACACCTCCCTAGGCCACCCGGGGCTTCCTTCCTCCAGGCCAACTGCATGTCAAATTGCCCAGGACGGGCTCCATGGCTCTTGGGCAGTCGTCCCCCGGGCGTCCAGGGCTCCATCCAGGCCGACAGCATGGCAGAGTGCCCGGGACCGGCTCCATGCGTCCCGGGCCTTCCTCCCCCAGGCGTCCGGGGCTCCATCCAGGCTGACGGCATGGGAGAGTGCCCGGGTCGGGCTCCATGGTTTTCAGGGTGGTCCTCCCCTGGGTGTCGGGGCGCTCCAGGCCAATGGCATGGAAAAGTGCCCAGGACGGGCTCCATGCGGGACGGGGACGGGGACAGGGTCGGGAGAGTCCAGGCGGCTTCACTTCCGTGTCCAGCCATCTGATCGCCCAGATTCCCTCGGCCATCTGGTCGCCCAGATCCCCTCGGGCATCTGGTCGCCCGCAACGCTTTCCTATGGGGCGACCAGATGGCCGAACTTCCCTGGAAGTCCCGATGAGGTGCCATTCGCCGCCCGGGTCCCAGCGAGGGCTCCAGGAGGTCGGGTACATTCGCGCCTTGGGTCCCCTCTGTCACCTTGCATGCACAGATTACAAGAAAAGGGGGTAATTTCCCTCCGGATTACTAGGGGGAAGGGTACGCCCGGACACCCCTCCGAGGCTGTTGGTTCTCTGCCATGGGTACCAGATGGGCTATGCCTGGGCAACACCTCCCTAGGCCACCCGGGGCTTCCTTCCTCCAGGCCAACTGCATGTCAAATTGCCCAGGACGGGCTCCATGGCTCCTGGGCAGTCGTCCCCCGGGCGTCCGGGGCTCCATCCAGGCTGACGGCATGGAAAAAGTGCCCAGGACAGGCTCCATGCGTCCCGGGCATTCATCCCCCGGGCGTCCGGGGCTCCATCTAGGCCAGGCTGACGGTATGGAAGAGTGCCCAGGTCGGGCTCCATGGTTTTCACGGTGGTCCTCCCCTGGGTGTCTGGGGGCTCCAGGCCGAATGCATGGAAAAGTGCCCAGGACGGGCTCCATGCGTCCAGGGCATTCGTCCCCTGTGTGTCCGGGGCTCCATCTAGGCTGACGGTATGGCAGAGTGCCCAGGTCGGGCTCCATGGTATTCACGGTGGTCCTCCCCTGAGTGTCTGGGGGCTCCAGGCCGAAGGCACGGAAAAGTGCCCAGGACGGGCTCCATGCGTCCCGGGCATTCGTCCCCCGGGCGTCCGGGGCTTCATCCAGGCTGACGGCATGGCAGAGTGCCCGGGTCGGGCTCCATGGGTCCCGGGCAGCCCTCCCCCGGGCGTCCGGGGCTCCCACCTCCAGGCCGACGGCATGTCAAAGTGCCCAGGACGGGCTCCATGAGTCCGGGACAGTCCTCCCCCGGGTGTCCGGGACACCCATCTCCAGGAGGCCAACGGCATTGGCAAAGTACCCAGGACGGGCTCCATGGGTCCCGGGCAGACCTCCCCCGGGCGTCCGGGGCACCCATCACCATGAGGCCAACGGCATTGGCAAAATATCCAGGACGGGCTCCATGGGTCCCGGGCAGACCTACCCCGGGCGTCCGGGGCACCCATCACCATGAGGCCAACGGCATTGGCAAAGTACCCGGGAAGGGCTCCATGGGTCCCGGGTAGACCTCCCCCGGGCGTCCGGGGCACCCATCTCCATGAGGCCAACGGCATTGGCAAAGTACCTGGGAAGGGCTCCATGGGTCCCGGGTAGACCTCCCCCGGGCGTCCGGGGCACCCATCTCCATGAGGCCAACGGCATTGGCAAAGTACCCAGGACGGGCTCCATGGGTCCCGGGCAGACCTCCCCCCGGGCGTCCGGGGCACCCATCTCCATGAGGCCAACGGCATTGGCAAAGTATCCAGGACGGGCTCCATGGGTCCCGGGCAGACCTCCCCCGGGCGTCCGGGGCACCCATCTCCATGAGGCCAACGGCATTGGCAAAGTACCTGGGAAGGGCTCCATGGGTCCCGGGTAGACCTCCCCCGGGCGTCCGGGGCACCCATCTCCATGAGGCCAACGGCATTGGCAAAGTACCCAGGACGGGCTCCATGGGTCCCGGGCAGACCTCCCCCGGGCGTCCGGGGCACCCATCTCCATGAGGCCAACGGCATTGGCAAAGTACCCGGGAAGGGCTCCATGGGTCCCGGGTAGACCTCCCCCGGGCGTCCGGGGCACCCATCTCCATGAGGCCAACGGCATTGGCAAAGTACCCGGGAAGGGCTCCATGGGTCCCGGGTAGACCTCCCCCGGGTGTCCGGGGCACCCATCTCCATGAGGCCAACGGCATTGGCAAAGTACCCAGGACGGGCTCCATGGGTGCCGGGCAGACCTCCCCCCGGGCGTCCGGGGCTCCCACCTCCAGGCTGACGGAATGTCAAAGTACCCAGGACGGGCTCCATGGGTCCCGGGCAGCTTCCCCCAGGCGTCCGGGGCACCCACCTCCAGGCCGACGGCATGTCAAAGTACCCAGGACGGGATCCACGGGTCCCGGGCATTCCTCCCCCAGGTCGTCCGGGCCCTAGAGCTCCGGTGGTCCAACCTGCACCTGAGGCCCAGCCGGGGTCCAAGAGCCCTGCCTTGCGTGGGCAGGCAGTCAGGAACCCTACCGCGAAGGCTTGGGATGGATGGGGAGCTGGGAGTCCTTTCGATCCCGGCCATCTGGTCGCCCGCGATGCTTCCCAATGGGGCGACCAGATGGCCGGGCTTCCCTGGAAGTCCCGATGAGGTGCCATTCGCCTCCCGGATCCCAGCTAGGGCTCCATGAGGTCGGGTTCTTTTACGCCTTGGGTCCCCTCTGTCACCTCGCGTGCACGGATTGCAAGAAAGGGGGGTAATTTCCCTCCGGATTACTAGGGGCAGGGTACGCCCGGACACCCCTCCAGGGCTGGTGGTTCTCTGCCCGGGGGACCAGATGAGATATGCCTGGGCAACACCTCCCCCGGGCGCCTGGGGGCTCCATTCTCCGGGCCAACGGCATGGCTCAATGCCCAGGACGGGCTCCACGTGTCCCGGACAGACCTCCCCTGGGCGTCCGGGGCACCCATCTCCAGGAGGCCAAAGGGATGGCAAAGTACCCGGGAATGGCTCCACGGGTCCCGGGCAGCCTTCCCCCGGGCGTCCGGGGCTTCCACCTCTAGGCCGACGGCATGTCACACTGCCCAGGACGGGCTCCATGGGCCCCGGACAGACCTCCCCCGGGAGTCCGGGGCACCCATCTCCAGGAGGCCAACGGGATGGCAAAGTACCCGGGAAGGGTTCCACGGGTCCCGGGCAGCCTTCCCCCGGGCGTCCGGGGCTCCCTTCCCCGGGCCAAAGCATTTCAGAGTGCCCAGGACGGGCTCCACGGGTCCCGGGCGTCCAGGGCTCCCTTCCCCTGGCCAACGGTTTGTCAGAGTGCCCAGGACGGGCTCCACGGGCCCCGGGCGTCCGGGGCACCCTTCCCCGGGCCAGCGGCATGTCAGAGGGCCCAGGACGAGTTCCACAGGGCCCGGGCAGTCCTCCCCCGGGTGTCCGGGGCTCCCTTCCCCGGGCCAAAGCATTTCAGAGTGCCCAGGACGGGCTCCACGGGTCCCGGACGTCCGGGGCTCCCTTCCCCGGGCCAACGGCATACAGGAGTGCCCAGGACGGGCTCCACAGGTCCCGGTCGTCTGGGGCTCCCTTCCCCGGGCCAACGGCTTGTCAGAGTGCCAAGGACCAAGGACGGGCTCCACGGGTCCCGGTCGTCTGCGGCTCCCTTCCCCGGGCCAACAGCTTGTCAGAGTGCCCAGGACGGGCTCCACGGGTCCCGGGCAGTCCTCCTCCGGGCCAACAGCAGGTCAGAGTGCCCAGGACGGGCTCCACGGGTCCCGGGCAGCCCGCCCCCGGGCGTTCGGGGCACCCATCTCCAGGAGGCAAACGGCGTTGCAAAGTACCCGGGAAGGGCTCCACGGGTACCGGGCAGTCCTCCCCCGGGCGTCCGGGGGCTCCCTTCTCCAGGCCAACGGCATGGTTCAATGCCCAGGACGGGCTCCATGTGTCCCGGACAGACCTCCCCCGGGCGTCCGGGGCACCCATCTCCAGGCCAACGGCATGGTTCAATGCCCAGGACGGGCTCCATGTGTCCCGGACAGACCTCCTCCGGGCGTCCGGGGCACCCATCTCCAGGCCAACGGCATGGCTCAATGCCCAGGACGGGCTCCATGGGTCCGGGGAGGCGTTCCATGCGCCTCCGGGCTTGGGAGCCCCGGCTGGGTCCAGGGGCCCAACCGGGCCCCGGGTCGGGTGCTCCGGCCCTGGGCCCTGTCTCCCAGCCTACCGCACTGCCAAGGGCCTAGGAAGGGGTTCCGTTGTGCCCGGGGAGCCTCCCCTTGCTTGGCTGGGTTCAGGAGCAGTGGCTAGGGCCCCTGAGGGCCCGGGGAGGGCGGCCTCCCCACCCCGGGCTCTGTCCTTGGTCCTGCTGCGTGGCAGGGTGCCCGGGACGGGGTCCGGAGGGACCGGGGAGGCGTCCCATGCACCTCCGGGCTTGGGAGCCCCGGCTGCGTCCAGGGGCCCGGCCGGGCCCCGGGTCGGGTGCTCCGGCCCTGGGCCCTGTCTCCCAGCCTGCCGCACTGCCAAGGGCCCGGGAAGGGGTTCCGATGTGCCCGGGGAGCCTCCCCTTGCTTGGCTGGGTTCAGGAGCAGTGGCTAGGGCCCCTGAGGGCCCGGGGAGGGCGGCCTCCCCACCCCGGGCTCTGTCCTTGGTCCTGCTGCGTGGCAGGGTGCCCGGGACGGGGTCCGGAGGGACCGGGGAGGCGTCCCATGCGCCTCCGGGCTTGGGAGCCCCGGCTGGGTCCAGGGGCCCGGGCGGGCCCCGGGTCGGGTGCTCCGGCCCTGGGCCCTGTCTCCCAGCCTGCCGCACTGCCAAGGGCCCGGAAAGGGGTTCCGATGTGCCCGGGGAGCCTCCCCTTGCTTGTCTGTGTTCAGGAGCTCCATCCGGGGCCCCTGAGGGCCCGGGGATGGCGGCCTCCCCACCCCGGGCTCCGTCCTGGGTCCTGGCGCGTGGCAGAGTGCCGGGACGGGGTCCGGCATGCCAGGGGAGGCTCGCCCTGCGCCTCCGGGCCTGGGAGCCCCGGCTGGGTCCAGGGTGGGGTGCTCCGTCCCTGGGCCCTGTCCCCCGGCCTGCCGCACTGCCAAAGTCCCGGGACGGGGTTTCGTGGTGCCCGGGGAGCCTCCCCATGCTTGGCTGGGTTCAGGAGCCCCACCCGGGGCCCCTGAGGGCCCCGGGGAGGGTGGCCTCCCCACCCCGGGCTCCCTCCTGGGTCCTGCCGCGGGGCAGGGTGCCCGGGACGGGGTCCGGCGGGCCCGGGGAGGCTTCCCCTGTGCCTCCGGGCCTGGGAGCCCCCCCGGCCGGTCCCCCGGGCTGCCGCTCCACCCAGGGCCCAGGACAGGGGTCTGTCGGTCCCCTGCAGGCCTCCCCTGCTTGTCAAGGTGTAAGCGGGCCCCGGGTCGGAGGGCCCGCCGGCCCCTGGCAGCCTTCATGGCTGTGGCCCGGCTGGGGCCCCGGGCCTCCGGCCCGCCATGCCCCGGGCGCCCGCTCCCTCCTTCGTGGGGGCACGGGGCGACCGGATGGCATCCCTTTCGTGCCCGGCCATCTGGTCGCCCGGATCCCCTCGGCCATCTGGTCTCCCAGATCGCCTCGGCCATCTGGTCGCCCGCAATGCTTTCCAATGGGGGCGACCAGATGGCCGAACTTCCCTGGAAGTCCCGATGAGGTGCCATTTGCCTCCCGGATCCCAGCGAGGGCTCCAGGAGGTCGGGTACTTTCGCGCCTTGGGTCCCCTCTGTCACCTCTAGTGCACGGATTACAAGAAAGGGGGGTAATTTTCCTCCGGATTACTAGGGAGAGGGTCAGTCAGACCTCCGTGTGGTCTGGCGATTCTGAATCAGGGGAAGGCAGGACCCGGGCCCTCCCGCCGGGGCCCCCAGGGGCCTGGGTACGCACCTGCTGCTCAGCCCCCTTGCCGATGGGCCTTTTCCTCCGAGTTTTCTCAGGCAGGCCCCCGCGAGGTCTGGCCATGCTGAGACGGGGCCAGGCAGCACCCGGGCCCGCCCGCCGGGGCCCCCAGGGGCCCGGGAACGCACCTGCCTCTCAGCCCTTTCCTGATGGTCCTTTTTCTCCGAGTTTTTTTCCACAGTCCGACCTCCGATAGGTCCGGCGGTTCCGAATCAGGGGAAGGCAGGACCCGGGCCCGCCCGCCGGGGCCCCCAGGGGCCCGGGTACGCACCTGCCGCTCAGCCCCCTTGCCGATGGGCCTTTTTCTCCGAGTTTGCTCAGGCAGGCCTCCGCGAGGTCTGGCCATGCCGAGATGGGGCCAGGCAGCACCCGGGCCCGGGTACGCACCTGCCTCTTGGGCCCTTCCCGATGGTCCCTGTTCTTAGGAGTTTGCTCAGGCAGACCTCCGTGAGGTCCGGGGATGCCAGGAGACTTTTTCCCGGCTGTACTCTCTGATCGATTGGGCACTCTCGGTCCGTTTAGGGATGGACTGCTTGGCCAGCCTCGGCTGTTGTTTCAAGCAAGGAGCTTCCACCCCGCATGGACCATCCGACTCGAGGGCCTGCCTGCCGCCCGGCGGGAGGCCCCTTTCAACCCAGCAGAGCGAAGGCCGAGCGGCCCCGGCAGCTCGTGCCCCCCAGTGGTCCGACCCGAGCAGGAGGGGTCGGGTGGCGCCAGGCCCTCGGATGCCTGCTGCCCAGCAGGTCCGTTAGGCCCCGCTGACAACACGCTGCTCCTGAGGCGAAAAGCCGGGAGAGAGCTCCATTTTTTAAAATTGTATCTTGTGAAAGATTGTGTGTTTTTAACTAATTGCACTCACCCCAAGCCGCTGACCTTGACAAGCGGACCCCTCGCTGAAACCGGCGTGTAAAACGCCAGCGCCTCGATAGATCGACAGGCCACGCCCCCCTCGGAGGCCACGCCCACCGCCCGCAGTACTTAAGGGACGCTGATCACAAGCGCTCCTACCTGACAACACGCTGCTCCTGAGGCAAAAAGCCGGGAGAGAGCTCCATTTTTTAAAATTGTATCTTGTGAAAGATTGTGTGTTTTTAACTAATTGCACTCACCCCAAGCCGCTGACCTTGACAAGCGGACCCCTCGCTGAAACCGGCGTGTAAAACGCCAGCGCCTCGATAGATCGACAGGCCACGCCCCCCTCGGAGGCCACGCCCACCGCCCGCAGTACTTAAGGGACGCTGATCACAAGCGCTCCTACCTGACAACACGCTGCTCCTGAGGCGAAAAGCCGGGAGAGAGCTCCATTTTTTAAAATTGTATCTTGTGAAAGATTGTGTGTTTTTAACTAATTGCACTCACCCCAAGCCGCTGACCTTGACAAGCGGACCCCTCGCTGAAACCGGCGTGTAAAACGCCAGCGCCTCGATAGATCGACAGGCCACGCCCCCCTCGGAGGCCACGCCCACCGCCCGCAGTACTTAAGGGACGCTGATCACAAGCGCTCCTACCTGACAACACGCTGCTCCTGAGGCGAAAAGCCGGGAGAGAGCTCCATTTTTTAAAATTGTATCTTGTGAAAGATTGTGTGTTTTTAACTAATTGCACTCACCCAAAGCCGCTGACCTTGACAAGCGGACCCCTCGCTGAAACCGGCGTGTAAAACGGCAGCGCCTCGATAGATCGACAGGCCACGCCCCCCTCGGAGGCCACGCCCACCGCCCCCTACCTACCTTTTCATAAGTATGTGCCTCCCCAGGAAGCGCAGCGGACGAGCGCAGCGGGCGCGACGATTGCGCGCCGAAGGCGCGCCTAAGGAAAGCCCGTCTGCGCCAGTCCGCGACCGATCGAGACCAGAGGCCATACACCCTGCCGGTTCCATCCAATACTCCCACGCGCAACTCACCACCCTTCAAGGCAAGTGGACTCTACCGGCCGCTACATTAGCTCGCATCTCCACCTTAGGACTATTAACTACACATAACCCAGGCTACATCAACACCTTACCTACGTCTCTAAAGATCAGTCCCTCTTATCAGCACTCTGATGCCCTTTCCCCTATAGCAATTACTGCTATATATCTCAACACTAGATCGGCAGTAAAGCACCAGCTCGATCTTTTTACCCTCCTTGACTCATATAAACCGGACTTATTGTTTCTCACCGAGACTTGGTTCTCGGATAGCTCCCTCCCTTCCCTATTAGCGATTCTCCCCCCGGACTATTATGCCATTCGAGCAGACCGCTCCTCGGGCAGGCCCGGTGGAGGGGTCGCACTGATCGCCCGTAAGGAACTCACTTTCCAGCCTCTGGTCTCCCCCTCCATGGGAATCTCAGACTGCCTAGTGGTTCGCTCTCTTTCCTTTACCCCCCCGCTGACTTGTGTCCTTGCGTACAGACCCCCGTCTTCCCCCCAAACTTTTCTCCCCTGTTTTCAAGACCTAATGGCGACCCTGGTGGTCAACCATGCTTCCATCATGGTCCTGGGAGATTTTAACTTCTG